>NC_136493.1:113881022-114163522 GCF_053919585.1 Euprymna scolopes | reverse complement strand
TAAAACAGATTATACGAAAAATCGAAAAAATAAAAACCGAACAATAAGGCAAAGTACCTCCGATGTATTCAATGTGTGCGTGAATATATATATATATATATATATATATATATATATATATATGTGTGTGTGTGTATATATATATATTTGTAAGTATATATATATATATACATATGATGATTGCAACGTCTTGTCAGACGAGTGCCACTCCCTTAGACACTTAAAGTCCATCGCCACAGAACCATTTTAATAGACAAATGCCTGAGAGAGTATCTATATACAGATGACGTTACAGAGTCTTAGCTTTGTATTACAGCTATGTCTCTCTCGGTTCAAAATGTTGAGATCCAGCAACAAGCAAGAGAAAGATATCCAGCAACAAGTTAAACTGCAGACCAGCTTAATGCGGGTACTGGTCTCCCGCTTTATGTTTTTTTTTTTTTAAATCGGAGATTTTCTTCTCCTAGAAAGGTTGCCTTCACCGCGGCTTAAGGGAGCTCTCTCCATTCCAACATACACATACATACACACAAACACACACAGTGCTAGTTGGCCATTGACCCCGAAAAAGGGTTCATTCGCCCTATATATACATATATATAAACATATGCACACCCATATCTAAGAAGGGCGTTCAAAATATAATGTATCCTATATTTATTCCAACCGAATGGATCAGAGGAAATTGCAAATTGTGTTGTGATAATGATTGAACTTATACATTCATGATCTAAAAGTTTCATTTTTCTGTTGCAGATAAGGATGGTGGGAAACCCCTATCATGGATGTATGTCAGAAGCAGAATTGCGACTTTGAATTTATGGCAAAAATACATTGAGAATGCTGTTGAATATGTAGAAAAATAATTTATAGAGCACAAAATGTCGCTCGTTGTAATGGTACCACAGTTATCTTCGTAGCTCTTCAACTATTTGAGTGAGGAAAAAAAAGGAGGCTTTACTTTTCGAACGATCTTCATATGATAAAGCGTCTTCCAAATGCCCAAGCACAGCTACCGTTCATCGCTGGTAAAAGTGTATTGAGAATGGTGGTGACCATGTAGAAAAATTAATTTTGGAGCACAAAATGTCTCTCTCTCGTATTTGTAGCTCTTCAACTTTTTTAAACAAAAAGAGTTTTTGTTAGAATGGCGAGTTGCAAACATCTCCGATATCGCCCAGGAAAGATAGCTAGCAAGGAAAGACAATATAATAAAAATTAAAAAAAAAAAAAAGACAACAAAGTCGATCTATACAAAAATATATTTAACTTTATTGACAACAAATTAACAGTTTGTTAAGATAACAAATACAAAGATTTAATCCTGAATGAGATTGCAATGTTTGTTAGAATGTTCCAAGTGAAAAGAATTATAATTTAGTCTTTGAAGTGTAGGCATGTTAGGTCAGGTGCTGTTGTGGTAGTTTATACATCTGATAGTTTGTGTGAATTTATTGTTGTATGTGTTGTTTGTTTTTGTTTAATGAGAGATGGAGAATACAAATATTTCATATCCGTATCTTTACAGTTTTGGTAGTATAATAATAACCGTATGTTTAGATTTCTTTTCTAAACACGCGGTCATCATTTTATGTGTTATAATAACTAATGCGCACAAGGTTGGAATAAAAATGATAAAAATGAGAGAATTTAGAAACACCTGGTTTTGTATACATTCCGCGAGCCTTTTCTAGTCTCACACACAAAAACACGCGTTCACATTTCAAGCTATATTACTTGTCATATACATACTCGCACACAAACATACGCGCCCACGTTCACACACGTACACATATTCACGTTCGCGTACATACACACACACACGCTAACATACGCACATACACGCACGCATGGACAATGTCACTTCCCCTTTCAAAGGAAATCCACACATGCGCAAAAGACCACCGGAAACACCTATAAAAGCAAGAGCAATAAGCAGCTTCCCCCTTTTCAGACCAGCCTCCTAGCTGGACGGTCTACAGACCGACAGCGTGCCTTTTCGGCATGCACGCGCGTAACTCACACCACTTGCTACTATGTGGGACAAAAAGCTATCAGACCGTATGTACACTTTATACGCTTTCTCTCTCCATAACCTGGATTGACTTTTTCTCATTTTTCTCTCTCCATGAACTGGACTGACATTCTCACTCTATCTCCCCTTCGTTTTTGTCCATCAACAGAGACATGTGCGCGACGCTCTACTGAGCTTAACCCTCTCTTTCTACAGGCCGGCTTGCCACTTCGCGTTTCTCTATTGCATTCCCCTTTCCTTCCATGCGCGTAGTCGTCAACACGTGTACACCCAAGACTTTCATTTCTCAACAGAAAATAAACGACATGTTTATTTTATTCCAGCATTTGAATTCTTTGTTTCCTTCATTCAATTCGTTTCATTATTTTTTCTTGTAGCGAGTTTAGGGTATTTATATCCTAGTCTTCTACAACATACACGTTTATTCTCATATAGACAGTTCGTTGGAAACATACACGAGCGTGATATACGAAACGTGATACATAAAGTGATGGCACGATTCCAATATTTTTCCCCGATTCCGATATAATCATTGATTCCGATATTTTATAAATTTAAATATTTAAGTATATTGTTATTTTTCCTGATCACGGTAAAAAAAAAACATGTTAAATATGCAGATATTTTCTTAAACGTAAAAATACACTCGTAGGGGATGATCTATATAGATTTTAGTTTTATTGGTGGTCCAAAAATCAATAAATATTTATTATGTTATTATTACTGCCAACATCAAGATGGCATCCAAGTCAGAAAGACGGAGACATCCGGTTTCTGTATGGTTGTGTGAGATGGGATTATATCTTTTGATTTCCGCCAATAGAAGCATGAATTTTCTTATTGAATAGTAATGTTTCAGGGGAGATAATTTGGATCTAATCCAAGGAAGATTATTCCCTAAAAATTCTGAACCAACACACACATATATAATACAAAACGATATGATAATCTTATGCAGTAGTTTTATAATGATATGACGTAAATTGGAATAAACAAGGGAAATAATAAATATTCTTTTAATGGTGGGCTATCGTTGTAAATTAAACGTATTAAGTGGAAAGATTTTATATAAAACTAGCCTGGATGTCTGGCGTTGCCCGGGTGTTTGTAAGTGCGTGTTGAGCAAAAAAAAAAAAAAGGAAAAAAAGAAAACGTTGTAGTAGGCAAACAGGGACCAACCCGTGATGCGAAGGCGGAAAAAGAGTGGAGGTGTGTGTAAATGTGTTAGTTGAGCAAAGAAAAAGAAAAGAAAAAGAAAAAGAAAAAGAAAAAAAGGGAAATTGTGAGCGCAAATAAATAAATAAATAAATAAATAAATAGGAGTAGTAAGCAGGCTCGAATTCATAATGCGCCAGGGGAAAAAGAGGTGAAAAAAACCCAAAAAAAACGGTCTTATTGATGTGCCTACCACGATTGTGACGTCACGGGCGATCGAAATAACGTCTTTTATGCGACATCGTTTGCGCGAGGTTTTAATGACTTGCAAAAATGTCAGCGAAAAAACCGACCCTCCTTGTAGAAAACTGCCCCGTTGAGAGTGAAGGAATTGATGTTTTGGCCAATTTTTCGATATTTGTCGTCCGAAAGGTCGTGCTTCAAAAGGATACCGATCTCGTGAAAATCCGTCGTCTCTGTCAAAAGTTTAAGCAGACATACATACACACATACATACATATATTTAAGCAGACAGTGAGATTCATATAATAGATTAAACATTCATTTTAATGAAACGAATGAATACAGTATTCAAATATAAAAATACAGAATAACGTACAATGAAATTGGAACAGAGTATGCTGGCTGAGTGTAAATGTTGAGCAATGTGCGAAGTGATGTCACCATAAGGAAAAAGAAAAATACTACGAAAAGAACGTGTGCACAGACCGACGATGATGTTCGAGAGGACAGAGGTCATAGAGAAGGAGTACGATTACATTTTATATTGGGGTGGGACCTATCCGGAAATAAATTTCCTTATTATAAAAAAAAAAGTACTCGAGTTATTACTTGTTTTCTGTTCCTTGTGACGTATTCTGCTACAACGTGTTGGGTCCTAGATGTCTACATGTTAACGCGTGTGGAAACGTGTGTACCATTACAAAATGAGTGTTTTTCTCAGGCATTTTAAATACCGATTACTTACATTATTGATAATAAAGCGTTAGGAACAACTGAGAAATAAATCACATGATAATTATGAATTTAAAAATAAAAAACTAAGAGAAATAATAAATATTTTATACAAAACTTTTACAATAAATACATATGATAGGTGACATTTTATGTACTGGTTTTATAACGTCTCTGAATTTTTGAGATGAGGATTGGTTATTCGTATTATTTGGATTCATCGGACTACTGCTTTCATCTTGAGTATGATTTTAACAACGTTTCGGTCGATGTAACCTCCGACCTTCTTCAGGTGTATCTTGTTGAACTCGGGAATGTTTCTGTCGAACTCATTTGGACGGAATTTAGAGCATAACTCTTCATTTACACCACTGGGGTAGCATGCTCTTGTTCCGTCAGCCATGACTGGATTGACTCGTCTGCAAGGACCCGCGGTGCAGTGGTTAGAGTACTTGGAAAAATCAATTATAAAATGTGATATTCTGCTGAAGGTTGAAAGTTCAATTCTGAGTGGGCAATCGAAAAATGCAATTGCAAATTACTTATCCAGTTATGGCTGACGGAACAAGAGCATGCTACCCCCGTGAAGTAAATAAAGGGTTCTGCTCGAAATTCAGTCCAAATTCCCGAGTTCGACAGAAACATTTCGAGTTCGACAAGATACACCTAGAGAAGGTCGGAGGTTACATCGACCGAAACGCTGTGAAAATCATACTCAAGATGAGAGCAGTGTGGTTTTATAATGATATGATATAGTTATAAATTGGAATAGACAAGGAAGATAATGATAGTAAAATATTTCAGGTAAGATTAAACATAACATAGGTGGCATTTTATGTGAAAGAAAACTAAATATGGCACTATGAAGTTTATGATTCCTAGCAAATTTCAAGTTCATAGTTTAAAAGCGCTTTTCGAGACACAGACGGGTGTGTGTGTGTGTGTGTGTGTGTGTGTGTGTGTGTGTAAGATAGTGAAGTTGTCTCCCGTACATCTGAATAATAGACTCATATTTTTGGACATGCACAAATATGTAATTTCAGTATAAATGCATATGTATATCTATCTATCATTCAAGCGCAGTAATGTTAGTTTTACTCGCTTAAAACTGCTTTAATGCTTCACCGTTCACTCATTTTACGACCAAATTTCAAACAATTTTTACAGTTCATAGGTACTCAGCTATATTTTGAAATAAAAATTTAAAAAAATTTAATTTTCGAACAAAATTCGAACAAAAGTTATAAAATTACTGCTGTTCAAAAGTCCTCAGAATTATTAAGGAACGTGAGAGACGTTTTTTTCTGATTGGCTGTTAGTTACCATAGCAACTTTTTCACATTGACGTTTTAGAGACGATTTCTTCTGATTGGTTGTTGGTTACCATAACTTTTTCGTCGTCGACGCCTTTATAAATCATAGGGGAAATGTAACTCGAATGCCATCTTATTTGGGTTATATAGAAGGAGTTAACGCAATGCTTTTTGCCGTGCTAGGGCTGATAATACTTCGTTTACGACGTCGCTCATTCATTCAGTTTTTCTCAATTTTGTCCCTTCTTTCTGTTTATTTATTTAATTACGTCTTTTATTTGATTTTTTTTTATTTAGTCAATTTAAGAAGTTGGTAATATTTTTTTTTTAAATAAAAACATATATATATATATATATATATATATATATATATATGGAAAGAGAGAGAGAGAGAGAGCAAGAGAGGGGGATTCTATTTGAAATTCTAATCAATATTTGAATTTTTCAAAGCGTACTCTCTTAATATATGAAAGCTCTGCTTCATATAACTTATTAATTATTGAGCTTATTTAAGTGTAATTGCAGTATTGAAACATCAAACTGGTATGAAATAATATCTATTATTTTTAACAAAATGCATATATGGATGAATTCCAGCCAGGAGAATTAAATGTGTGTGTGTGTGTGTGTGTGTGTGTGTGTTTAAATTTATTTTGAATATTGTCCAAAGTCCCTTTGCAATTTTCTGCATCTAATTTTCTGACATTTCATGTTCAAAGTTTGTAATATTAGCGGAAGAATATCGTATAAAAGTTATTCCTGATAGGAATGTCTTTTGTTTCTAAGCTGAATGTGAAAAAAAAAAAAACCCCAAGCGAACAGGCGGAGGCAATCGGTACGTGAATCCATACTTGTTCAAAATGGTTGGATTGTTTCCCTTTTGTCTTGTTCATCTTCTTCCAGATGGCCATGTTTTTGTAGACAGGTTTACAAAAGGTGACGTAATTATGCAGATCACCAGCACATTTCAGACAACGTCATTTGACGAACGGGATTTTCTGAGGGATGCGTTCGGAATCAATGTCGATATCTTCCACCCACGGGCACAGCGATAGATCAGCGGGTCGGCTACTTGTTTTGTTGACGTGACATTTGGTTTCTATTTGGAATGTATTGTCACCTAAAAGATGTAACGTCTGGCACGATGAAATCGACCTTTTGTGGACATCAGACAAGATGAGAGTTGTCTGGTTATTTCGCTGGTCAGAGTAAGGAAGAGCCAAACAAATGGTCACCATATGTAAATATAAAACCTGCAAGAAAAAAAAAGAAGAAAAATTATTATTAATCTATAATATTTAAAGGTTTACATTATATACATGTGTATTAAACTTTTTATCTTTCATCTTTTTTCTAGCATTTTATTTACGATACCAAAATGTCTTTAGCTTCAGTTTGTTTGAAATACAAATTATTTCATTAAGATTTTTACTATATATATATATATATATATATATATATATATATATATGGGGAGCCATGATGTAATATACTGTTTTGTTTTTAAATCCCCGAAACAGTGTTTCATGGTAAACAACTGATGATCCCTTAAAAAATAAAAAAAAATTGGTATTATAGTAAATTCGAGAGAGTTGATGCAGTGATTGCAGGTGATTAAATGACTTACTGACTAGATGTTTTTTTTTGTTTTTTTTTTAACGAATGATAAAAAGTAAATTTTTGTATGGTTTCAAATGTTAAAAACTTCAAAGACTATATATATATATATATATATATATATATTCCAGGTTAGTTTTTTTTCCAGAGGTGAAGCGACCAATGAAGTTTAAACGAGCTTATTCAAGAGTGCTCAATACCGAAAAAGGGCACGATACATATATGTTTGATTTGTTTTACATAAGCATTAATATGTCGCTACATATGTAAAACAAATAAAAGATATATGTATTGTGCCCTTCTTCAGTATTGAGCACTCTTGAATTAACCTTGTTTAAACTTCATTGGTCGCTTCACCTCTGGAAAATATTAACCTGGAATATATATATATATATATATATATATATATATATATATATTAGCAGCCTGGCAAGGCTACAGAAAAGACAGCCAAGCAAAAACAAAAACCTAAGCAAAAATCATCCCAAAGCAGCAAAACTGAAGCTGACTTGCCAGGACACTATATATACAAATGTAGACAAATTTGGCCATATTTTATTGGTTTGAAAATATAGGTTCTTTTTTATCAATTGTCATAAAATTTAAACCAAAGAATAATATTATAATCTTCAAAAAGCCTGTAAATGTTCATGTAGTTTCGCCTCATAGAACCAAAGATATGAGAATTTCAATATTCAATTTGGCTACAGGTAATATAATATATATATATATATATATATATATATATACACCACCTTTTGGGGCAATTTTATAAGTTCCAAATCTCAGCGGCTATTGATCAGAATTTAACAAATGAAGGCTCGTTGGAAAGGTGATGACCTGAATTGTGTAGTGAGCTATGTGACATTCAGAGCCTATTTTTGGCACTTTTTACAACTATAAAATGTTTCAATCATAGTCGTTTATTTTCCTAGTTTTACATATGAATTACAAAATATTTGATATTTCCCCAAAACCTCTTACATTGATTAAGAGGAAACTAAAAATTGCTGCTTTCGTTTCAAATGATCTGAAATAGCAGCAAGGGGAGAATTGATTCCAAATATTTCTCATATGTTATATCTCCCCTCTTTACTTTTCATACATGAAGTGAATTTCACAGTGTATAAGAATTATTTAGATATTCATAATCGTACCCGATTTCCAAAAGAGGGGAGATATAACATCTGAGAAATATTAAATAATTAAATTTTGGGACCAAAAATTAACTCCTCAACCCCCAACACTATTTACTCCATCCCTAACCCCATCATAAAAATAAATAAATAAATAAAATTCTTAAAAATAAATAAATCCACACGCAACCAACCTTGTTCTCCACACAACTAACATTCATCCCCTGACCCATTTTCTTTTTACCAAAAACCTTCTTTTGCTGAAAGTTGATTTTCGTTTTTCATTAAGAATTCCGCTTTTAAGTATAAGCATTGTTGCCTGAAGAGGTCTCTAGTAACTAAATACTAGAAGACCGAAACATGCCCATGACTGTGTAGCCATACATTACTGCTTATGTAAAGACAAATTTAATGTGCATCTTGCTCTACCCCGGTATTGAGCACGATTGTATTAACCTCGTTATATTTCACTGATTACCTTACCTTTGAAAAATAGCAACCTCAAATTATATATATTAAGGGAATTAGAACAACAGTCTAAAGAGCGGAGTTTACTTTAATGTATTAGTAAATACATTAATACAATTAAAAGAAGACAGTGCTCGTTGTAATGTAGATATATAATAAGCTCGAAAGGCAGAGATATCCTAGAGCTATTTTAATATTGACTAAAATGATTCATAATTTTGAATTAAAAATCAGTTTCAAAAGGAAGAACAAAGAAAATCAATAAATTGTACGATTGTTGAAACCGATTTTTAATTATAAATTATGAATCATTTTACTCATATATATATTTAAAATGTGTCTTTACATAAGCAGTGGTTTGTTGCTACACAGTCATGACCATGTTTTGGTCTACTAGTATTTCTTAACTAGAGACCTCTTACGGCCACGACCCTTATTTTCGAAAGCGGAATTCAGAATCTATTGTAAAGACAAATTTTAAATGTAACTCGCTCTACTTCTGTATTGAGCACTCTTGTATTAACCTCGTTATATTTCACTAGTTACCCCCTACTTTTTAAAAATAGCAACCTCAAATTATATATATATATATATATATATATATATATACATACACACACACACACACACTAGATGAATTGTCGATATCCACCAAAAGATCTATACTTATCAGATTGTCCACAAAGTTCATGCCGATTTTTATTGTTGTTTCATTTCTTGACATGGCAAATTATAGACAGGCATATTATCAATACATTTTCAGTTAGAGCATGCATCAGTTATCTCTTGAGAGAAAGGAATTACAAATTATTTAACTTGTGTTACTTCTGTAGTCCTTTGAAAACAGAAGGTTGTAGAAACCATTTGATAATTTTCTATTTCTAAACAAGGGAAAATTATATGCGCAGTGTACGGTGTAACTGACAAAACTACGAAAGTGTTTTGCAAAGTTTGGCGCTGAAAACTTTAGCCTTAATGAGAAAGAACGCTCACACGGACTGCCTTCTACAGATGATGGTCTAATTAATTGAGAATAAACAGGACTAGCGAGTCCTTTGGAAATTCCACAGAGGACTGATTGCTATGTAATATATTGATTTTCGCATTCTGTTGATTTTCAGCGTAAATGGAGACGCCCTAATATTATTGTAACTCTTTTGTAAAAACTGCAAAAATATTTATGTAAGCTAGCAGGGACGCCTGGCATAGCCCGGTCGCAAAATACGCTTAAATATGATATTGTAATTTATGCAGATTTCGTATATATTATTATAGTCAATTTTCTATTGATTCTTATATGTTATGAAGTTGTGATTTAAAAAATAAAAAAAATATATCCATATGACTTGGGTGAATTAACTATAATCGAAACTGAAACCAAAACTTATCAATAAAAAAAAATATATATATACTTGTATAACTTAAGTTCGTTCAGCTATAATTGAAACTGATTTTTTTCTTACAACTGCTGATTTTTTCTTACAGCTGCTGCTGAAATTAGGTTAGTAGAAAGATAATAAGGAGGGGAAGGTCATTTGAAATAGGATTGTTAATCAAGGTGTGACAGTGACTGGGAAAAAAGACTGGACATTGATTTCAATGTTTTTAGAGTCAGTTGATGAGAGTTTACAGTTGGGGACAGTTGACAGCAAGTTTTGTCTCGGAGCAAATCGAGGTAAGCTGACGTCAACCAACAACAAAGAGGTCTCGACATACAACTAAGATGTGGACGTTAGTGTTTAGAAGATAGATGGTGTCACACACACACACACACACACACAGTACAGCTGATATTTACACTACAAAATGTGTTTTCTTTTGCTTGTCTTGAGTTTGTTTATATTTCTTTATATATTTGAGAACCAGTGCTCACCGTCAACAGTCGCCAATTTGCGAAAGACAATGACACAGAAGAGAAGACATAGGAGAAGGGAACCATGGCACACAACGTTTGGGATCGGCGATTGTTATCGAGGAAGCACATGGTATCATCCAGATAAAAATGCATGCCACCTGTTTTTATTCTAAACTACGATCATAGGTACGTTTTTTATATATGCAAAATGTTTTGATAGATATGTCATGGTTGATAATATTTTGAACGAAATCAAAGTACAATGTTCTTAGTGGTTGTGACCCAACACGTCAAAGTCATGTCTGGTTTTATAATAAATCTATAAAAAAAAAAAAAAAAAAAAAAAAAAACTTACCTGAAAGCAGGACTTGATGGATAGAACGCAGTTCATATTTTCTTCTAATTTAAAGGTTAAAACCTTGAAATTTGTGTTTCTTTAAGTCTCAGATATTTCTTCTTTTTTTTTTTAAAATCCACAAACTTAAAACTCTTTATATTCCAGATTTTTGTACAAAGTTTGAAAAAATTTTTGTTGTAACTTTGTTCGTCTTATAATTTTACGTACATAGATGGGAGCGACAGTGTTCAGATGACGTTTTTGAAGCGTTCTGATCATTTCTTTTCGACACTGCCTTTTATAGGAAAATAGTTTTTGAATGTATTTAGTTATTTTTTTTTTTTACACAGGCATCACCACATTATCAAGACCAAGAGGCCACTCAAGGATAAGGGTTAAAGAGTGTACAGTAGAAATTGGACAATATAGTAATCATTAGTAATGAAAATTCGGTAAATTTGATAACTTATATGGAACGGCTCATCAAGAATTTATTTACGTTAGACTTGAACACAACCGTATTGTAGTCAGCCGGAAAGCAGAAGACAATTCCACACTGCAGCAATTCGGGAATTCCTGTCTAATTTCACACATCCTTAGGAATGGCAGTCAAAGATATAGATATATTGTACAAGCGATATCATCTTTGATTTCCGGAATGGCTTAACACATAATTATGGGGGGGGGGGAATAATTTTATAAATAAACAAAATATATATAAAATCAGTTACGATGATAAAATTACCTGATGTAAAAATGGTTTCTAAAGGATTTTTTTTTATCTCAGATTTTCTTCCTCAATGAAGTAAATTAAATAAAGTCGATTGTAAGCTGAAGTAATTTAAAGGTATTTTTCCATGTTTTCTTTCCTATTGTTTCCCATTTGTAAGTGAAGTTCAGTCTTTCTGATTGGACATCAAACAATGTTATCTTAGTTTTAACACCCACGCGAATGGTGGTGGTGGTGGTGGTTGTAGGAGTAGTAAGATAGAGGTTACTGGAAATCTAGAGCGACTTATCGTCTGTCAGATTATAGAGAAAAACCAATGGGTTTTATCAGCAATTGACCATTTACGACGATTGGCACGAATTTGGCGGATGAATCGCGAAGTGATTTCCACGAACGTTAAAAAGCAAATGCTTCTAATTGCTAACACCCTTTCCCTTTTTTACTTCGCTTGCATTCGCTTTCTTCCTTATTTCTCAAAGACGGGAAGTTTCATGGGAATATAGGATATTCTCAATGTATTTGTTCCATTTCATGTCACCTGTGAATGTTTAGCCGAGGAGATTGTACAATCCAATAAAAGTGTTTAGAAATACTGCTGGACAAATCAATTTAAATTATTTAGAAAGGAAATAGCAAGTCAAACAACCTACATCTTCACTTTATTTCCATAATGAGACTTACTTTCTTTTTACTTTCTGAGATATATCATTATATTTTATACATTAGCGTTTGTCGTCATTCTTCAACAGAAATACAAGTGATGCCAGGTCTTCATCGGCCTGAATATCTACCATGTTTGTTATTACTTTGGCAATTGTACGTTTTTGCCTAATCAGAGATTTACATAAATACATCTGACTGGATGAGGAATTGGCAAAGAACATTCACAGGTCATATGAATTGGAAGAAATACTCTGTTCCATTTAAACAAACAATTAAACGATAAAGATACGATGTCTGCATTTGTTTATTAATAAGTCTTTTTACAAAACAAAAACAATATTTTTTTTAAAGATCTAACGGTTAGCTGGGGCGTCTGGCGTTGCTCGGGGGGGGGGGAAAGGAACCTTGGGGTGGTGTAAAAAAAAAAGTGGTAGTAGCGGGGGGTGGGGGAATCAAAACAACAGTAGGCAGCCCGGATGGAGAGAGGTTTAAAAAAAAAAAAAAAAAAAAAAAAAAAAAGTGGTAATAGACAGGTAGGCTCAAACCCTAACCCGAAGGAGAAAAAAAATGTAAAAAAAATGTGACGCCTTAGTCAATGTCTCCATGGCGCAACCGGAAGTTCCAAGCATTGAAATAAAGCGTGGTCAACTCAACCAAGTGAGATAATGACTTTGTGAAAATGCTGATGCAAAAACCAACCCCTCCTTGAAAAAAACTGCCCAGTTGAGGATGAAGGAATGAATGTTTTTGGCCAATTTTTCGATATTTGTTGTCCGAAAGATCGAGCTTGAAAACGATACCAATCTGGACAGTATCCATCGTGTGTGTTGAAAGTTTTTGGCAGATATATACACACACACACACACATTCTGCCTTTTATATATTAGAAAGGCTAGCATGCAACCAACCCCCAGCCCTGAAAAAAAAAAAAAAAAAGCCGCAGTAGGCAGGCTCAAAACTAATGTAAAAGAGGAAAAGGAGGTGAAAAAAGGCTGTCATGGCGACTTACGATGTCACAGCCCTCAAAATAAGATTTTATAAACGTATGTTGAAATTGGGAGGCGTATGACTTGCAAAAATGTGGATGCAAAAACTGACCTCTCCTTACAAAAATCGGCCCAGTTGACCAGAACAGAATTTTGGGGCCAATTTTTGGATATTTTTCATCCGAAGGATTGATCATACTAACAATACCAATTTTGTCATTGTTTGATGCGTCTATCACAAGTTTTTGGCAGACATACAAACACACATTTTCCCATTTATATATTAGACTAGTGGAGGTGCCCGACATTGCCCGGGTGTGTGTAGGTGTTGTAGTAAGGACCCTACCCCTCCAAAAGTGGTGGTAGTAGGGGGGATCCAAAAAAAAAATTGGTAGGCAGGCATGAACCCGTAATGCGAAGAAGGTGCTCCGAGTTGAGAGGTGGTATAGTAAGGAATCTAGGGAGGGGGTTAGGTGTTATAAAAAAAAGTGGTAGTAGCGGGGGTGCTTGGTATTGCCCAGGAACCTCGAGAGGGTGTAAAAAAAAAAAAAAAAAAAAAAAAAAAAAAAAAAAAGTGATAATAGCAAGAGGGAGACCAAAACAACAGTGGTGAGAGGTTTCAAAAAAAAAAAAAAAAAAAAATGGTAGTAGACAGGCAGGCTCAAACCCGTAACCCAAAGGAGAAAAAAAAGGTTAAAAACAAAAAAATGTGATGTGTCTCCATGGTGCAACCAGAAGTCCCAAGCGTTGAAATAAAGCGTAGTCAACCCAAGCGAGATAATGACTTTGCGAAAATATTGATGCAAAAACCAACCCCCTTCTGTTGCCTCTGTTGAAAGTTTTTGTGATTTTGCCTTCTATATATATAAAAGCGAAAATGTGTGCATGTATGTATGTTTGTGTGTCCGCTAAAAACTTTTGACAGACACAACGAAAATTCACAAACTCGGTATCATATTAAAGCTCCATCCTTCGCTTGAAAAATTGGCCAAAAACATTCATTTTTTCACCCCGAAATCAACAAAAATCGTCCCTCGTGACGACGACCGGTTCTACGCATGCGTCAGATGACGACATGACCTGATTTACTTTATATGGTTGAAGAACTGACTAAATTTCATGTACGTCGTGTTAGCTCAGTTGGTTAGCATGCTGGCTCATTATCTAAACGTTTTGGGTTCGAATCGTGGTGTGAGATATCTCTCTTTTTCTTTTTTCTGATTTTTTAAATTTAAATATTGAACCAGTGTTATTTAAGCCATTTTTCACGTTTTTTTTCTGTTTTTTTTTTTTACTTCGTACCCACTAATTTTTAAAATTTTAATATCGAAACAGGTTTATTTAAGCCATTTTTCACATTTTTTTTTTTGGTTTTAACATTCGTTTTTCTGTTTTCTTTTTTCGATTTTTACATTTAACATCGTTCGTTTGCCTTACGTTAGTTTTTTGGGTTTCATTTTTGATGTTTCGATTACCCCCCCCTCGTAAGTTTTAACGTTTGTTTTTATGTTGTTTTTTTTTACTTAGCTTATAATTAACAAACCTGGTCATTGACCTCATTTGCTGAATAGCTATTGCTTACATCATCGTAACGCTCTACAACTTCCGTGCGGGCATCTGTCAATTTGGTTCTTATTTAAATAAATTCAAACATCTTTCAGTAACTCATTCTGGCTGGCAGAACGGTTCATTTTTTTTTCACATTTTATTTTCAAACTTCGCCTCAGGGCTTCGGGTTCGATCCTACCAACTTTGAGTTCATTTTATTTATATAAAGAAGAGAAGATATTTGTCCAAAATTTTCTGTGTATGTCTATTTAGCAGTTTTGCATGGTGCTGAACTCAAATTTAAATATGTTACGGCCTTAGTAACTTCTGGGGCTAAATGGGGGGAGGGGCAAATGATGGACTTAGTCATTTCTTTCACTTAATCGTACACAATGTATACATTTAAAAATAAAAAATATATATATATATATATATATATATATATATATATAATAGACAATGATTGCATGTTTAAGTTTTTTTGTAAGAACAAACATGCAGCCTACGAGAAAATGTCAGCAAAAATTAAGTTTATTCTCGGATTTGTAAAATTTTTTTTTTTAACATCACGTACATCT
Source organism: Euprymna scolopes (assembly GCF_053919585.1). Classification (NCBI taxonomy): domain Eukaryota; kingdom Metazoa; phylum Mollusca; class Cephalopoda; order Sepiida; family Sepiolidae; genus Euprymna; species Euprymna scolopes. The sequence continues at coordinate 114,148,126 of NC_136493.1, read as the reverse complement.
GCAGTAGGGATAGAAAAAAAAGCTTAATGGCAGACGCTTTATACCAGAATAGTCCGACAACCTTTCCATTTATCCTTACAAAATAAATTAAATTTAAACATATTCTGCCTGTGTTCTTCCAATTCTTGCTACCGTATTTAAAATTATAAAGAATATCATTTTCAAACCCTTTTCCACATTGTCAAGAGCTTTTCAAGATAATAGAAATAAGGCCTTTTTAAGACAAAGCTCAAAATTGAAGGCCTTTTCAAGCCTTTGCGAACCTTGTGTCTATCTCTTACCTTGGTCACCAGTGATAATGCTATATTGGTTAGTAAAGGCAGAAGTCTCCTGAATTTACTTCATCCACTTCCGATTCTAGCAATCACACCAGCATCTGTTCCATCCGATGCTTAAACTTTTGAATAAACCTTAATAGTTTCACCTCTAACAAAGTTCTTACAGATTTTCAATGTCCATTTTCAGAGTTTTACAATGCCTTCTCCAGAAAACAAAATTTGGGATTTGTTTTATAATTCACAGCGATTTGAAAAGTGATCAGAAGTCAAATATAAAACAAATAAATGCTACCATCTATAAATATAAAAGCGAAAATGTGTGTATATATGTATGTTTATTTGTGTGTCCACCAAAATCTTTCGACAGACACAACGAAAAATTACAAACTCGGTATCATATCGAAGCTCCATCCTTCGCTCGAAAAATTGGCCAAAAACGTTCATGACCTGATTTACTTTAAATAATTGAAAAAGTGACTAAATTTTATGTATGTTGCGTTAGGTCAGTTGTTTAGCGCATTGGATTGTTATCTAAACGTTTTGGGTTCGAATCGTGGTGTAAGATGTCTTTTTTTTTTTTTGATTTTTTAAATTTAAATATTGAACCAGTGTTATTTAAGCCATTTTTCACGTAACGTTCGTTTCTGTTTTTTTTTTTTTTTTTTACTTCGCTTATCCACCCCCGACCACACACCTGGGTACCCACCGATTTTTTTAATTTTAATATCGAAACAGACTTATTTAAGCCATTTTTCTTTTTTGTGTTTTCGATTTTTACATTTAACATCGTTCGTTTGCCTTACGTTAGTTTTTTTTTTCGATGTTTTGAAAGTCATCCCCTCTTTTCGATTGACTAGCATTAATTTAAACCTACGTCACTTCCAGTTTGGTGATGGCCACAACAGCAAAGACATCACGTCTTTTTTTCACATTCTTTTCCTCCTTCATAGTACAGGTTCGAGCCTGCCTGCCCGCCTATACCACTTTTTTTTTTGTTCAACATACACCTCCAAACACCTGGGCAACGCCGAGCACCTAGGCTAGTACCCATTAAAAGTTACTTTGCACTCACCTGTATCAATTTTTCAGTGCTTTGATGTAGTTCTAAATGCTTTGCGATTTTTAAAGTTTCACTCAAAATGGCTGCTGTCTTGTCCAACTAAACAGATGAAGGGAGTCAGCTAGTGACCTGAGAGCCATGACCTCTCTTCGCCTTCAAAGCTGCCCAGCATATGATATAGCAAAAAATGTAGGATAAGACAAGCATGCAACATTCCAAGTAAAGAAACATTTTGGAAATAAGTTTCTGAAAATACAACCCGAGACTTTTGGTCGTTTCCTTGGGATGAATCTTTATTGAAGCTTTTGTGGATCCGTGAAACAAGACCCAAAGATGGATGAACGTATGTTTTCCCCTATTGTTTTGTCCCTTTGTATTGTCTGTATTTGTTATACATCCTGTTAAAACATGTTATACACGCATCCACTTGAGAAACATTATTAAACTAGATGATTACAAACACGGACTCTTTTATAAATTAACAGATATACAACCACAACGAACATTACTAGACAATCAATAGAGATGCTGTCATAAATATATACATGTTACCACACTTAGTAGACGGTTATATAGAAATATATACACATAAATATACACCCGCACCCCACTATGAAACAATACATACACTCACCCACTAGACGATCAGACACGTTACCTATACTTTCGTTATATAAACCAGCCATATAACACTTGTCCAGAATTCCCCTGCAGAGAACTCAGATTGATATCAAAAACAAAACTGAAAATAAATATTAGGTTGGTGCAAAAAAAAAAAAAAAAAAAGGTTTTTTATATATAGTTGAACGTCAAAAAACAACATTATTTTTGCACCGACCTTAACCATGTTTCTGTTCAGTTTTAAAACACAAAGGATACCCCCTGCAGGGACAGCAGCGCGTGTAACTGTGAGGCAAGGGTTGCGCAATCCTCAACCACACACAGAAGTGCAGGAGAAGTGCTAGACGACTGGAAACAATACCAAAATAAGCGGAGAGCACATACAGCACCTTAAAGTCCCAAACGGTCACCACTTAGTACTGATCAGGTTCAACGTTGTTTAACTTCAGTGATTCAGAAACCTTATATAAATAAAAAAAGTATATAAATAAAAAAGTATATAAATAAAAAAGTATATAAATAAAAAAGTATATAAATAAAAAAGTATATAAATAAAAAAGCAGTAAAAAAAAAAAAACAATCGAAGAATGAAAACTTTTATTAAGGATTTTTAAGCATCTTCTGGTCAAACGCTTAGTTGTAGAAATCAAAGGAAGTTTACAAAACTAAAAGTCTTGGATTTTAAATACAGATGAAAAATCTCATCAGAGATGTGGAATAAAATCTTAAAGCAGTTTGCATAGAAGGTGAAAATGTCGCAGAACCTTCTGTCGACAAACTTGGACTGAACCTAACCGCAGAGGGCAGGTAAAAAATGGTTTTGTTTTTAAATGAGAGAAGGTAGACATCTTTTTTTCTTTTTAATGTTTTGATGTCCGTATCTATGGTACAAATCCAGGTCAGCAACCCTGCAACATAAAGAAGAAAATTTTTTTTATTTAATTTGCGAACGCATACACGACAGCACTTAAATTTATTTGCTAGAACATTTAAATATTTTAAATTTACAATTACATAACTACGAAAGGATAATGTGTAGACATAACAGCCTAGAACAAAAATGGTCGCTGAGTTCTTAAAATATGTCCAACAAGTATGTTATTATATTGCTAATAACAAAAATTGGTTAATCAGAAGCTAAGTTTGATTTGCAGCTTATAAATGCTATTTAGGTCTAACTTTGAAAATTCGAATGAAGAAAGGAATGCTATTTGTTTCTTGATCTCATTTCCTGCTTGAATCAAGTCCCGCAGTAAATAAAGGATAAGACAAGCTGATAAAAAGGGTTAATTCATCAAGTTATCAAAACTATTCCAATGCCAAACTGTTTATTTTAAATATATATATATATATATATATATATATAAGTAGTAGCATTCGTGTGTGTGTGTGTACAACGCTCCTACAGCCCACATCACTGGATCAATCATGACCAAACCTGGCATGATGATGGTCCTCCACCTAGGAATGGTGGACACCATTTTCCAAGGTAAAAATCAAGGTCATAGCCTATATATATATATATATATATATATATATATATATATATATACTCACTCTTGTGCAACCCACACCACTCTAGCGATTATAACCAAACTTGACATGATGATGGTTTCCGATCTAGGGATGGCGCACACCATTTTTTCAAGGTCAAGATCAAAGGTTAAGACTATATTTGGTGTTGCTCTTCATGAACTCCCCCCACCTAGAAAGAGTGTACACCAAGTTGGGGTTTGCCATGTGATTTCACAAAGTAACCTTATTTTTGATAAGAATGTGTTTGTGATACTAAACAAATGTTAGCTATTTGTGATTCTTTGTAAGCGTTTCAATTTTTATGTGTAACAATAAAAGTGTCAACTTTGATATAATCTATTTGCTTTAAAGTTCATAGTTGGATTTCAGTCACTTCATGAGGTAGTTAAAAATGTGTTTTTTTAAACACCTTAAGCAATAGTTGTTCTTACAAAATACACTTACTGCAAGGGTACACAAGCGTACAGTAAAATCCAGCATGAAACGTGGGTATCTTAGCTGGTATATGATAAAAGTGCACATAATAATAATCATATTTTTTTTTGTGTATATTTATGTTACCATAAAATGATGCCACAACAAATAAGGGTTAAGGAGAAAAAGCACTAGCCAGACCTCTACTGGATGAGTACAAAGAGGACTGGAACCTTGGGGAGTCTTATTGGAGTCAATGATAAGCCACTGTTGTGATAATGCAAATTCATCTGCAAAGGTTATTGAAAGAGAAGGAGAGTACTGGAAATCTGGGGAAACTTGTCACTCAGACTACAGAAAATACCACAAGTTTTCAAAGAGATGATGATGTGACTATTCCTGGTGAGTAAATATATAACTCGCTAAAAAAAAAAAAAAATTTTAGTGATTGTTACAGTGTCAGCAAGTTAACGAAACTTCTAAAAAATCTCAATCGTTTCACTAACCAGATATGCCTGCCTCACATGTGTTCTCATCCATCTACATAAGCTGATTTTTATTTTTAGGTGATTATATGAAAATGTTAGATTATCTTCAACTTTGTTCAGTTTGTGCAAAACTGACATCTGCAAAATAAACTGATTTTATTTCCCATCTTGTGATCGAATTGTATTTTTGAAAATAATCAAACAAAAAAACTTGATAACCCAATTTTTTTTGTTTGTTTCCTTATTGTTTAAAAATACAATTTGATCAAACAAAGAAAAAAAAAAAAAAAAAAAATTTATTTTGCAGCTGACAATTCAAGATAACCGAACGTCACATGATCTGTAATCAAATAACTTGTGCCAAAGTTATTATTGCCAATCTTAATATTTATAAAGCTCTGCAGAAAGTTGTTGAGATGCTTGAAAAAGTCGTAGTCGGTAGGTGAGAGGTCCAGAGAGTATGATGGATGAGGCAGAGTTGTATAGCCCAATTCGTTCAACTTTCGCAGGGTTGGTTTAGCAACGTGCAATCAGGCATTGTAGTGGAGGAGAATTGGGGCTTTTCTGTTGTTTTCGACGTTTCTGATGCATTTCATCCATTTGTTGACAGTACTTCGCCGCCGTAACGGTTTTGTCTGCATTAAAACAAAACTGTAATGGATGAACCTAGTCGAAAACCATTAAACTGTCAGCATGACCTCCTTTTGGTGCAACTCTGGTTTCAGGAGTGTTATAGAGCTTCGTCAGCATCTAACAACTGAGCTGAGCGTCACGGGTTGTCGCAAAGAACCCACCTTTCATTGCATGTCACGGCTTGGTTGAGAAATGGGTCATTCTTGTTGCATAAAAGAAAGGAAGATGAGATTTCATAACGGGGTTTCTTTTGGTTGTCGTTCAATTCATGAGACACCCATTTATCAAGTTATTTTGTCTTCCCAATCTCGCTCAAGTGGTTGGAAATTGTATACGTTACGTCTAATTCAGAAGAAAGTTCTCAAACAGTTGTGCATGGATTGGCTTCGATTAAGGTTCTTAATTGATCGTTGTCATCATCTGATGGCTGACAATTACACTCATCATCTTCAAGACTCTTGTCACTGCCACAAAATTTTTTAAACTACCATTGTGCTGTGCGTTCAATAGTGGTTCCTGAGACAAGCACTTTGTTGATATTGCGAGCTGTTTCAGCAGCTTTTTGGCCTAGCTTGAATTGAAATAAGAAAATTATGCGAATTTGCTTTTTTTTCCATCTTATATTCAACGTTTTGAAAAGATAAAATTGTTGTCAAACGATTGCAATTTAAACAATTACACCAAAAAAACGCTTTTTCATGTATAAAGTAAAAGTATTATAATGAAAACTTATTTGAAAATACATCATTTGAAATCAAAATTAAAAATTCCTCAAAAACCTTCTTGTCAACTTAATATGTATTATTCAAAGGGAATCTATATTCAAGGAAAAACATCATTTGCATATTACATTAAATAAAATCAATTTTAATAATTAGCTCCACGTTATTAGTTTTTTTGTGGCAGTAAAATTGTCTTCATTGTTCTTAGAAATATTATTTAAAGTTGATTTATTTAAGTTATATTTAACTTATTTTCAATTATTATCAAACTACATCAGTTGCCTTTAAAAACAGAAATAAATTTATTTAAGTTGTGAAAATTGATATATTTTATGCCCCCATAAATCCAACATGTGATCCACTTTTAGGAAAATTGTAAGAAGCTAACATACAAGGTGCATCTTGTATAGTAGGAGACTAAACCCTACGCCTGCCAATATGTTTCAACCTGGCAACACCAGGTATATACAGCTAGTAATAAATAAAAACTGGCTAGTCAGAATCAAAGTTCGATTTGTTAGCTCAAATGCTATTTGCATCTGATTAAAAAAAAAAAAAAAAAAAAGCTAAAGATTTTATATGTTAAATATAAAAAAAAAAACTAATATTTTTAACAAAAACACATCCTCTGTAAAAAAATAGTTGAATCAGACGAAAAAAGAAGAATGGTTACCCACCGTTAGTTAAATGATTCAAAATCAATAAGTCCTAAATCAATCACAGATTGATAGGCAAGTGTTTTCTTGTCTTTTTCCTTCACACCCGTCGGACTGTATAAATCGATCTTACATGGAGAACCAGCAATCTGACAGAAAAAGATGAAGGGGAAAAAAAAATGAAGGTGATAAAATATCCAACGATATCAAAAATTAATTTTAGTACTTGTTCAGAATTTTTCCTATGTTAACAAAAATAAGGAAGAATCTGTACAATATATGTACCAGTGGCAGAAAGAAAGAATGTTGTATTCGAAAAATAATCAAGTAGTTTTATTTTTAAATTAGCCGTTAACCAACGTTGCCTAGTTGATGCAGCTCCTCTCCTTTGTAAAAAATTAAAGTACCCCCAACCTCCTCATGTTAAGAACGGTTTTCGGAATAGACAATCCCAACTTCCACATGTTAAGAATGGCTTTCAGAATAGATAAGCCCCAACCGCCTCGTTAAGAACAGCGTTTGAAATAGACACCTCCAACTATTGAAAAGTACTTGTCTGCCAAATTTAAATGAGATTTTCGTAATCAGCAAATTTGAAAATCTATAAAAGTTGTCATGTTAAAGAAAATTGTGGAGGTGGAACTAATGTAAAAATTTATTAAAAAAACAAAAAATCAAAACAAGAAAAAAACAAAGTTATTATCTTCTAATAGTCAGGTATCAGCCAATCAAAATGGGCGGAAATTTAGAAGGGAGAATTTAATCTTTTTGACTTGGGAAATGAAAAGATTGTTATGTGTATGTAATAACCAGTGATGAAAGCAAAATATTGTAGGAAAATATAGAATTTGACCCAGTCTCAACTGGTAGCAGTGGGAGCAGTAAATATTGAAAGTGAAAAATAGGAACTTCTTCCTCGGTAGATGTGGCGATTGTGATGGTGTTGCTCATCAGATGTAATGAAGCATTTTATTATCACAAGTGAATGTGGCAGAAATGGTGTCGTAAGCTACTAAAGATAGAGGATAGACGTATTAAATTTGTATGTGGCATCTGTTGTTGCAAACCTACGGTACTTTGGTCCAGAGAAGGAATTTCTGCCTTCAAAATATTATATATGGAGATAAGAAAATCAAATTTTATGTTTAACCAAGGGGAGATTGTCCTGTAATGCCATTTTGAAAACAGTCTAAAAAAAAAAAAAAAAAACAGAGATATCTTAGCGTGATTCAAACTTGCAATGTTTTTGTTGTAATGCCTACCAATTCTCATTAATCATTTAAAAATTATTTTCTTTATAAAAAGAAAACTACTTGATGAAGTTATGTGATTTTCTTTACGTGATGGGTACGTAAATCATACAGATTATGGTCCGAACATAAGTACCTCCATTGGAAGATCTGTGGAGAGAGACAACTTGACAGAGCAACGAACATCTGGGAACATGAACCACCACTGATAACATCAAATGGAAAAGTGATAGTGTTCTATGACAAAGACATACAGGCGGGCAGAAAGCTATCAAACCAGATATTGTAACAAGCCCAAAAGAACTGCGCTCATTATCAATGTCACAGTCCCAAATGATTTTGGCCTTAATAGAGCTGAACGGGAAAAGATAAAATATCAGGACCTAAAAAATGATCTAAAAAAGACATGGTCTCTGAAAGAAATAAACATTATACCGGTTGTGACGGGAGCAACTGGCTTAATAAAAAAAGAACCTTCAGAAATACTTAGAAACAATCCCTGGAAGACCAAGCTGTAACGAGATACAAATAGCAGCCATAAAGGGGACAGCATCTATTCTTAAAAGAGCCCTCGGATATAAATTTAAATCATAACAGAATCAAGTGTTAGCTCCAGGGGGCAGCCCCTTGATCTCTTAAAACTTACTGAAGTTAAATAAAAAAAAAAAAAGACAACTCTCTTTTCTATAATAGATTTCTTGTGGAATTACTCAGCATTTTATTTCCAAATTAGTAGTGCACAGAAATTCAAAAGGTAAAAAATCAAATATGCGACAAATAAATGTTACCATAGGCAATAAGAGGTACCTGCATCATTTCTGGTGTTTTTAAGTAGTTTTAAATGCTTTTTATTTCAAATATTAACTTGCTTTTAATTCCCAACCAAGATGGCAGTTATCCATTTTTGTTTTTTTTTTGTTTTTTTTGCCCAGCTGGCTAATTTTAAATTATCAAATTTGTTTTTTTTATTCGGGATTTGCCATTAGAGAGTCTCCTCTGTGCAAGGAAAGTATATTTTTAGAGAGGGGAGGGGATAATTTTATTTATGGTGGTCGTCTCCTCTCCTCTTAAAAAAAAAAATTATAAAATTAAATTATAAATGAAAACAAAAATAGATGGAAATTTCAATCTTTATCATGAAATTATCCGAGGTAGTTTTGTGATAAAGGGACGTAAATCTTGTATCCACAATAATACAATTTCAGAAAAATGTATTTCCATTTTATTTTCAATATTTAAAAAAATATTTTAATGGTATTTTTATTAATACTTAAAAAATAATTCAATAGCATTTATTTCGATTTTATTTTGATATTTGAACACAAATTTTTACTTTTTCAAGGCCTTTTTTTTTTAAAGAAATTTTTTAAGACATTTTCCATATTTTCAAGGATTTTTCAAGAAAATAATAGAAATATGGCTTTTTAAAAGCAAAAGTCAAAATTCAAGAACTTTCCAAGTCCATACGAACCATGTTCTTAGGATATTGAGACAATATCAACTTGGTGATCCATTATGGATTTCTTTACTTTTAGCTGGACATACAAACATGCATACATAGACATTTGCCCTTTATATAATAGACTAGCGAGGGGTACCCGGCGTTGCCCGATTGTTTGTAGGTGTGTGTGTGGTGTTAAATAAAAAAGAAACTGGGGGTAAGGATCGAAGCCGAAGCCCTGAGGCAAAGTTTGAAAATAAAATCGGCCAGCCCCAGAATGAAGCATTGTTATAAGCGAATAAGTGAAAGATGTTTGAAAGTCGTCGAGCGTTACAACGATGACGATGTAAGCATTGTTATAAGCGAAGTAAGAAAAGAAAACGTTTTAATTAAACGGGGGGATCAAAACATCGAAAAAAAAACCTAACATAAGGCAAACGAACGATGAAAACAGAAAACGAACACGTGAAAAATGGCTTAAATAAGCCCGTTTCGATATTAAATTTAAAAAATCGGTGGCTACCCGGGTGTTTTTGGGTGTCGCTAAGAATAAGCGAAGTAAAAAAAAAAAAAAAAAGGAAAACGAACGTTACATGAAAAATGGCTTGAATAATACAGGGTTCAATATTTAGATTTAAAAAATCGAAAAAAAATAAAACATTTCACACCACGATTCGAACCCAAAACATTTAGATAATGAACCAAGGCCATAACTACCTGAGCTAAACCGACGCATATGAAATTTGTTCGGTTTTTCAACTATTTAAAGTAAATCAGGTCATGACGTCATCTGACGCATACGTTGTTGACCCCCCCCCCCCGGTCGAAAATTGTCAATTTCGGGGTGAAAAGTTAACGTTTTTCTCTGTTTGCGTCTCTCTCTCTCTCTCTCTCTCTCTCTCTCTCTCTCTCTTTCTATCTCACTTCGTCTTCCTTACTCTAAAGAGTGTTACTAAAAAAGAAAATGGCGTCTGGCTGTTTTTTTTTGTAAAAACTTCGATCGTTAATATTTTTTGTAAGCATATTTTTTTTTTTACTTCACATTTTTGGCTTGTTATTTTTCGTTTAACTATCGTATCTAACTATTTTTAACGTGCTAATAACTTTGGTAACGTTGTCATAGCATAGAAGTTTATAGTTTAGCTTGTGTGAGGGTTAAAAAATTTTTTACCGATAACAACAATGTTTTTAAATTCAGACTGCCATTATAGCTTGCTGACGTCAAGATCACATGACATGACTCAGCGGGTTTTAAATACAATTTGACCCAAAATAAGCGGCCCCGTGTACACTTTATGTAGAAGAGTTGGCGTCCGTATTTTTTGGGGCAGTTATAAATCGATTTAAAAATATGTAATGTTTAACATTAAAATGTCACTTTTTTGCCTCCCCCCCCTGCAGAAAATCGATGAGTTGACGCACTTCTGATGGTCTTTTGGGCTAATTTTTCGTTATTTGTCGTCCGGAGGGTGGGGCTTTAATATGATACCAAGTTTGTGAATTTTTGTTCCGTCGGTCAAAAGTTTTTAGCAGATACACAAACATACATACATGCATGCATTTTCGCTTTTATATATATAGATGACATTTTGGCAAATACTGCTATTAAATAAACAATTTATAATTATCTACAAGGATGGGAACACAAAAAATTCACAAAGAGAAACGCAAAAGATTAGATTGGGATTTGAATCAGTGCTTATGAAGATCGTGTGCTTGTTTATGATGACATTCACCCTGAGTCAGTTGAGCCAGCTTCTTATATCTAGGATGAAGGCTGACAACGCTTGGTGGTTCATCGCTAACTCTAAAAAGAGCAACAGCCAGGATTGATTCTACCAGTGAACAAACACTGCAGATATGTCGATTGATAATCGGTTCTCCGTCTGTTTCCACAGTTTAGAGTTACATTTTCAGTTGCCCACCAGGCAGGGATGTGAGTGGCCAATGACAAAGCAATCTAAAATCTACATGCATTTCTCAACCTGGGAGCCACGGCCTCTCATTAACTTACAAAACTAGGAGGTCATGGTTTTTATTCGTAAACACCTAAAAAAAAATATATATTATTTTTTGAGGTGGGGGTGGGAAGGTAATTTAGCGAAGGTGTTAATCTACAATATCTTGCTTTTTTTAATACTGAAAATATCAATTGGTACATGGTAAAAGAGACAGTAAAGCATTCATCAATAAAGCAGTTTTCTACATCCTCTAGCTTTTTTTTTTTTTACTAAGAAGGGAGCACTGCTTATCAAGGCCTAAAAGCCATTTGAGAACAATGAGTGTAAGCTAGCTAGTGAGACAATACCATGATTATCGGTAATGGCGGAACTTGGTAGTGTTTATGTAAGAGGGCATTATATATTGTACTCAGCTGGGAAGCAGCCCTGTGATATTGTGTTCCACAGACAAGTATTTCTAAGAAATTTATAGATAAGGGAAATTGTTAACAGTTGTTGTAGATTGACGAGTGTCCTCCATGAATATTCTATGGAGGGAGGAGGGCATAATAAAAACTCAATTGAGCACCTATCATGAAAACAACGTTGAATCCTTTGAGCACTTTCAAAGAGAGTGGGTCAAAGCAAAGCAAGACAGTGCAAAGTAACTCTATATTGTTGCCCCATATGGGTTGGTGAATCAACCACTAGCCTCTCATTATTGAACAAAATTCCAGATAAAATTATAAAAGGCAAGACCATTATGGATTTTACTTACCTTAACATCAGCCATTAATTCCTTGTTAATAACTGCAGCAATTATCTCTTGCATTGACTCCGTTGTCCACACAGATCCTTGTTTCTTGGCTGGTTTGACTCCATCCAATATACACCGAAAGGCTTGAGCTGGTAGGGTTAAGAAGTTTGCGCTCAATTTACGAACTCTGCAATAGACAAAAACACGTTCCTGTAAAACTTTAAAATATGATATTACAAATGGGGGAGATTGTAAGAAAAGTGTAAAGGAAAATAAAATAATGTCTCTCATATATGCTATAAAAGTCTTGTTATATGTTTCCTGTGACTGGTCGTCAAATGCGTTTTTCAGTCTATATAAAAAAAAAAAATGCAACCTTCCAAATTCTTGCGTAAGATAAACCTGGCTATTTTATAAACTTAGTTGTTTCCACCACTCCTGTATGACTTGGCTGGCCGGTCGTGTTTAACGGCTTATCAACCTATAAAGGGACATTTAAGTCCTGAAAGTTTTTTAAAAAAAAATAGTTTAGAGCAAATCCTATTTAGAACAATATTGTCTCTGTCCTTTTTTTATTGTTTTCAAACATAAAATGTCGTCACTTTCTTGAAAATGTTTTCAAAAGTAAAATTTTTTAAATCAGGAAGCGAGTATCTTTAGACATGGAAAAAGTGGGGAGAACAAAAAAGAAAAGGGAGGTGCACAATTGTTGTTTTTGATTTTGGCTTTGCAGAACATGATTAAGTTTTGCAAAGAGATTAAAAAAAAAAAAAAAAAAATTATGTTGCACTCGAGACAGGAGGCCGATATCTGATCTGATAGTATCATCTGTATGACTTTGAATCCCATACACTGATTCTGTGTCAGTAACAAAAACCAAGTCACATTTCTTGAATAGCTTTTTTTCTCTTTTTTACAAAGAAAAAAAAACACTTATCAAGGTCCAGAGGCCACTCAAGCATAAGGGTTAATGAGTGTACAGTAATGAATGGGAAAATATCGTAGTAATCGTTAGTAGTAAAAATTTGGTAAATTGGATTACTTAAGGGGGACAGCTCATCAAGAACTTGTTTACATTGGACTTGAAAATGACCATAGTGTAGTCAGTTGGAAAGTAGGAAAACGAAAAAGCGTTCCACAGGCGTGCAGTTCTAAGAAAGAAACTTTGTTCATGGAATCTACATTTAGGTTTAGGCACAGATAAAAAGTGGGGAAAATCATTGATAGTGGTTTCAGAACTTATGACTGCATTCAACAAGGGTCGGTTGAGCCAGCTGCAAGTGAATTTGCCGCATCACAAATTAAGACAGTTCATTCAAGTTTGTCTGCAGCTGACTCCTTAGCATACTTCAGCGATTTGATTGTGGCACACCAAAGATGCGGAAGCTGGTCATAGCTTTCAAGTCAGCTTTAACCATTATGAGCCATATTCTCAGTTAAGCGACACTCTTCTTGCACTATCCCAGTAATAGTGTTGTTGCTATTGCCTTGTGAATTAGGTCAATTGGTGGATGATGAAAAGCGTGCCCAAATAATTGGACTTTTTTGATAAGTATTTCTTCAAGTTTAGTTTTAATTTTAAAATACTGAAAACTGTTTTTTGCCATTGATGTTTTTTTTGGGGGGGGGGATCGCTCTAGACAACACATGCAGCCACTTGATATAAGAAACAAAGAAAAACAAGCCGCGCGAGTGTGCCCCCCCCACCTCTTGTGCTGCATGTGAGATGACCCCACAAAAAATAGTGAAGAAATGATGAATGTGAGAAGTGTGAAGGGCCAACGTTGCCTTCACATTTTCGCTAAGTTTCAGAAAAATCTAATGGATGGGGCTAAAGTTATGGGGTAAAAAGTGTCATTTTTTGCAATTTTGGGGCATTTGTGACCCCTTTTGAGCTCCTGGGAATGCTAAATCCCGGTGAAATGGACAAACGATGCAGCTTCACGCCTTAAGACATGTATATTTGATTGATTGATTGATTGATTGATTGGTTTTACGGCATATCAACCTATGTGGTCATTTAATGCCGGAGTCCTTTTTTTTTTTTTTTAACTTTTTTTATTGGGAGGGGGGGGGGAATGACTTTTTCAGCCTTTTATCCCTTTTTTTATAAAATTGAACTAAGAAATTAAATGTTGTATTTATACATGGATGTGTATATTTGGATGACTTTAAATTTCCTTAAATTTTCTTATATAAATTTACTTTCCTTAGGTATGCTAGAATATTTGCTGAGTTGACCTTTTCAAAAAGGTCTTCCATATTGCTTTCTGTATAATATAATTTTCTAGTTGGGGCAAGGTCATCACACCCAACTAGGATATGTTTTACTGTGAGTGTCTCCTGGCATGGGATGCACTCTGGCGCCGATTCTCCATTTAGTATATAAGAATGAGTAAAGTTGGTGTGCCCTATGCGCAGCCGAGTCAGTATCACATCTTCTCGGCGTGATCTCTTGATGTCCGGACATCATTCCTTAAGTTCAGGTTTGATTGAGTATAATTTGTTGCCCTCTTGCTGACTCCACCGCAGTTGCCATTTTTCCTGTATGTATGCTTTTATCTGGGGTCTAAGATCAGTATGTGGAATCTTAAAATTGTCAGTTGGAAGGTGAGAAGATCTTTTTGCAGCTGTATCTGCCCTGTCATTGCCTTTGACCCCCACATGGCTGGGGATCCAGACAAGAATAATGTTTTTAGTAGTTGAAAGGATATTGATTTTTTCTATTAATTTTGTTGTTAGTGGATTTTCTTGTTTTTGATTTTGTATAGATAATAGGACTGATAGAGAATCTGTGAGAATGATGAAGTTTTTGGTGGTTTCCTCTGAAATTATGTTGAGTGCTAGATCGATAGCTATAGTCTCTGCAGTGAATATAGATGCTTCATTTTGAAGATTTCTCTTCATTGTGGTTTTATGGTACGTTGCTGCACATCCAGTGTGATTGTTGCTTTTAGACCCGTCTGTGTAGATAAAGGTGTAGTCTGAATATTGTAATTTTAAATGTTGAAGTTCGTCGTGGTATTCAATAGGGTTTGTGGTAGATTTGGACTTTTTGTTTAGGTTGAGTTTTATTTCAACTTATTTCATGGTCCATGGGGGTGTTTTAGGCAGTATGAAGTTGTGAATGCTGGAGATTGGAATTTTCGATTCTTCAATGCTTTCCTTCATTCGGAGCCCGAACGTTTTGATAGTTTTTCTTCTCATGTTAAAGAGTTCTTCATATTTAGGATAGAAGGTACATTGGTATGCAGGGTTGTTTGGGCAAGACTTCAGTTTCAGTAAATATTGAAGGGCTAACTTTTCTTGCCTTAGATCTAGTGGGGGTTCGTGTGCTTCCGTGTATAGACTGTTCACGGGGGAAGTTCTGTATGCTCCTAGGGCCAATCTTAGGCCAGTATGGTGAATAGGGTCTAGGCTTTTTATATATGATGTTCGGGTTGATCCATATATGAAACAACCGTAGTCTAGCTTTGAGCGGACTAGTGCTCTGTAAAGTTTAAGGAGTGTTTCCTTGTCTGCACCCCAATCGGTATGTGCTACCACTCTCAAAAGATTTACAGCTTTGTTACATTTTTTTTTCAGATAGTTTATGTGTGGGATGAATGTTAACTTTTTGTCAAATAAAATCCCTAAGAATTTGTACTGGTCAGTAACTGGTATGGGCATTCCTTCCATGGTTAGGACAGGATCATTATGCATGTTCTTTAGTTTGCAGAAATGCATGCATTTCGTTTTTCTTTTGGAGAATCTAAATCCATTCTCTTCCGTCCATCTCATTACTTTGTTTAAGCACAATTGAAGCTTCCTTTCTATTATAGATATATATCTAGATCTACAGCATATTAGGAAGTCATCCACATATAGGGAGCAATCTACCCCAGGGTTAAGGTTTTTTTACAATGTTGTTAATTCGGATACTGAACAGGGTCACTGACAGTATACTCCCTTGAGGTACTCCATTCTCTTGTTCCTTCAAGTCCGAGAGAGCTGTGCCAACCTTTATTCTGAACCGTCTATTTTTAAAAAAAAATTCTGCCTTTTAGTCCAAGCGCCTTCAGATCCCTTGTAACACCGTACTTCCACACAGTATCGTAGGCTTTTTCCATGTCAAAAAACACTGCTGTTAAATGTTCTTTCCTTACAAAGGCTTCTCTGATGAAGGTTTCAAGTCTGACTATGTGGTCTATTGAACTTCGGTTTTTCCTGAATCCTGTTTGAAATTCTGTAATAAGATTCTCTGTTTCCAGGAACCAGATTAGTCTTTTGTTTATAATCCTTTCCATGGTCTTACAAATGCAGCTTGTTAGAGCTATTGGCCTGAAATTCAATGGATCTGAGTCGTTACTTGATTGGGATTGGATGTTTGAGTTTTCAGATTTGGGGATTGGTATTATTGTGGCCTCTTTCCAGGTCTCGGGTACGTTTCCACTGGACCATATAATATTGAAAATTTCAAGTAGGTATTTCATTGAGGCTTCTGGAAGTTTTTTGAGGATTTCATATGGAATTTCATCGGGCCCTGTAGCTGTGTCATGGGATTTGGTTAGCGATTCTTTTAATTCAGGCAAGGTAAGAGGTTGGTTGTATTTTTCAGTATTTTGTGATTTAAATAGAATTTTCTTTTTCTCTTCCTTTTCTCTAATCTTTTTGAATTTCTCTGTTTGTCTGTCACATGATGAAATTTTTGATAAATTATCTGCCAGGTTATTGGAAATGTCTTTTTGATCGGTGTATATTTTGTTGCCTTTAGAGATGTGGGATATTGGTGTACTACTACACTTTCCTTCTATTTTCCTCATCATGTTCCAAACTGTTTTCGCCTTGGTATTCACATTAATTTTGGATATATAATTTCTCCAGGTTGTTCTTTTGGATTCCTTTATGATTCGTCTGGCTTTTGCTCTGTTGTTTTTGAAGAAATCCAGATTTTCGCTTGTTGGATACTTTTCGAATTTTCTCAAGGCAGCTCGTCGAGCTCTGATGGCTTTTCTGCATTCTTTTGTGAACCAAGGTTTGTTGTGATTGTTGGTTTTGGTTGTTTTCGGTATGGTATTATTTGCTATGTTTGTGAGTGTTTTAATGAAGTAGTTCAAATGGTCATCTTCATCATTCTTTTCGATAATTAATTGGTTTTTGCACTGTTCCTGGAAGTCTTCCCAATCCGCTTTATGTAGGTTCCATTTGGGTGTTTTTTGTTCAGTGCTAGTACTTAGACTTTCCAGGATGATTGGGAAATGATCACTCCCACAGGTGTCATTGTGTACTTTCCAGTCATAGTCCATATATATGGAAGGATCACATAAGGTAAGGTCAATGGCGGTGAAAGTACCTGTTGCTGGGTACATATAGGTGTAGTTTTGATTATTAAGAAGGCATAGATTATTTTTATTTATTATGTTTTCTATTTCTTTTCCTTTTTTATTTGTTTCTTTACTTCCCCATATTACATTGTGACTGTTGAGATCTCCTAGTAGAAAAAAGGGTTTAGGGAGTTGTTTTATTAATCGAGTTATCTCAGTTTCGTTGATTGTATCTTTTGGAGGGATGTATATTGAGCAAAGTGTTATAGTTCTATGTAGAGTCACTGAAACTGCAATTGCTTGCAAGTTTGTGTTTATATTTATTTGTCTTTGAGGGACTTCATTCTTCACAAGTATTGATGTGCCTCCAGAAGCTCTGTCCGTATCTTTATTTATGTAGTTGTAAGATGTGTAGTGTTTTATGTTGATGGTATTATTTTCTTTCAGAAAGGTCTCCTGTAGACAGACAAGTGCTGGGCTCATATTTGTTATTAATAATGTGAGTTCATTTTGGTTTGCTTTTATCCCTCTGATATTCCATTGTAATATTTTGTTCATCATTTGGAATTGTGTTCAACTTCCATCGTCTCCAATCCCTCAAATCTATTTTCTGTCGGAGTCCCTGTTCGAGATATAGATCGGGATCTTTCTTTTCCTGTTTTTGTTTGTTTGTTTTTTTTTGTCTGGGGGGATTTTTGATTCTTTTCTGGCTTGTGATGTGTTTGATGGTTGTTCGGTTGTTTTTGTAGAAATGGTTTGTGGTTTTGTTTCTTTTTGTGGTTCAGTAGTGTCTTTACTTAATATTATCCTTGGATTGGTTGCAGACATTGCACTATTCATTTTCCTCATTTCTTCTAATAGTTCTTTCATTTCCTTTATTAGTTTGCTTAGGACATCAATTTTCTTGTCAGTTGTATCCGTTACATGTATATGACCATTTTGATTGTTGATTGGATTAGTTTTTTTTGTTGCATCTGCATATGTTTTAGTTTCGATGATTTTCCTGGCCTCTGGGTAGGATATATTCTTTATATGTTTTAGTTTGGTCACTTCTTTTTCTCTTTTCCATATTTCGCAATATCTAGAGCCAGCGCCATGGTTTCCCAGGCAGTTGGCACACTTGAAATCTTTTCTGCAGTTAATGTGTGGGCCACTTTCTCCACATCTTCCACACACTGGTAATCGTGTGCACCGATCTTGATGGTGTCCAAACTTCTGGCACTTGAAGCATTGGAGGGGGTTTGGAATATAAATTTCTACATTTATTTTCATATATCCGACTTTCACTTCTTTGGGTATGGTGAGGGAATCGAAAGTTAGTATATATGTATTGGTATCGATTTTCTCACCGTTTTTTTTAATTTGAACTCTGCGAACATCTAACACATTCTGTTTCTGTAAGTTTGTCCGGATTTCCTCCAAGGGACAAAGTGCAAGTTCGTGGCTTTTCACTACTCCTTTGCAGGTATTTAGGGTTGGATGTCTGTAGCATTTGACTTTGATGTTTTCAAATAATTTTAGTTTCAATATTTCTTTAGTTTGTTCTTCGTTATGGGTTTCTATTAGTAGGCTGCCGTTAAATTGTTTTTTAATAGACTTTGGTTTTAGAGTTTTAAGATTTTTTTCAATTTTAAAAGGTGATAGTTTGCTCAAAGGAGTTTCCTCCATTGATTCTATTACTACGAATGTTGAGTTCCTTGGTTTTATCGTCTCTTCGTCAGAGCTACTGATGTCAGAGACATCAGAGTGGGTTCTCTTTGGGTGGTTGGGTGGTTTTTGGGAGGAATAAGCCATATATTTTGTTTTCTTTTTTCGTCATCTTTGTTCCCCACCCACCTCGGAGTCCTATTTGGGAAGAGCCTGGAGGGAAACCCATTCGCCCAGCCTCTACAGGGATACAATGATGATATAACCGACTTTGGTGGTATCATAATGATTATCTGTTCTCTCTTGATATTGCTATGGGATCTGTAGCAATCCTGAGGGGTTTACAGCCTCGTCATCGATATTCACACCTAATCGATTGACCCTCAGCCACCGCTTTCCATCATATATTAGGGAGTAGGGTTATTTGTGGGAGAGGGGGGATGTGTTGTATTAGTAGTGGGTTTTTGGAATGGGCAATATATGGTGGGGCTTGGCGTGACTGGCCGATTGGTCGGATCGGGCCTCTCCGACCGCCCGTCTAATCGAAGTAAGGGCCAAAGTAATGTGTTGCGGTGCCTAAACTTCTATGTATCCTGGTTTAGGTTCGCTCAATCACCAGGATCACGTCCTAAGACTTTACGGGTAGCAACCCACGGCTAACTGGTTGCCCCATTGAGGGATTTTTACCCTCTTCAGGGGGACAGTCGGTTTGTTCTCATGCCCTACCGACAGGGCAAAAAAATAAATAAATAGATAATTTAATAGAATATATTTGTTTTCTTTTTCTTTCTTTTTTTGTTGTTTCTTTTCCTTTTTAAAATCTGTTTCTATTTAACCCATAGTTGGGACCCTAACAGGTACTACCACTCCGGGTCAGGGTGGACCTGGGAGCAATGGCAATTAAGAGGTGGCTCCACACTCCCCAAGCCCGTAAGCTGGACCTCACCATCGGATGTAGTTTAAGGTCATATCCAGGACCGGGAGTAAGGTAGGAAAAAATAAAATAAAAAGGGGGGGGGGATAGGCTGTTGTTTTTGTTTTTGGTTTTGCAGAACATAATTAAGTTTTACAAAAAAGATCAGAAAACAAAAAAAACGTCAATGTAGGTGCATTTCGTCTCAGGAAGCCACAGGGCAGCCTGATCTGGTAGCACCAGATGTATATTTGAATTCAGCACCATGGAAAACTACTATATAGGTATGAATATCAAGTTCTTGAGTAATATGAAAAAAGAACTCCAAAAAGGCATGTTTTTTTTAGTCCTAAAAGTCCTAGAAGGATGCAAACCAGAATTTTGCCAGGGTCACCCATATTGAATTTATATTAAGAACAATGGGCTCCACATTTTGGCCAAGTTTCAGGAAAATCTAATGTATGGATCAAACGCTATAGAACAAAAAGTGTCATTTTTGGCCATTTTGGAGCATTTTTGACTTCTTTTGAGCCCCTGGGGATGCTGAATCCCAGTGTAAATGGATAACTGCGCAGTTTCAGGCCTTAACACATGTATATTTGAGTTGATCACCGTGAAAAACCGCTATATAGTCAGACATATCAAGTTTTTGTTGAGAAATATGAAAAAAGAGCCACAAAAAGAGGCGTTTTTAGCACTGAAAGTCCCCGGGGACGTGAACCAGAATTTTGCCAAGGTCACCCATACTGGATTTATATTAAGAACAATGGGTTCCACATTTGGCCAAGTTTAAAAAAATCTAATGGATGGATCAAGAGTTATGGAGCAAAATGTGTCATTTTAGGCCATTTTGAGACATTTTTGACGGCTTTCGAGCCCCTGGGGCACAATGGGAATTTTTGTAAAAAAGATTTTTTTACTGTGCACATCTATTTAATGAAATACAATTTGTGGCAAAATCTCAAGAAAAATTAATGGACGGTTATCTGGCAATAGTCCAGACTAATGGACGCACGGAAGTATGGACGCCACTGAAAACATAGATCACTCTCCGATAAATCGGAGGACCAAAAATACTACTTCACAGTCAAAAACTAGCCAATGATAAGTGTTAGATTTTGACTCGAAAACAGCAATTCTTCATTCTTTGTCAGAAACAGAGATATACAGAAGAGATGATCACAAAACTAAATTTATTATAAATAATGAAAATAAAAAATATTAACGTAATTGTATAGTAAAAAAGTTAGCAATGAAATATATATATATATATATATATATATATATATATATATATATATATATATATATATATTTCCCCTTTATTACTTCAGAATAAGAATCCATATGACCGCCGTTCAACATTTTAATATTGGAATTGTTAAATTAAACCTATTATCAAGTGGATATTTTGATCACGAAAGAACAAAACATCGTTGATAGATAGTTATGTGAAAAATGCAAGACTAACATCTTTTCTTTAATAGAAATCCCTCCAGACAAGGCATGAAGCCACTTGATGTAAGAAGCTAAAAAAAAAAACACCTCAATATCAAAAACTATCCCACAATAAGTGGTTTACAGATAGATTCTGACCTGGAAAGTAGCAATTTTTGCCCTTTTGTCAGAAACATTGCTCACGGAATGGGAGGACTAAAGAACAAAATGAGAAGCGTGAGTTACAAGGCTGTCAGTAAACTAGAGATCTATTTTCTATTCTCTTTTTAGCTTTAATAGGATCTTAAACGATGTTATGATTAAGCCCCAGTTTGGAAGTTTTAATGAGTGTGATGTTAGTTATTAATTGATATTACTCTCAGGTACTTAGAGTGGTAGTACTTTTCAGGATCACAACTAGAGTTATCGCTATGGTATCAGAAAGCTTTCAGCACCGTATAAACTCATACATTCTCTATGAAAAACTTAGACACAATATAAGTTTATTCTATGCAAGAATATCCAGTTTTCTTTCCCCAAACATTTATACATGGAGTTTGATTTAGTTGTTTTGTTTTTATAGCATTTCAACTTTTTTGGGTTATTAAATATCAAATCCAATAATTTATGAAAAAGTTTTTAGGCTTCAAGTTATTTATATCTTCAAATATTTATTCATGGAGTTTGGTTTGGTTGTTTTATAGAGAAAAATTGTATTATTTGGATTCCTCGAACTATTGTTCTCATTTTAAATGTTATTTGCACAATGTTGCAGTTGATCTACCTTCAGATCTTTTTCGGGTATATCTCGTCAGGAATCTTTCTGTCAAATTTGAGAATCTTCACGGAATTTCAAACGAAACCCTTTATTTAATCTATAGAAGCAGTATGCTCTCGTTCCATCAGCCATAACTGGATAGAAGTTGTAAATAATTTGCAATTATATTTTGGGTTGAACCGTTAACCTTCACAAGAGTGTAACTTTTGATAATAGAATCTTATTAAGTACTGTTAACACTGTACTACGGATCAAGATGAGAACAGTAGTCCGAATAATCCAAATAATTACATTAATCTACTGAGCTGACTTTTTTCCACACTCGTCAGAGTAAAAATTGCGAAAGGACAGTTA
This sequence comes from Euprymna scolopes, assembly GCF_053919585.1. Classification (NCBI taxonomy): domain Eukaryota; kingdom Metazoa; phylum Mollusca; class Cephalopoda; order Sepiida; family Sepiolidae; genus Euprymna; species Euprymna scolopes. The sequence continues at coordinate 114,125,898 of NC_136493.1, read as the reverse complement.
AGATATGGCGATTAAAATGTAAAATAGAATAGGGAAATGAAGACTAGTGACACGTTCAGATTATAAAAGGGTAAGGTCATAAGTAGGGCTATGGCAACGGCATATTCTTTTCCTCGTTTTGATTCTCAGGTATATATCCATTTATATTTTATGTTTTTATGTAGAGTGATGTGGTTCTAGGTTGATTAATTGTGTCTAACTGTGTCGGATATATGCTCGAGAGTCAAAACAATGAAAAGAATATGCTGTTGTCATAGCCTTAGTCATAAGTGAATTTGTAAGTATATGCCCACAAAAAACAATCAATCTACAAATATTCAAACATATTGAGAATTTGAAGCGTAAAAACATTCATCAAAATGACGGAATTCAGCATAAAATGACCCAACCAAGGTTCATGTGCAATAAATCAACTAACCAAACCTAGCTCGTATATCTTACCGTTTTAAGTCAATATATTCTGATGTGCCAAAATCGACGTAGAGTACAAAAACCTCTCCAGCCACATCACAGTCAATAATCAAACTGCGGTACCAACAATCATCGTAAGTGAACTGACAACAACAAGCTTGACCTGGAAGTACAAATAAAAAGGGCACATTATGAAAATCAGTTTCAAATAAGAAAGACAAAGTAAATAGGAGCACTTCATCTATAAAAGGGCAGTTGTATGTTCGGTTAAAAGTAAAAAATGGCAGTACAAATAGCCACAAAGTTGGTAGTTTAATCTGCCTTTAAGCTGACCAATTCTTTGCAGAATCTATAAAAACGAGTTGTGTGTGCCCAGAGATAGGAATAGGCAGGGTCAAGGAAAAAGATGAAGTGTGAGGATAGAGAGAGATAGAAATTTTAGTAGTAGTAATAAAAATATTTTTAGTCTTTACTTTGAAATAGTCTGTATTTACTTGTAATACAATTAATTTATCAAATAGTCCCTATTTATTTGTAATACAGTTTATGAAATACTCCCTATTTATTTGTAATATGATTGATTTATGAAATACTTTCTATTTCTCATACAATTAATTTATAAAATAGTTTGCATTTGTTACATTCAAATAAATTAATGTTATGAAAGTTTAAGTTGTCAGTGTTTTATCATTTTTTTTTAAACCAACTTCTAATAATGAACAATTTCTAATAAAGATAATGATTCAATGTGAGACTAATACCTGGCGCTTTCTTTTTTTTAATTAAAAATGTTGGAGAGCTACAAAAACGGGAGTGGTACCATTAAAACAAGCAACTTTTTCTGTTCCAAAATTTATTTTATTTATTTTTTTTTATACAATACATAATTACTACCATTCTCAATACACTTTTGCTAGGAATTCAATGACGCATCTCTGCTTCTGATGCACATCCATGACAGGAATTGCTTTCTTGGAGTCTCACACAGTCAATATCTGCAACAGAGTGAGATGAAACTTTCAAACTATGAACACATATTTCAGTCATCGTAACAATGCAATTTTCAATATCCTCGGATCCGTTCTTGTGGAATAAAAATAATAGAAGACATCATTTTTGGAATACTCTTTGTAAGCAAACATTAAAACTTGTGATCAGACAATTAAATATTACAAATTCCAATACAATTTCATTTTAACTCTCTAAATATTTAGCTATACAGTTTCAATTAATTTCCAGATTATCATAAAAAGCCATGTGCATGAATTTTTGCAAACACATAAATACATTCATAGGGTTAGGGTTATAGGGTGATTTATTAAGTTTTTTTTTTTTTTTTACATAGGCATCACCACATTATCAAGGCCCAGAAGCCACTCAATGATAAGGGTTAAAGAGTGTACAGTAGAAATTGGACAATATAGTAATCATTAGTAATGAAAATTTGGTAAATTTGATAACTTATATGGAACGGCTCATCAAGAACTTATTTACTTTAGACTTGAACACAACCATATTGTAGTCAGCCGGAAAGCAGGAAAACGGAAGACAATTCCACAGGCGTGCAGTTCTAAGAAAGAAGCTTTGTTCATGGAATCTACGTTTAGGTTTAGGCACAGATAAAGAGTGGGGGAAATTATTGATAGTGTTTACAGCTAGACGAGTGTTTCTTGTGAAAGTTTGGCGAGGGGGGACCATAGATTGAAGCTCAGTTGAACACTTTCCATGAAAATAACGATACATCAGAGACAAACTCGCAACATCTCTTCTGTGAGATAGAGGTTGCAAGGAGGAGAAAAGGACACCTCCTACGAGGCTACGAAGTCTATTTTGAACTCTATCAAGGCAGGACAAGTCCTTTCTAGCAGCTCCTGCCCAGATGTGGCAACAGTATTCCATCCTTGGACGTACCTGGCTCTTATATAGATAGAGAATAGCATCAGCAGTGAGATATCTACCGGATCGATAGAAAGATCCCACCATTTTTCCAGCGGCCTTGGCAATAGATTTGATATACGTGTTCCATTTAAGATCAGGAGTAATGGTCAAGCCCAGAAGCTTGTCATAACTTGAGGCCTCCTGAAGACGAGAGCCATTCATTTCAATTGATGACAAATATGGATTAGAATGTTGATGATGTAAAGAGAGAAGCTTGGTTTTAGATGCATTAAAAGTAACCAGCCACTCCTTTCCCCATTGTACTATGTGCTCAAGATCAGAGGAGAGAGAATTGGAGAGAACTTGGTCGTTTACTGTCTTAGATGTGGTACCATAAATGGTAGTGTCGTCAGCATAAATGTCTACAAATGATGTAAGGATATGATTTGGAAGATCATTAATGTAGATCAGGAAAAGAGTTGGGCCCAGGATGGATCCCTAAGGGACACCGGCATTAATACTGTGAGCTTCTGATTTTTGCCCCTCAACTACTACTTTTATGAACCTATCAGAAAGAAATGATTTAATAATTGAGAAGACTTTTCCAGCTATACCATAGCTAGCGATCTTATGAAGTAAACCTTTATGCCATACCCCATCAAAGGCTTTAGATATGTCAAGAGCAATTGCCCTAGAAAGATTGCCACCGTCGAGAGATTTGCTAATCCTATGCGATATAACTGTAAGGACATCTGCTGTAGATCTAGCAGAACGGAAACCATATTGAGTGTCACTAAGAAGGTTATTTTTGTTGAGATGTTTGATTACTTCTGTATTTAACACAGATTCTCGCAACTTACTCATGACGCACAGGAGACTTATTGGCCTGTACTGAGAGGGGGATGAGCGATCACCTGAATTCTTAAATACAGGGCATACTGATGAGATTTTCCAGGGAGATGGGAAACTATTCTCCTTAAGACAATGTTTAAATAGTTTTGTAAGTATGGGCGCTAGTTCAGGTTGAAGTTTTTTTAGTACTATAATTGGAATACCGTCAGGGCCAGTTGCTTTACTCAAATCAAGGTTTTTGATTAGCTTCGCAACATCACGTACAGATATACGTATATCACATAGCGTGTTTTCTGATACAGGAGGAAATATTGGGGGTTGGCGGTCTTGGTCGCAAAGGGTAGAATTAGCTGCAAAGTTCTTGACAAAGAGTTTGGCTTTGTCTGATGCTGACGAGATTACCTCAGGTCCATTGATGATAGTTGGGATGGAGCACACGCTTCTGTTCAGGATTCTGTTTGCTATTTGCCAAAACTGGTGGGAACCCAGCCGCTGCTCAGCTACTTTGGACTTAACAGATTGAGCATACAACTCTCTTGTGTTCCTTATTACTTTCTTACAATGGTTGCTGGCAGTCCTGAAAACGGCTTTAGTTTCCATACATCTATTACGTTTGAAGCAGTGGAAAAAGTGATTTCTTTTTTGGTGATTTTAATTCTATATCGTTAGTACGAGCAACGGAAAATTTTGTCTCAAGCAGAAACAAGCAAAAAAATTAAATCATTTTGTAGCATCAGTGAATATTTTTCGATTCCTGATTCCAATTAATTATCCTAACACAAAAATAAAATAAATAAAAAAAAAAAAAATAAGAGCTTATAATGAAAAGGATAAACAATTTTATCACTGACCAATCTTAGGATTTTTTAGAAGTGGTGCTGTTGGGCCATATTCATTAAGTTTGTAAGCAAGCTGTTCCAGGTCAGATAACTGTTGGTTTACTTTTTGACTATGCGCGTCATTCTGTGAATGGGGAGAATTTTGGAAATAAATCTGAAAAATAAATTAAAAAAAAAACAAAAAAATAAAAATAAATAAATAAAAAAAATTGCTTAGGCAGAAAAATTATGGTACGACAAATGTTAATAAATAAAATTAAGTTTTTACTGCTTCTACAGTAGCAGGCACAAATAAAAATCATATTCCAAGTAAAAATTCTTTGTCATACTTATATACAGTAGAACCCCGGGATACGGTGGCTCTAAGATACATTTTGAAGTCTTATTGAACTTAGTCTTGAAAAGACTAAGGTTACATAGATAGCAGAAAGACAGTTCCACAAGCTTGCAGTTCTTGCAAAGAAGCTACTGGAATAGAAAGCTGTATTACAATGAGGTATCAAAACAGCGAATTGATAGACTCCACTAGACCAGCAAATCAAATGAGCTGGAACAAAAGAGGCAGCAAACAGATCAGACAATTCCAAAGAACACATGCCGTAATAGTATTTATAGAAAAGACTGAGACTAGCAACACCACGTCTGTGAAAGAGAGGTTGTAAAGTAGAAAGCACGAACCCAATTAGATATTTTTCTGCACCGATCAAGAACCCTCAAATGGGACAGGAACTCACCAGTCCCAACATAATACTCCATACATGATCTGATAGATTTATAGAAATAAAGAATGGCTTCAGGAGTGAGTGTTTAGAGTAATAGAGAGAACTGATTTCATAAAAAGCAGCAACAGCAATGGATATAGCAATGTGGATCATACTGTATAAGTGCCAATTGTTTTTGCAATTCTTTCCTGTAATTTAGTATACAAAACGAACGATATTCTTTTGGGCATTAAATTACAAGATACAAGTCTGTTAACAGTATTTTTTTTTTTTTGGTGTTTATTTATATTGCAGCTTAAGTAAAATATGACAGTTCAAATTAGAATAAAAAAAAAAAATTATACAAATATAGTTATTAGTGAAAAAAAATTAGGGAAAATAAGCGAGTCGAATTTTAATAAAAATTTATTTTTTATGAAAATTGATTCAGACAAGGTATGAAGCCACTTGATGTAAGGAGCTACAAAAAAAAAAAATACAACTTCAATGGCAAAAACTTGTCAATGATAAATGTTAAATGGAATAGATTCTGATCAAGAAAACAGCAATTCTTCCTACTTTCTCAGAAACATCGCTTTTGGATTGTGAGGACTAAAGGACAAAAGAAAAGTGGAAGGTACACGACTGCCGAAAGTAAACCCAAAATCCACTTTTTACTCTTACTATTCGCATGTTGTCTTCATATAACACGGTGGAACGATAAAATTTATCGCCTAAAACAAACAACACTACAGTTTTATTTTAAAACTTTTATTGAAAAAAATCAATTCAAGTAATTTGATTATGTAGTAGAGCTGATATCTATTCAATGTAGACGCCTTCAATCTCAATCACCATCTCAATATGGGTCTGGAATTAGGAGTATGCCTTTTCCACAAGCGCCAGTAGGAGCCCGGCAAATGGCAATGATCAGGCTGGCTTTGGTGTTGTGGGAGGTCATGTTGGTGATGTTCTCGACATATGACCAAACTAAGTAGTCCAGCAGGTTCAAGTTAGCGGAGGAGGGAGGGCAGTGAGAGAAAGATACAAAGTTGTAGCACTCCTTCTGAAGTCAAGCCTGGATCTCTTTGGAATTGTGGGCCAGCGCCGAGTCCTGCTGTCACAGCCAGGGTCTGCCAGTGGCCACATGATTGCACCAGGGATCACCACACTCTTCAGCATATCCAGGTACACTTTGGTGTTGACTTTCAAGCCAACATCAAAGATGTGAGGTGGCATGATGTAACTCTCTCTTGCCCGGAAACTTTGTTTTTACCACCCTGGGCACATCCTTGTTACTCGTGACAATCCAGCGATGGTTTTAGCTGTTGTGCACCTAATCCTGGTAGAAGTTATTTTCATCTGAAAAGAATCAGAGCATGTTTGACTTCTTATGATGCTTCAGTTTGTTGAGCAACCCGACAGACTTCATTAGCCTGTGGTTCTTTGTCTCAGTCAAGATCTAGCTGATCTGGCGCCTGTAGGACCTACACTTCAAGTCCTTAATACATGCATTCACAGTTGTGTGTGAGATGCCTACATCTCTGGCAATTTGCCGAATAGATTGTTAGGGAGTTTCATTAATGATTGCCTGGACCTTTTCGATGAACTCCTTGGTTTGGGTCTTACTGGTAGTGTCCTCAGCCTTGAGCTTTTACTCCATCACCTCCAAAGGTCGTTCGATGCATTGAGCTGTGCCCTCAAGTGTTGAACTGTCTGGATTTGCATTTTGAGAGTAAAACAGAAATGGAATCATGTTGTCTTTTCTAAGGTGCCAATTTTATCGTTCCACCCTGTGGACCTGACAGACTATGTAGTTGTAGACATATTTCTATGGCTTATACAAGTTAGTCTTTTGGTGACTGGTCTGACATCTGCTCACCATTTATTACAAACTTAGAACAGCCATAGTTTGTTTGAAGGGCAATAATCTTCCATGTTGACTCAAATGAATAATTTGTCATGCATTAATGTGGTACATACGCAAACAAACTCCCCTGTTCCTCAAATGCTTTTATGCAGTCCAGGATCATCTCATTTGCATAGGAATGGCAAGAATTTATGTTACTTTCATGTGACCGTTTAGCATAAAATCAACTGTGCATCATCATTTTGCTTTTCCTATTGTTAAGTAACTTTAGAAAATGTGTAGATACGTGGGCGTTTCCGAGGTCAGTCATTTTCACACCCACTACGATTTTCCCTATGCTTAAACACATCGCACATTTTTTTCACAATAATTTTTCATAATTTTTCAATTTTTCACATTTTTTTTTACATTTTTTCACAATAATTTTTCACATTTTTTCACAATTTTTCATAATTTTTCACTGATGATAAGTACAAGGTACCTTCAATAAATTTCCAAACTTTTTTTTCGTATGGGCGCTTTTCTTGATAGTATACACATGGAACTCTAATCCCCTTCAAAGTAATATCCTTTGGCTGCAATGCACTTGTACCACTTCAACAACTTCTGGAAGGCCTCATGAGAGTCCTCATGTGACCATGTTAATAACTCTCGTCATAGTCTCTTTTCCTCAATTGTCTCATAATGACAACTTCTAAGGTTTTCCTTGAGGTAAGGGAATAACTAAATGTCACAAAGAGCAAGATCTGGTTAAAGGGAGGGTGAGGAACGGTCTTAATGCCCAGCTTGGTCAAATAGTCTGTGACAAGTATGAAGTTGTGGACTGGTGCATTTGAGCAAGTCATCTGCATCTTTAGTTCCTCATGAATAACTGTGTACAGTTCCCACACTGACATCAAACTATGCACATATTGTCTATAGACACACAACCATCTTTATCCATGAAATTCTTTATTTGGTCAACCAACTCTGGTGTTCTGACTTCCTTACTTTTCCCAGACCTCTCCCCATCTCTCACAGACTCGCTGCCTTTTTTGAATCTCTTAAGCCACTCAAAAACTGAGGCTCAATTCATGCAAAATGGTCCAAAAGCAGTCTAAAGCGTTCCATACGCTTCTGTGGCATTTTTTCCAAGTTTAAAACAGAATTTTATTGCATATCGTTCTTCTAAAGTGTCTTCACATCCAAATTGCATTTTTGAAATCCACCAGCTTTAGTAGAGTGTATTCCAATTCCTGCTGTAGCTGTTCATTTGTAACCTAAAATCATAAAAATCGGTCAATCATCCCAAAAGATGTATAGCAATAAAATACAGAATTTTCAAGAGTTTACAACAATTTTAAATTGTGTATCCATGAATTTTCCTGTTATTTTATCTTGAACTGCCTATTTCACTTAAGTCTTACCATTTCGGGAAAGAGATTTAAAAAAAGAAAAAAATCATTTCTCAGTTATCTCCCTTTGAAACAGTCAAACAAAAGTTCTGGTTACTTTGGGATTTTAAAATAATAGGCACAAAATATACTTACCACATTTGGCAACTCTACGTGAGTGACGATGACAGGAAAAGGCGTTTTGTTACTCGTTATATCTTCTGTCAAATACGCATTGGAGGACTGGTTTTAATGGAAAAAAGAATATTGTTAACGAGTTTGCAGAAATTCAGAGATTAAATTGTCATAATTAAAAAAGGGTTTGATGCAATAGTATGCAGTTTTGATGCACAAGGGAGCAACCCATATTTATGCCATAAAAGTATAGCAGGAAAGAATCAATAGCAAGTCAGAATAAATGAAATGATGATGACATCAAGAACAAGCATCTTATGAATATTACTTCCTGGTGTAATGTGGTGGTAGCAGTAGATTTTTTTGTGGGAGTAAAAGTTACTCCAACTTTCTGTATATATGATCATTTTAGGTGAATCAGAAAAAAAAATGTAGAAATTAAAGCGAACAAAAAAGGTACATATTTTCTAAAATACACCTTAAGAATCAGCCTAATAGTCAAATTCTGTATATCACTTGTGCTTACAGAACTATCATGTCTGAATGTAAATGGAAAAAAAAATCAAGTTTACTTTATTATATATATAGCAACCCATTACTGGAAATTGGGGAGAACTTGAATGCCTACTGAGGAGAACTTGAATGCCTACTAGACACTGTCCTCGAGTGTCTAAGGTCTCTCTGTACAGGGGTTTGCCAGAACAATCTGGCATAAGGATACTTTTTCCATAGAAGTAAACCCTGACCAAATATTCAAAATCACATAGTATTCGCAGCCCAAATAAGATCTCCTCACTACGGCTACTCCACAGCTTTTCCGAGGAATGGGCACCTTCTCCAAGTTATATTACCTCAAGTAATAGCACGAAGCTGGATACTCCACCAGACTAGATAAATTCTTGTCCTGGAATCCAGTAAGACCAAGAGACCAAAATGAAAAATATACTACAACGTATGAAAATGGTTAATTGGGGAGAGGAAATTTATGTTCTCAATTTCTTTATTAACTCAGTGTTTGAGAGATAAAGAACTTTAATGGAACATTCGAATATCTATGTATCTCATATAGATTTCAAGTGTTAGCCCCGGGTTGTGGGCCCCTTGATTTCTGAAAACTTCGACTGAAGTAAAATAAAACAAAAGCGAAACTTAAAGAATAGTCAAATGGAAAATAATAGGATAGGTCAGTATGTATAGAAATTTAGATGACCCGTGTAGATGATGTCTAAATAAGAAATTTGATATTCTAAACTTTAGGGTTTTTCAAAACTTATTAAACAGTATATTGTTATTAGTTTAAATATGGATGCTTTACGTTTTTCTCTTCCCTTACATTCCCAAGCAGTTAAGTTTTAATTTATTTTTCTAAAACCAAGTTTATTTTTCGAGAGAATACTCAGGAATTAAAAAAATAAATAAATTCAATTTAGTACCAATATACAATTAAGGTTCCTATTTCAAAAGTCAACCAAAAAAAAAAAAAAAATGAAAAAAAAAAATAAAAAAATACCTGCAGAGCTTTTTCGATCTTCACACTTTGTTCATTCATATACTTCAAATTAGGTCTGCGAAGAGCAATTTGACGATCACACAAAATGTCGCCAAGTTCTTTACCATCGGGGCGGATTAGACAAACTTCGCAAGGACCACCATCAGTTGGAACCTTCTACAAGAAAAATATATATATATATATATATATATATACATATATGAAAATGTGTACACACTGCAGCTGAGAAAGAAAATGGCCCTGTCTTGTAAAAGTTTATGACAATGGTTTCATGCAGACTGTAGAAATAACAGTTTTTACACTTGTCATGAAGCTTTCTGACAATTTTAAAATATTCAGTGGATTACCAAGATTGTTCAATAGCAAATTCTTGAAAGTGGTGAAACCTGTAATTTATTACAAGCATTAAACTGTTGTTCGCACTCAATTAATGGTTAGACATTCAAAAAGATGGAGTTTGTCATTCAATACGAAAAAAAATTTTTGTCTGCAGACTGAAGAAATAACATTATTCCAACTTGTCGTGAAGCTAACTGATAGTTTGGAAATTATTCAATGGATTGCCAAGCATCGGTTAATAGCAAATTCTTGAAAGTGTAAAATCTGTAATTTACCATGTGCATTGAACCGTAATTCGCAGATTTGAAGATGGAAACTGATTTCATTGTTAAATCCAAAAAAATTCATATCATATTTAAAAAAATTATGTCAATGGATCAAATAGTCTTATTTATATAAAGAAAATCATTTTTAAGCGATTGATGGAAATTTGTAGGCATTAAAACAGTTTAAATTATATTCAGTTATCTCCCTTTGTATTTTATTTATATTTAGATTGTTTTCAAAATGTCAGACAAAACAGCCACTTTCCTGTTATTCATAAAATTTGCTTTTCTTAAATAAAACTGCTTGATAAATTTATGTGATTTTTGGAATATGATGTTTTTGTTTCATCACGGGTAGATTCATTATAAAGATTTTTCTTTATTTTTCTATTTTTAATACAGGGGGAATTTGTGGAAAAGAACCTGAAAGATAAAAAGAAATAAAATCCACCAAAATAGAAGGCACTTTGTCAGAAATCAGCTTTATATATATATATATATATATATATATATGATTAGTTTTTTTTGGAAAAAGAATTCCAGCAGAGTGCTCAATTAAAAGGAAAATCCAAATTTTAAGAGCGTACTTATATTGGCTGAAGAGAGACGAATATTGGCTGAAGAGAGCTTGATAAGGATACCTTAAACGGGCCTTATTATCGGGCTTGAAACCGACGGTACCAATGACCTGTCTCAACTAACAACTTTCTGTACACAAAATATATATATATATATATATATATATACTGTTTTTTTTTATTCAAAAGTAATAGACTAATGAATTCAACGAGGTTGTTAGATAGTGCTCAATAAAAAGAGCTGATAATATTTGTTTATAAAGAGTTCCTAACTAAAAAAAAAATCCATTATTCATTGAACATTTGAATAGTCAGTCGCTGCCTGATGATATCTGTTGCTTGATTGAAACAAATGGCTGTTTGTAGCAGCGGGATGTAAACATGTTTATTTAACAATAAACAAATATATATATATATATATATATATATATATATATATATATATATATATATACACACACACACTCACTGGTGGCCCGGCGTTGCCCGGTCATACATTTATACACAATATTCTAATTTATGCAGATTGTGTATGTATTATTATAGAATCAATCCTCTATTGATTATTATATTTTACGAGGAATAATTTGCCTGGTGGACTAATTTGCAAAAAAAAAAAAAAAAATATTATTATTATATATATGTGTATTAGTGTTGGGACGATTAATCGGAATCGGAAAAATTAGAATATTTGAGGGTATCGGATTCGGAAAATTTGTACTGATTTTCCGATGTCACAACGATTCTTTTGTCTTTTTATTTGATTTGTTTAAAGCTAAATTTTACATTGCTGGTAATAATGATAAAATAATAAATGTTTATTGATTTTAAATTGCCACTGAAACTAAAATCAATGGATCGTCCTCCACAGGTATATTTTTTACGTTTAGCAAAATATTTTCACATTTAACATGTGTGTTTTTACGGTAATCAGAGAAAAAATACAACTATATAGTTAAATATTTATAGATTTTTAAAGAATCGGAATTGGAAATTTAGTATGGAATTGTCCCATAACTTTAATATATATTAGTGTTGGGACGATTAATTGGAATCAGAAAAATCAGAGCTTTTTGGGGTATCAAAATCAGTATTGGAATCGAAAAAAAATTTAGCCTATTTTCCGATGCCAAAACCCGATTCCTTAAATTATCTTTCTTTTTTTTTTTATTTGATTTTGGTTTAAGAAACATCTTCCGCTGCTTATAGTAGTAATAAAATAAATATTTATTGAATTAAACTCCCAGTAAGACTAAAATCTCTGGATACCCCCCCTCACGGGTGTGTTTTTACGTTTGAGAAAATATAGGCACATTTAAGATGTGTTTTTATGGTAATCGGGACAAAATAACAATTTCCACATGCATTAAGGTGGTCAGCCCTTGTCCACTGATTTGATGATTTCGTCTTTTTCACCCACTGAAACAAGTAAAATTTGACTTTCTTGAATAAAAAAAAAAAATACTTTATAAAATTATGTGATTTTTGGAAGTTTTCATCTTCGTCATATGTCTAGCATGTACATTATACAGTAATTTCTGTATTTTCTTTAATTTTAAATGCCACTATAAGTGCCAATCTGAATAAGCACCAAATAGAATTCCATTAAAAAGTGGAGAACTTGCATCCCTCAGTAGTGAATTACTTGAGCCTGGCTCACTTGTACTTATAACAACATCACTTTCGGTTTGAGCCAACTTCTTTCGTTGACTTGCATTGCGTCTCAATTTTGGCCCACTCACAGTGGCCGTGAGTGAGATCGCAAGAGATGGTAAGGCAATTACAATTTCACTATTGAAGATGACCATTTGTTGACTTGAGAGATGTGAGATGAGAATTTATCAGTTGCTGTACATCACAAAGTTTACATCTCCTTTACCAATGTGAACCAACAGCCCAATGACTGAAGTTAAGGAGACACTTCCTTGGCCATGTCTATTGTCCAGCCCCTATACCATTTCAGGAAGAGACCAGGCTGCAACTGCGGACAACAAGAGGGTTGATCAAAACTGCTATGGTCAGATGGAACTACAAAACTGAGCCAACAAACTTCAATTGCGAGAATGAAGAGGACTGTACGATGCAGCACTGCTTTGTCTATTCTCTCCTACTCAAGTACTGCTTGAAAGATCTCGCAGTTTAATAATCACGCTTAAAACCGTAAGAAAGTAACGGATGACAACATGCTTTGAAGTCATGCAAAGAAAGGGGAGGAAGATCCAAAGATTACAGGAAGAGAGAATGTGCTCCCTCCTTGTTATATTTACATTGGAATCATTTTTGGTTAGGAAGCCAGTATCTTCAGACAACCTCATCTGGTAGCATCAAAGTGGACCTGGAAGCAATGGTAACAAAGGGGCAACTTCACATTCCCCAAATGGGGCCTCATCACTGGATGTTTTTTAAAGTTATACCCAGGACTGAAAGATTTTGAAGTTCATAAAGGACTACGTAAAAAAGTGGGGAAACTGTTGTATGATGACATAGCATGCAGTTTACATGCACAAGTGAATGATCCATATTTATGCTACGAAAGTATAGCAGAGAAAGAATCAATAGTAAGTCAGAATAAATGAAATAATCATGATGATATCAAGACCAAACATCTTATACTTCCTGGTGTAAGGTGGTGGTGGTGGCAGTAAATTTTTGCGTGGGAGTAAAAGTTACTCCAACTTCCTGTATGTATGACTATTTTAGGTGAATCAGAAAAAAATGTAGAAATTACTCAAAGTAAACAAAAAAAAAAACGAACATGCATAAGGGAGAGACCCATATTTATGCCATAAAAGTATAGCAGATTCAAAATGCTTCAAATGAAGAAGAATTGAACCGTGAAAGATCTCAAAACTTACCATCACCTGAATACCACAGAGTTTTCCAACCACAGATGAATGTACCAACTCCACCACCTCTTTGGACCATTCTTCAGAGTTTGTCTGGAAAAATAAAAATGTTGCCAGAATATTTGCTAAAATGTTATAATGGACAAGATAAATCAAACAATTCTCCTAAAAATGTTAATTCTATTTCAATTATTTATTGCAAACTGTACGTATCCAACATTGGACGTGATGTTGTGTGTAAACATATTCTGGCTCATATGAATGACGGACGTGCAGTTGTAATATGCTTGGTCAAAGAAACGAAAGGAGGGGAGTACAGAAAATTGAAAATATTTCAAGCCAGAGTCAGATCACCCAAGAGATATTCTCTCTGCTTGAAGAAAATAAGATCCTCATTGAGTAGGAGGAGTTTGTTAGGATCAGCTTTGTGAGACGAACAGTGCTCAAAAGTTGAAACTGGTAGCTGTTACCTTCAGTGGATGTTTTTTCAATGGCCAACCTCCAAACAATGATCACTAACAAAAAGCCCGAACCAGTCAAGGGTAAAAAGATTTCAAGAGATGGGAAGGCAGGAGAGGGAAGTAGAGGAAGAAAAGGAGGAAGAGAGAGTGGAAGTTGGATATTTGAAGCAACTGGTTTTTGTTAAAGTGACCAGGTAGTTTGACCACTATGTCTCTCCTACCAGGTTGAATACTTTGCGACAAGAACTCTTCGTTGCAGCAGTGACAAATTCTAACCACCACCTTGAATCGGCACAAGTGAGTTGATCAAAGCCAGTGCGATGAATGCAAATATGTTCACAATTGAAGAAATTTTAATTTTGTTTGCTCATTTTTAAGCTTAAGGTAGACAACTCCTATTACATTCTTCAATTTAAAATGAGTTATTCTTCCTTGATTATTTTTACTTTTAAGTGATTAAGTTATCTAGGCTGAAGTAAATTTTTAAAATAAAAAGTGAATATTTCATATTGTCAATAACACGGTACAACAATAACAAATGAAAATTAGCTGGTCTGAAGCCAAGTAAAAAATTAACTTAGCTTCTGAAAAGCTAATTTTCATTTGTTATTGTAAGCTAAAATGCTATTTGGGTCTGGCTTTGAAAATCCAGCACGATAACTACATCATACAATTGTTCAACAAAGTAAAATATCGTCTGTTTGTGACAGTTGAAACAAAAAGCTTTCTTTAAAGTATGTCCTAATTTCAAACAATTTTATTCAAGACATGTAGATGAAATGATACTATAAGTTTGCTAAAAGAAAAAAAGGAATAAAAAATCAAATACTAAAATGTTTATGGGATTGAAATTTAAACATTTTCTAAAATGTGTTATAAATTTTATTGCTAAACACATTTCTTTAAAATGTCGATTGAATTACCTTTCGAAATGTAAATATTTGATACTTATACAGAATAAGAACCATTGGAATTTTCAGGCATTTTACATAAAATGCCAAAAGCTGTCAAAACACTGAACCAATAAAGTTGCAGCAGTAAATGTCATGTAAGAATCCATTAATTTGATATCATTAGTTTATTATAAACAAGTTATTTGTTCAAGCCTTTTTCAAGGCAGACAAAATTCAAGTTTAAAAAATAAACAAACTTAGTATATAAAGAACTCGCCTGGGTGCTTGGGTGTTTGAAGGTGTGCGTTGAGCAAAAAAAAAAAATAAATTAAAAAAAAAAAAGTAGTAGTAGACAGGCAGCTTCGAACTTGTACCGCGAAGGAGGAAAAGAATGTGAAAAAAAAATGTGACGTCTTTGCCGTTGTGTCCATCGTCAAACCGGAAGTCAATCAAAGAGGGGATGATTTCGAAAATATTGGCGAAAAAAGCGACCCCCCCCTTTAGAAAAGTGCCTAGTTGAGAGTGAAGCAATTAATGTTTTTAGCCAATTTTTCGATATCTGACATCTGAAGGGTCGAGCTTCAAAACGATACCGATCTTGTGAAAATCGGTAACCTTTGTCGAAAGTTTTAGGCATACATACATACATTTAAACAGACAGGTGAGATTTATATTATAGATGATATAATAAGCCAAAAACTAAAAATATTTTAAGGGTATTTTGATTTTTAATTTCACATCGGCTACATTTGTAAAGGCCTGTTCTTCAGATGCTGCACTTCAATTTCTTGTTCTCTTTCAGTGGAGAAGAAATCCTTCATGACTGAGACAATTTTTATTTTTGTTCCTTTCCTCCACGTTCAAAAAATGACCCTGGTGTCTAACTCTGTCCCGTGGGGAGGTACTGTAAATAGGAGCATTAGGTAATTTCATGATAAAAGGGACATAACTCTTGTATCAACAAAACTGGAAAAATGTATTTATTTCGATTTTATTTTTAATGTTTGAAAAATATTTTCATAGTATTTTAATGATTACTAAAACAATATTTTAATAGTATTTCAATGAATATTAAAAATATTTTAATAGTATGTATTTCAATTTTATTTTTAATATTCTGGCACAAATTTTCACCGAATATAAAGCACACAATTTTCAAGGCCATTTCAATACACTTTCCATATTTTCAAGGTAACTATAGAAATAACACCTTTCAAGACCAAGCTCAAAATTCAAGACCTTTTCAAGCCAGTGTAAACCCTGCTTGTAGTAGTTATGAACAGGTTGCAGACAGTCTTGGGTTTGTGATGGTTGATATAGTTGTAAGTAGGTAGTGTCTTGGAACAGATTAAGAGAGCTTTAGATCAAGATCAGCTCACATAAACTGACAAACATGGTCTCAACAGAAGGTAAATGTGGACCTTAGCGTGTAGAGAGTCGATGATGTCACATGCACACACGTTGAGTGCAATTTATATTTGCACAATGCGTTGAAGTTTGTGCTTTTATGTTTTATTTTCTTTTATACATGTGAACCCGTACATGTGCTCCCGCGGTAGCCGCTAATATGAGAGATAATGACATGGCCAGAAGAGAAGATGAACACAGAAACAACATTGAGTTTGGTGTCCGTTGGTTGATGAGCAGGCGACCACATGGTTGCGCATAGACATTTGTGAAGAAAACTTGTTTTCGACACATGCATGGACATCAATATGAAAAAAAAAACAGATAGAAGAATACTGATACATACGGGCACAATTCCGTACAGTACAAGGCGTATGCATAAGGGTGGAATGTGCATAGCCGGTTCAATGTCCCCACGAATATTCTTCCGAGAAACAACTTCTTCATTTCCAAAATCTATGTAGCAAACCTAGAATTATAGAAGAAAATAGAGAAAAATAAGAGAAGCAAAAAGCAAAAAAAAAATGATTTCAACATCATAAAAAAAAAAAATGTTTTCGACAAAGTTAAAAATAAATAAATAAATTTTCTTTTCGACATCAAAAACAATTTCCGGTAAAGCATGAAGTTTACAACACCAATTAATCACAAGCGATTCTTTTCAGAGGATTAATTTATAAAAAATACAGTGAAGAATGATACGATGAATGAGTAATGTGAGTTTTAAAGACAGTTTTAGTTCTGATGACCTCAGAGGAAGATTTAATATGGACAGTATAGAAAGATGTGTGCATAAGAGTACATTTCAATCGTATGGACATCTTGAAAGAATGGATGAGAGTCCTTGGGTCAGGTATGATAGCAAAGTCATTTTTCAAGTAAAAATATGGCAGGAAGTGATACACACAGATGATTGGTTGATTGTTTTTGCTTTACGGCATATCAACCCTTTTCAGGTTATTTAATGCCGAATCCAGTGA
This sequence comes from Euprymna scolopes, assembly GCF_053919585.1. Classification (NCBI taxonomy): domain Eukaryota; kingdom Metazoa; phylum Mollusca; class Cephalopoda; order Sepiida; family Sepiolidae; genus Euprymna; species Euprymna scolopes. The sequence goes on along the minus strand of NC_136493.1, from coordinate 114,108,559 downwards.
TTTTGAAGAAAGATTTTTTTTCAAGTCTGATTCTTTTAACCCATAGTTGTGACCCTAACAGATACTACTACTCCAGGTCAGAATGGACCTAGGAGCAATGGCAATTAAAGGGTGGCTCCACACTCCCCAAAGACCGCAAGCTGGGGCCTCACCATCGCATATAGTTTAAGACCATATCCAAGACCGCACATGGATGAAAGAAAAAGGAATCAATCGTATGTGTATTCATTTCTGAGATTCTCATGGATGGTTCTACTATTTAAGAGAAATTAACGGAAATTTCTTAGTCTTCCATGTTAGTAGGGTTGTAATCAAGCAATTTAAAATTTTATCGTTCCGTAAAAAAAAATGTAATCAGTTAAAATGCATCTAAACATAAAAAAATTACACAATATACACAATACTTTTGAAGCTTCGTTCAATTTAAAAATAAAGGTGAAAATTCGGACAGAACTTATGGGATGACCTGATAGATCCATTGCATTTGGGAGAGGAATCAGAACAATCTCGGCTCAACTGAATGTTTGATCATGTTAAAGACTTTCTTAGCTTTCTGAAACTGTTCTCTCGAGCTTTGCTGGTTAATGGCTGACTTTTGCAATTCTCATATGAAGAGCAGAGAAGATTCTTGATCAATACTTTCTTCAAAGTCGCCTGACGGCCACCTTTCTTACCAAGATCAAGATTCGCTTTGCTTGGAATTGCCGTAATTTTTTTTTTTTTTTTACAGCTTCGACAAATTTTGTTATGCAGACACAAGTCAGAATGCCTGCTAGCCACTGCTCCACCATCTCCATTTCTTGAGTTCACATCTTACAACTTTCAAGGAGGACTGAACCACAACTAATATTTCTAATTTAAATCCAACACGAATCATTATAATGCATGTGACTTTTCTAATATCTGGCGCTTTTTTTTTTTTTTTTTTTTGCAAAGACCAAGGCGACACATGGATGAAAACAGTTAGCAGAAAGCGAGTTCCACAAGTCTACAGTTATTGGCAAGATGCTACTGGAATACGAAGATGTATTACAATGCCGACTCATGGCGTAATGGATAAAGTACTAGGTATTCACTTCTATGTTACACCCTTCTGGAGATTGAAGGTTCAATCTTCAGTGTGGACTATATTACTTAAGACCAATCATGGCTGACAGAACAAGAGCATGCTACCTAATTTTACTGTGGATTAAATAAACGGTTTTGATCCATTTGAAAGTGTGCAGATTCTCATGTTCAATAGAAATTTGACAAGATAAATCTGAAGAAGGTTATATGTGACATTGGCCGAAACGTTTTGCGAATAAGATTCAAGAAGAGAATAGTAATCCAAATAATCAAAAGTATCAATCCTTATCAAAAATGCAGAAACTTTTTTTCTTGTTAATTATACTGCACAATTGCCCTGATTTGTATCAAAGCGTCTTGTATTTACGAAGTTGGCACATTTTTAAACATCATCGTTAAGTTTTGTACGTTACAGTATTTCTTGTAAGTATTCCTTTGATCAAGTTTAATTTACCTTAATTAGTTTGTCTTCAATACCTATGACCTTTGCTCGGGCCCAAACCTTGTCAGGTTCATAAAAACTGAGACAAGAATCACCAATTTTCCAATCGACAGTGCTTGGTTCAGAAAGACACTCATTTGTATATGATTTTAGGCAATCATTCAACACTTTCAATGGTTGGGGAGCATCTGAAAAAAAAAAAAAAAAAAGAAAAAGTAATCTAAATAAAAAATTAACAGCACTCCTTTTCACTGATACCTTAATTCGCATCACCTTTTAACTTCAGTGTGATTTTTCCACTGTTGCCAAGCACTCAACTTACTGTCCTGCCTAATTCGTCCCTCATAACACAGCTATTCCCCTTGTATACAAATTAAAGTTCTTTTTTGTTATAATGGTGAAAATAGAAATATTAAATTTCAAGTAAAACTAATGGTATCATTTAATTGTCATGTCATGGTAATGAACATATTCAAAAATTATGAAAAACAATAAGGTACAAAGTTAATTATTAATTAAAACAGTTTTCAAAGAAAATTACTGAAAACCGAGTTTTACAAAAAAAGAAACCAGAGAGTTTGAATCGTAAGAAAAGGGAGGTAAATATTTTCTGAAAACTGAAAATCTTCGACAAAACTTAATTTTCACTAATTGTCTTTGAAAACTATTTTCATAAAAAATTAACTTTCTATCTTATCGTTTTTCGTAAATTTTTTCATTATTGTGACATTATAAGTAGATACCATTGGCTTCATTTGAAATTCAATATTTTGATTTTCAAATTTCACTATCATAACGAAGAATCCAAATTAATGCCACATACATTTAATTTTTTAACCATACGTACATTTTTATAACTAGTTTTAGTGCTTATACAGTACGGAGCATATATGAAAATCACATTCCAAGTAAAAATTATTTAAGTACTTGTACAGTTTAATCAAGACATTAAAAAATGAAAATATTGAAAAAAATCTATATTGTACATACTCGTTATGGAATAAAGTTTTCATACAAAAAAAAAAAAAAATTTATTTATTGCAGACTATTATCCTCATCTTTCTTAATTCTTGTTTCATGACGTTTTGGCCAACTATTCCTCTGGCCTTCGTCAGGTAGTAACTGCGACAGGATAGGAACTCTGAATGAAACTGCATTCTCAGTAATTACTGTCATCCATAATTGTTGTCGTTTCACCACGTTTTGGCCATGTAAGCCTCTGGCCAGCTTCGGGTAGGATAATAGTCCGCAATAAATAAATTAATAAATAATACCCATCTCAATAATGAATTCCAATTGAATAATATATATACCATTCAGTACGGACCCGACCATGGAAGATCAGATAATAAATAAACGTGGATTTATAAGATTAAAATATCCAACCATGATCACCCTTCGGGGCCCGTGACGCAGTGGATAGAGACATTAAATCTCTACGGTTCCAGGTAAGAATTGTCTGAAGATAGCGATTTAGATCCTACCCAAAACCGGCCAAAGGCTTACTTGGCCAAAACGTGGTGAGACAACAACTATGGATGGCAGTAATTGCTGAGAATGCAGTTGGGAAATTCGGAGTTCCTATCCGTCGCGGTTACCACCTGATGAAGGCCAGAGGAACAGTTAGCCAAAACGTCATGAAACAACAATTCAAAAAAAAAAAGATGAGGATAATAGTCCGCAATTAATAAGTTAACAGATATGAATCCCAATTAAATAATATAAAAAAAAATTAATTTAATTTGATCAGTTTTTTTTTCATAGAGGAAAATCAAATTTTGCTGACAAGGAGGGAGCGCCAGGGGAGATAACTCCAATCACCAGTTACAGTTTGTCAAAATTTGACAAGATTATTTTTGAACATTGGCAGATCTGCTTGATCAAATTAAGTGAATTTTTTTTTTTCTGAAAAACTTCATTCCATAGCGGGTACGTACAATATAACTTTTTTTCAATATTTTCATTTTTTAATGTCTTGATTAAACTGTATAAGTACCATTATTTGTATATTTATGAAATAGGCAAACATAAATATCCAAACCTAAAAGGAAAAATTGATTCAAAGTTTAATTAAAAATAAAAATCAGTTATTGTATTTTGACAATCCACCATTCATTATTAATTTGTTAAATGATATACTGGCTTATCTCCCCCTGTTTAACAGGTATTTCCGCTTTCATCAAAGGCAGAAATTTATTTAAAACTGTGATTCTCACCTGTGCCCCTACTGTATAAGTGCTGGAGTTTTTAATAAGATTTTGTTTTACTAAAATTTATGTATTTAGTTATGCTATCATTTGGCAATTTGCATACATAGCCGATTTTCACAGCAAACAATTCTTACTGCTCTCAGCTCTTCAAAAGAAGAATGTTTGAAATATTCAAATCTACTAAAGGGTTTTTCCTAATTAGACATTCCATTTATTTCAGCTATTTCAGTTATGGTCTAGAATTACTCTGATATAAAAAAACAAAAATAAACAAAACCCTAGTCTAATTAAATTTCAGGTTATAGTCAGCTAATGTACTTCCTAACTTTTGGCATGGCTGCCTTTTGTTCTTCAGTATTTTTATTGCGAAGCGATTTATTGAAATAAAATATAAGAAAAGGACATAGTGACATGTATGCAATAAAAATTAAAATTATACAGATAAAAATAATAAAATTAATTTTTATTTTTACTTTTAATAAAAATTAAAAAATAAAGTTTGATCTTATTTGAAATTTTATAAGAAATATGTTTACGAAATTATAAACTAAGTTAAATATCTTTATTTGAATTTATATAATAAATGTCTATTAAAGTATAAAAATAAAATTATTGAAATCAAAACAAATGAAATTTATTGAAATCAAAATAAAATTTTAAACATCATAGAAGTGTATCCAATATAGTTTTAAAAGATTTTTTTAAATATTTCAAAAGATTTTAAAAAAATGTTTTCAATAATTCTTAAAAAAAAAACAAAAAAAAACACAAATAAACAAAAAATAAAATTAATTTCAATAATTTTCAATTAAAATTAGGCCAAAAGAATATTTCAATGATTAATAAATAAAAAAAAAAACAAACACCAGAAAAACATAATAAAAAAAAAGAGTACGTGCACAGGGGAGATGTACACGTGAGAGAAAAAAGCGAAGAGTTATCCCGGAAAATCTGTTCTGGCAAAAATGTACTTTCACCATAACTAATGTTTGTACAAAATTTCAAAACAATTCAAGGCATAGTTCTTAAGAAAAATGCAAATGGATGAACAATTTGGGGGCAATTTTATGCTTATAATGCTCCAGAGGGGCGGGGGGGGGGGGACACAACCAGAGTTATCCCGGAAAATCTGTTTTTGCAAAAATTTACTTTCACCATGACTAATGTTTGTGCAAAAGTTTTTTAAAATTCAAGGAGTGGTTGTTAGAACAGATGAATGGGAGTGAATTATTAGGTCCAATCCCTCCTTTGTTGAGGAGCCAGCAATGATAAATTTAAATAGCGAACCTATCAAGTTCCCAGTGAAATCGATAGCAAGAGGAATAGACGTTGGTGTGAGAGTGAAAATACCCTCACTTTCTGTGTGAATGCCTGCGTTAGGAGAAACTTGAGCACTAAAAACTTTAAAAGATATATAAAGATAAAGTTAAGCACATAGTTTATGAAAACATGCATAAGAAATTAGGATAATTGGCTGAGGAAACAGATTAATGTATGCATGCTTTGATTGAAAGCTAGAAAAGTAAATGGATTAGGAAAAAAAAATATATAAGAAATTTACCTTCTGATGGTAAACACTCATGAGCAAAAATTATGCATTCCTCATTTACATAGGATGGAACTATATAGAGGATTTCTTTAGAAGGAATGGGATAAGGTTTGTAGCACAGTTTGTTGGTACTCTTATCCATTTTTTCAGGGTCTGCATTCACCTTTATTTCAATTTTTCTGTAAAAAAAAAAAAAAAAAATTAAATACATTTAAATAGTTTTCTTTTTATGCGAGAGACTGTTCTGTTCAAATTTGACAGGGCACTTTTGTTTGTCTGTCACGTTCAAGTTTGACAGAACATTTTTTGTCAGACTGTCACTTCTAAGTTAAAGCACTGGCCCATACGGGGCAATAATATTTCATACATGAACAAATGGTGGCTTTGTAGAGATATAGCATACTGTCAGATTTTTTTTCCTAGCACAATAGAGGAATCCCACCTTCTTGGTAGCAGCCTCGGCAGTGTCTATGTATTTGCTCCATTTCACTACAGACTGGGTGTCATTTTCTAAGGCGTCAGACATTATCTTCTCTTTATATATAAAATGAACTCATTTTTTCCCCTCTGATTTTGACCTTAATAGGATTAAATATCAAGGCATTTCATGCAAATGTAATATCCACAAACTGCAGCACAATATCTGAGGTGTGTTATAGGCCTATTACATCTCCACATCCTCGATAATCGTAGATCCCTATATTTTTTCTGCTGAGAGTTTACGGCCAAAATCGGTTAAAATCTTTTCTGTCTAATAAATTCGTCTTTCCCCCGCGACCACTTAATACCGTTGCGGGATCGTTCACAAGGAACAGTTATGAAGGAACACCGGTTTGAGTTTTCTTTACTTTGTAGTTGCTTCAAAAAACTGGAATCGAATTATGACATTTTTTTTTTTTTTTTGCTTTTTGCTGTGATTTTTAGTTTTTGGTTTTCCGGACACGTTTTTCCGATTTCTTTTTTAAAGAAGTTTTACGTTTGTTCGCTGTTTTCTTTCTGTTTTGCCGATTTCTTTTAAGTTTTTTTTTTTATATTAATAAAGGGTTATTACTTCGCTTATTCTTCATTTACCCCCCCCCTACACACACACCTCCAAACAACCGGGCAACGCCGGGTACCCCCGCTAGTGTTGAATATGTGCAATAGTGAATGCATTTACGTTGAAAAACAATCAGTGCTACAAGTTTAGGGCATATTCCATTAAAGTGCTTGCAAAACAAGCACAGAGATGAGACATTGCCGTGATAGGACAGGGGTTAGAACTTGACAGACAGTGCGGGACCTATTAGATTGGAGAATCTATTTGGGACTGTCTAATAGAGACAAATAGCTGATGTATTTAAATAAAAACTTACCGTTTTTCGGGAAGCGCCAGGCCATTCTCTTGAAGTGTTTTACCCAAGCTGTAATATTCCTTGCCAGCTGGTTCCAAAGCAGTTTCTGGAATAACTTTTTCAAGCAGCAAGTCAACAGGCATTGAAGAACCTTGAACCTGACCCTAAACAAGAATATGTGTGAAGTCCTTGAAGTGCATAGTAAATAAGACAAAGACACGTGTTGAAAAGAAGATAAGAGGTGGATTACAGTCAAAGAATTATGTACTTACTGCAAGAGTCCACTATGGATGTGAGTGAGTGTGTTTGTTTAACGGCATTTCAACCTCTAAGGGTCATTTAATGCCAAAAAAGTTTTGTTGATATAACAGGTTTTCAGTTTCTTGTAAAAATATTTTAAGTTTCTTGAAAAGTTTATCTTTTGAAGCAAAATGCTTTAGGTTTTCCTAAAAATTGTTTTAGTTGTATAGGTTTGTTTTTCTAAAATGAATTACTTTATAGGAGTTTGAATACATTTGTTTCTTTTAAATAGTTTATGATTTGTTGGGGTTCCACTTCTTGGAAAACTTTTCTAATGTTTGTTGTTTTAAAATATTTCTTCTGAGTGTGTTTGTGTTTTCTACATTCTGTCAGTAGATGTTTAATTGTTAGTTGTTGGTTGCAGAGTGTGCAATTTGGTGTTTCCTCCACTTTGATTAGGTAGGAATGAGTTAATTTTGTATGTGCAATTCATATTTGGTTTAGTACAATTTCTTCTCTTCTTTCCTTAAAAATCCTTTGTTTTTCGTTTTTAATTATTGGTTGATGTTCGTGCAATTTGTTTGCAGTGCATTTGTTCCATTCCTCTTGCCACTTGTTTCCTATATATTCGTTGATTTTTCTTTTTGTGTGGTATTTTAATTTTTTTCATTTGGTGGTTTGTGGCTTCTTTACCAGTTTGTCTGCCTTTTCATTTCCTGGGATGCCCACATGACTTGGTATCCAGGCTATTATAATTTTTTTTATTATTTTTTTTTTTCGGTTATTTTGTTGTATTCTTGTATAATTTCTGTGATAAAAGGGTGTTTAGATTTTACTTCAAGGGTCATGATACAGGATAGGGAGTCTGTATATATGAATTTTGTTCGTTGATGTGTTTGAGAGCTATTTTGATGGCCTGCAGTTCGGCTGTATATATTGAAGCCTCGTTGGGCAGTCGTATTTGATATTAATTTTGTCTATCTGTGCATGCTGCACTTGTTCCGTTTATAGTTTTAGACCCATTGGTGTATATTTCTATGTATTCTGCGTATTTTTCTCTTACTTCTCCGAAGCTGCTTCTGTTTGTTATATTATTCGTAATGTTTTTCTTGTAAGCAGTAAGTGTTAGGTCGTTTTTTGGTTTGTGTAATGTCCATGGTGATCTGTCGTTTATTTTTTTGAGTAATTATATTGTCAGGGTTTTCATTGATTTGATGTATTATTTCTTTAATTCTGTGTCCAAAGGAGGGTATACTTTTTGGTTTCCCTGAATAAAAGTTTGTACATTGTGGGTTGAAGGTAGTTTTGTATGTTGAGTTTTCGGGGTTGCTTTGTAGTTTTGTTGTGTATTGTAACGCTAGTTTTTCCCATCCTTAAATGCAGGGGTAAGTTCTTGGGCTTCTATATGCAGGCTTTCCATTGGTGAAGTTTGATAGGCTCCTAGGCTAAGTCTTAAACTTTGATTCTGTATTGTTAGTAGTTTGTTTTTGTAGGATTTGTAAGTAGAGCTGTATATGGCACAACCATAGCCCAGTTTGGGTCTGATATGTGAGCGGTATATTTTGAGCATTGTAGCTTGATCTGCTCCCCAGTTTAGTTTTGATACTATTTTTAAGATATTTATTGTTTTTAAGCATTTTTGTTTTAATTTGTTAATGTGCTCCTTGAAGTTTAGTTTGTTGTCTAAAATGATCCCTAGAAATTTGATATGTTGTACTACTGGTATTAGTTGCCCATCTAGTTTGAGCTGTGGGTCAAGGTGGTATTTTCGTTTCTTACAAAAGTGGATACATGTGGTTTTGCTTTTGGACATTTTGAATCCATTTTGGTTAATCCAAAGATTTATTTTGAAAAGTCATCAACAAATAATGTTTTTTCGAATCCCATGTTAACATTTTCGATTATACCGTTGATTTTAATTAGAAAAAGGGTAGCAGATAGTACGCTACCCTATGGTACTCCTGTTTCTTGTGTGTATTGATCTGATGTTATATTTCCTAAGCATACTTTAAATGTTCTGTAGGATAGGCATTTTTGGATAAATTTTGCTAGGTTTCCTCTGATTCCCATATTATGAATATCTTTCAAGATTCCGTACCTTCACGTGGTGTCACACGCTTTTTCGATATCAAAAAAGATTTAGACCACGTGATGGTTTCTTATTAGACTGTTACGAATATATGTTTCTAGTCGAATAAGTTGATCATTAGTATTATTACCTTGATTTTGCCTAAATCCGCTTTAGTATGTAGAGATGAGATTATATTTTTCTAAATTCCACATTAGTCTTGTATTGACCATCCTTTCTGTTGTTTTGCATATACAGCTTGTTAGGGTGATAGGACGATAATTGGTAGGGTTGGAGTGATCTTTTCCTATTTTAGGAATTGGGATGATATTGGATTCGAGCCAGTGTTTTGGGAAATTGTTAGTCCACCATATGTTGTTAATTATCTGTAAGAGAATGTTGAGAGATGTGTCTGGCATGTGTTTTAGAAATTGATAGTGGATGTCGTCTGGACCGGTAGCTGTATCTTTACTTTTATGAATTGCATTTTTTAGTTCTGTTATAGTGAAAGAGGTGTTATAGTATTCTTTGTTATTGTGAAGTTGAGTTTTTCTTTTTCTGCGTTGTTTTTATATTTTTGGAATTTGGGGGAGTAGTGGTTGGATGATGAGTTTTGGCTCATTTGCGATTATATTTGCTATTTCTTTTTTGTCTATAATTTGTTTACCATTTGGTGTACTTATATTATTTATTAGTGTTCCAAGTTTTTTTCCAGTTATTTTTCTAATTATTTCCAATGTTTTTTTTTTATGGCGTGTTGTTGTTCAATTTGGAAATGTAGTTTTGCCAGGTTTCTTTTTTGCTTTTTTTTATAATATAGCGTGCTTTTGCTCGTGCTTGTAGGTATTTTTGAAGGTTGAGTTTTGTAGGATGTTGTTTGAAGTGTGTTAGCATTTTTTTCTGTTGGTTATTGCTTTTTTACATTCTATTGTGAACCATGGCGTTGATTTTGGGTGTGATTTGGTGGAAGATTTTGGGATTGTCTTGATTGCTATTTCGTTTAGCATATTAGTGAAAGCTAACATAGGATCTTGTTTGTTAACTATTTCTTGGTTAATTAAGTTTGTACAAAGTTTGTTAAATTCAGTCCAGTTAGCTTTATAGATTTGCCATTTTGGTTTTGTTTCTTCTGTTGCAGGTTCTTGGGTTTTGAGAAAAATTGGGAAGTGATTGCTGCCGCACTGGTCGTTATGTACCTCCCATTGGAAGTCCATAAATATTGTGGGGGAGCATAGTGTTAGGTCAATAGCTGATGTTGCTCCTGTGCCTGGGTGATGGTATGTGTGTGTTTTGTCGTTAAATATAGCTATTTTGGGTGATTCCAGTAATGATTCAATGATTTTCCCAGTTTGCTTAATATTCTCACATCCCCACATTTTATTATGGGTGTAAAAGGTGGGGGGGGGGGTTGTGTTATCAGATCTTCAATTTCGGTTTTATTTAGTTTATGTTTAGGTGGAATGTAGATTGAACAAATAGTTGTTGATCGGTGGAGTGTAGCTTTAATTGCTATTGTTTGAAGGTTTGTTTAGAGTTGTAATTTTGTATGTGGTATCTGTTTTTTTATTATAATTGAGGTGCTACCTATTGGTCGATTATCTGATCTATTTGTTTGGTTGTAAATGTGGTATTCTTTGAAGTTGATGGTGTCCGTTTCTTTTAGAAGAGTTTCCTGTAGGCCAATTATGCTGGGGTCATATTGTGCTATTATATGTTTGATTTCTTCGTAGTTTGGTTTTATGCCTCTGCAGTTCCACTGTATGATGTTTTTATTCATTTCAAATTTATTTTCGTTTTCAATTAATATTATTTCTGTTTTTGTTTGTTTTAGTTTTTGTGTTTTCCTGTTCCATTTCCATCTTTCCAGATATTGTGTTTATCTTCTGCTTTTGTCCTTGTTCGTGATTTGAATCTTTCACGGATTATTTGTGGTTTTTGTTGTTCGGGTTCTTTCTTGTTCTTTGAGACTTGTTTTAGATCATTTGAGTGAGTTTTAGAAGATACTGGTATTTGTTTCTTGTTTTCATTTTGATTAGTTTTTAAAGTTTCAATTAGATTTTTGAGTTCGGAGATTAGCTTAAGTAGGTCTTGGTAGTGGGTTTGGTTTGTTTGGTTTGAAATTTTTGTGATTTCTGCGTGTTTATTTTTTCGAGAGCTTGCTATTTTCCTTGCTTCAGGAAAGGATACGTTTTGTTTGTATTTTATTTCAGCTATTTCTTTTTTGAAGATTTTGCATATTTTAGAATATGCTGGATGTTTTTCTTGGCAATTTGGGCATTTTGTTTCGTTGGGGCATTCACTTTCAGCGTGGTTAGGTTCTTTTAAGCCACATTTTCCACATATTTTCTGTCCTTTGCATGTTTCTCTGCTATGTCCATATTTATGACACTTGAAACATCTCAGAGGAGCTGGTATATATTGTTCTACTTTTTCTATTATATATCCAATTTTTATTTCTTTGGGGATTTTTGGTGTATTGAATGTTAGTATGTAGGTTTTTGTAGGTATGGTTTGACCATTCCTTTTTATGTTTATTCGAACATGATCGATTACTCCCTGTTTTCTTAGGGCATTTTCTATTTCTTCTGCTGAAGCCAAGGTTAATTCATGGCTTTTTATGACACCTTTTGATGTGTTTAATCTTTCATGAGCAAAACTTTTGCATTTATAGATATGGAATTTTTCCATCTCTAAGATGTTTTTTGCGTCTTTATAGTTGTTTGTGACAAGTAGATTGCTGTTTTGAGACAGAATTTTTTCAATTAAGAATGGAGATAGATCGCTGATCTTTTTTCCTTCTAAGGTTTCAATTACTATGAATCTTGGATATTTTTCTTTATCAATTATTTCATAGTTATATTCTTGCTCACTGTCTGAGTTGGTTATGTCAGAGTGGGTTCTTTTCGATTTTGTTTTATTTTTTTTGGTTTCTGGGTTTTTTGTTTGGGTTTATTATATCCATGGAAGTTTGCTTAGATTTTCATCTCTTTTGCTCCCCACCCTCCTCAGAGCCTGAAACTGGGAGATGTTAGGAGGGAAACCCATTCGCCCTTTCATCCCAGGGATACAAAAGAGATATACTCAATTGATTGAGTTTGTTCCATCATTTCCTGTTTCCTCCTTTAGTTTCTTCTTTCCCAGTTTGATAAAAACATTCGTTAGGGAGCAGTTGTGCAGTTTTGTCTCATCAATTGATTGACCCTTGCCATCGCTTTCTAACACTTACCTGGTTTATCTACGTTTGTAGTAATAAGACGTTGTATAATCTTTATATTAAATTTGTTTATTTTTTTTTTTTAAATGTTATAGTTGACATTTTCAGTGTAGGTGTTAGGGCTTGACATGACTAGCCGATTGATTGGATCGGGCCTCTCCGACCGCCCGTCTAGCCTAGTACAAGGCCGAAGTAGAGTGACTGATACCTTTATTTTCCCTAGGCATCAGTTGCTCAGCTACCAGAATCCTTTTCCTAGGCATCAAGGGTTGCCACCCATGGCCAACAGGTAACCCCATTGAGGGACTTTTACCCTCTGCAAGTGGGGCAGTCGGTGTATTCTAATACCCCACCGACAGGGCCAGGATATAAGTAGGGATAATACCGCAATAATATATATATATATAATTATCTACTATAATAATTATTTAAATACCTAGAGACACTGTTATCTGCATCTTCATAGTTGCTGTTTTACAACAGGGCCCGTGGCGCAGTGGATAGAGGCGTTGAGTCTCTACGGTTCGAGGTGAGCATTGTCTGAAGATAGTGGTTTTAATCCTACCCAAAACTGGCTTAAGGATTAGTTGGCCAAAAACATGGTGAGGCGACAACTATGGAAGGTAGTAATCACTGAGGATGCATTTAAGACACTCAGCCACTCCTATCTCGTTGCAGTTAGCCACCCGATGAAGGCCAGAGGAATAATTAGCCAAAACATTGTGAAGCAACAACTATGAAGAGGAGGATAACAGTCCTCAAATAAATAAATAAAATTAAAAAATAAATAAAAAATAAGGGTACTTGTACAGTTTAATCAAGACATTAAAAAATGAAAATATCAAAAAAAGGTTATATTGTACGTATCCGTTTTGGACTGAAGTTCTCCGTAAAAAAATTTCATCGAGTAGTTTTTTTTTTTTTTCACAGCAGAAAAACATGTTTTTATGAGAGTGCATTCAAATCTGCCATTACGAAATTGCTGAACATGCCACGGGGAGATAACTCCAGTTAAAGTGCCAACACTCCCTCCCCATCTTTATTACTAGCTTTTTCTTCCTAAAAATCAAACCTTTTGCTCGTTATCATAACAAATTGCTTTTTCGCTGTAAAATAAAAACCACTTGATGGAATTAAGTGGATTTTTTTTTTTTTCGGAGAACTTTGTTCCATAACAAATATGGACAATATAACCATTTTTTTTTTTTTTTTTTGATATTTTCATTTTTTAATGTCTTCATTAAACTGTAGAAGTGCCAAAATAAGATATAAAAATAAAATTACTATAAAGATTCAGCATCTTCCTATTATAGACAAGCATATAAAATTTTTTTTTTTTTTAAACAAACATGGTTGAAAATTGTTTGGGTCTTCTCACCTGTTTGACAATGAAATATCTTTTCCCTTTTAATTCTTCTAATGTACATTCACAAGCCGTCCGCGTCCATTCGCTGTTGCCACCTGCAGGGATGTATCCAGATAAATGACATTTCAAGGCAAAGGAAGCATTTTTGGCAAAAGAATCCTTTAGTATTCGAACATCAGAGACAGGAACAATTATTTCAAACCCATAATCAATAAAATACACCTGAAACATGAACAAGATTTCTTTAATTGATAAGCAATTATCATAAACACCAACAAATTAGATCAACAATAAACTTATTTGTATGGCAAAAACAAATTTCATCACAAAAGTAACATTAAAATTGAAGTGGGAATTTATTTAATAATTTGCATAATAAAAAGTACTGTAAAGACTCAAGCAATTATTTTTTTTTAATAATTGACGAACTGCAGACACTTGTGCCCTCACGACGTAGACAACCTCAACAAACCTGACAGGCAGCTAAATCCCACCCCCACACAGTAGAGATCCCTAGAGGTAAAAGATCTTTCTACTCCAGTAGTTTCTTCCCTAGAACCGCCAGACTCTGGAATTCCATTCCAGGTCCCTGCTTCCCTAACTGTACTGACATGCAAAAGTTCAAGTGTAATGTGAACCAACATCTTGCTGCCCAAATCCCAACATAGTGCCCCAGTAGTTGCTGCCCCTGATAGTAGCCCCCTACACCAAAGTGGCAATGTGCCTTGTTTGGGGTGAAAATGTAATAAAAAAAAAAAATTGCATCAGAAAAATACCATTAAAAATCTAAGTGGGAATTTAATAATTTACATAATAAAAAGTAATGTGAAGATTCAAGCAATTATATTTTTAATTGCATTAGAAAAATGCCATTAAAAATGTAAGTGGGAATTTATTTAATAACGGTGGGGAGAATCGCTCAAACTTGCTGATCATAAAATTCTCTTATATTTTAATTTATGCAGATTTTGTATTTATTATTACACAAAATTCTTTATTGAATATTATATTGTACTTAATATATAGTACTGATTTAAAAAAAGAAAAAAAAAAGACTTGGGTGCCATCAGCTAGAATCAAAACCAAAATATATTGCATTCCAGCTGCATTCCCTCATTTACTGCTCCAGCCTCATCTGCTACTGTTTGAGCTAACCCGACAGACAGACAAGAAAGCTTTAAAAGTAAACAATTTTTAGCTATGAAAGAATTTATCAGTTAAATATTTATACACACATGCACACACCTCTACTGTTATAGAGATAGATTTGCATATAAAAACTAATATAAAAAATTTAATGTAAAAATTTTTCTTATTTACGGGCGGGGGGGGGGGGGGGGGGAGCAAAAGTAACGCTTTCTATTTTTTTTTTTATTCCACCCAAATGAATCAGATCAGATTGCAAATTGCATTGTTATGATAACTGAATTCATGCATTCATGACCCCAAAATTTCATCTCTTTGTTGCAGATATTGACAGTGTGAGACTAAGAAAGCAACCCTGTTATATATATGCGATAGAAGCAAAGATTCACCATTGAATTCCTGGCAAAAAATGCATTGAGAACGGTGACGACTATGTAGAAAAATAAATTCTAGAGTAGAAAAAAAGGTTACTTGTTTTAATGGTTAGTTCAATCTTCATAGCTCTTCCAATTTTTCAAGTTTTAAAAAAACAAAGAAAAGGTTTTACTTTTGGAGCAATCCTCGTATAAAAAAAAATCAAACTACAAATACAAATTATTTTATTAGACTGAAAATCGAGTGGCCAACATGCAAAACAGTTAATTTTTCAAAGCTGGTAACTCTTCTCCATTGTTACAGTAGATAACAATTTTTGTTTATATTTTTAAACTACACAAGCATTACATTTTCTAGTAAACGGATAGAGTTTAGCAAATCACAATAATTAGTAAGTAGAAAAAAAAAGATGAAAGGTGATGAAAGTAACAAATAATGATAAGCAAAAAACAAAAACAAAACATTTTACCACAAAAAAAAACATACGATAAAAAGTGTGTACGGTGACCAATAATGAAAAACAAACAAAAAAAAAAAAAGAAAAAAAAAGATGAAAGGTGATGAAAGTAACAAATAATGAAAAACAAAAAGCAAAAAAAAAAAAAAAAAAAAAAAAACATTTTACCACAAAAAAAAAAAATAAAAAGATAAAAGGTGTGTACGGTGACCAATAATGAAAAACAAACAAAAAAAAAAAGTATGTACGATGACCAATAAGCAAGAGACGGTGGCTCACCTCTAACAAACTGTTGTGTAAAACATCCAAAACCCTGGCCCTGAACCAGGTGTACTCGTCATCGATTTTAATGATTTTTTTATCAATGTTTGAATAATTTTCTTCAAAATCAAAAAAAACAATGCAGTCGGTACCCGTATTTACTGAAAGACAGGGTTGAGGTTCACTGCTATCATAAAAAGTTTGGATTTCGGTCATTAACCTATGATAAAAAAAAGAATACACATTTAATCGTCCTGCAGAAAACAATATATCATGCATGTTAAATATTTCATAGGACTTTATTATATACTTGCGCTCGTAGCAACTATCATCCTGGTCAAATCGATCCAATTTCCTCCTGAGCATGATCTGCATCTCGAACAATCAGAATCCAATTTTGTCAATCTTGGGCCAGGTTGCAAGATATAGCTAACCACTCCTGATTCTATCACCGGAGATCAACTAGTTGTAGGTTCGATTGTTATTATCCAGGTCTGCCCACCGACATGCCAGGAAACGAGGGGAGAAAGAGGACCTTGCGAATGAGCTCCCCCTCTGGTCGACGAACAGCATGTCCAAACCACCAAAGACGTCATAGAAGAAGGACAGACAACAGGGTGCATAGGTTTAGTCTTGATGGAGAACATAAGATTAAATCTACGCCCCCTGCTGTGCATTCTTCCGTGATGACATCTCCAGTGATTTGGACATGCAGTTCATCGATCAGAGAAGGAGCTCATTCACACGGTTCTCCGCCCCCCCTCCCCCCACTTTCTGCCTTCATTATATACAAGTTAATTAGATATTTAAACAATAATAACATAGGGTTATATAGGAATGATAGAAATTTTGAACAATGAGACAAGAACTGAAAATTCCAAGTAGATAATTTGGTGCATAACTACAGATGCTTTTAAAAATCAATAAATGTGAATTATATATAAAAGAAAATGCAAGTCTATAATATAAAGACCAGTTATTTCACTTTTTTGTTTTATTTTACTTCAGTCAAAGTTCTCAGAAATCAAGGGGTCCTCAACCTGGGGCTAACACTTGAACTCTGTATGAGATACATAGATATTCCAATGTTCCATTAACGTTCTTTATCTTTCGAGCACTGAGTTAGTAAAGAAGTTCAGAACATAATCTCCCTCTCCCCAATTAACCATTTTTATATATTGTAGTATATCTTATATTTTGGTTTCTTGGTCTTACTGGATTCCAGGACAAGAATTTATCTAGTCTGGTGGAGTATCCAGCTTTGTGCTATTACGTGAGGTAATATCACTTGGAGAAGGTGCACCATTCCTCCTAAAAGCTAATGTGAGTTAGCCATAGTGAGGAGATCTTATTTGTGCAGCGAATACAATGTGATTTTGAATATTTGGTCGGGATTTACTTCTGTGGAAAAAGTATCCTCATGCCAGGTTGTTCTGACAAAACCCTGTACAAAGAGACCTTAGACACTTGAGGACAGTGTTTAGTAGTTATCTGTGTGTATCTTTGTATGTTCGATTAAAACTTAAAAATAAATAAAAATAAAAAATAAAACAAATATGCACATAGTTGGTATTTAAAAAATTTTTTTTTTTTATAAATTAGTGTTGCCCCTCACAAAAAAGTAAACTACAGTTGTTGTTGGTGGCCATTGCCGTCCCCAAACAATTGCAGACACTAGTGGCTGTGGCCAAAATGAAACAATCTGGCTTTCATTGGCAATTAGGGATAATTTGGGTCGATAACATGCAGGTACTGTTTGAATTTAAAAAAAAGCAATTAAGGGAATGTGTAAATCAGGATGAATGATCCATTAGAATAATAATGGAAAGTAAAAACAGAAGTTTTAGAGATGAGGGATCCTCACTGTATATGGACTGCTAAGAGTGATTGAAACCAGTGGTAGCAGTCCTAGCTGTTTCTGTTTGTTGTTCAAGTCTTCCTCTTCTTTTCAACTCTTCCATCAAAAGTATTAAATTAAATTCCAGTTTTATGTCGTTTTTTTAAAATGTAAAACAAAACAATTACGACTTTTTTTCACTTCACTTCTTTGAGTATTGTCATGTTAAGAACAGCGTTTGGAATAGATATCCCACACTTCCTGTTAAGAATGGTGTTCTGATTAGATAGACACTCCCAACATCCCCATGCAAAGAACGGCTTTTGGAGTAGGGAATCCCCTTTTTATTAGGGGAGGGGGGAATAAGGAGGATGAAAATAACCCCCCCCAAAAAAAAAAAGTGGGGTGGCAGTGTCGGTAGGAGAGAAGTAGATTTGTTTATCACGCGTGCATACAAACGTGGCAGCTAGTGCATCAAAATTTGAATGAGATTTTCTTAATCAGCATAGTCAAAAAGCTATAAAAGTAGTCATTATAAATGAAATTGTGTAGGTGGACCTAATGTAGAAATTTACCCCCCCCCCCAAAAAAAAAACAAAGTAAAATAATATATAAAAAAAAATATAAAAAATAAACTTCACGTATGCACAATCTCGAGAATCAGTTCGTAAAAGAAATTTAAATAAAATACTCCGATTTCAATTCCTTATGGAATGAAATTTACGTTAAAACTGTAGTGTAGGTAAAACATTGGTAATTGTGACTAAAACCAGACCCTAACTTCCAAACACACGTGCAGCTCTGTCAATTGAGGCATGGAAGCAAAAAATGGAAAATATGTAAACAGTTTGACAAAATATATACGATATTAACTTAAACATACTTATTTGAAAATATTTGCGATAAAAACCTATAAAATCAATTGCTGAAAAAAGGTTATATATTTTTTTATTATAAGGGCAGTGAAAAAGAAATAAACATAAAATATAGTTCAGTATGAATATAGTTTAACAGTTTTAAAATGGGAAGAATATATACAGTGATATACAAAGCAAGCGAGTGAGAGAGAGAGAGAGGAAATAAATGTTTGTTTTTTCTTTGAAGAAAGAGAAAGAGACAGTTGGAAAGAATATATGCAGTCAGAGAATCCAGTAGATTACACAGCTTTAAATGAAGTATATATAAATGAATTACCTAAAAAACAAAAAAAAAACAAAAATGTAACTATGTTTGAAAAAAATATAATTAATCACTGACATAAATGTACAAAGGAAGCGAGTAAGTAATTTACTCATAGGGCAAAAGTAGGTAACACTGTGGCGCTATGGTTGAATTCTACATTAGTGTTTGTTTAATATGCTAATACCGTTAATCTGGAATATAGGAATGGCCAGAGATCATCCAATCAGAAGAAGTGGCATTAGTCTGGGGAGACATTATTATTTTTGTTTCAGAAACGGGAAAATTATGTTATTCCAATGAGTTTATAATCCAGTTATGAAGATTGAAACCCCATATCTGTCCAAAGTGTAGAATACCACCCAGTAATGACTGGGAGTGATAGGAGGACTTGTTACTTGAGGAAAAAAATAGGAACTACTTCCTCTAAAGATGATAGCGATTGTGATGATGTTGCTGCTTGGATGAAAAGTAGGATTTTATTATAACGACTAAATGTATCTAAAATGGCATTCTAAAGCTCCATAAGACAGTGGCTAATAGTGTAGACATATAGAGGGGAATTTCTGTAATCAAAACATAGCAAAGTGCAATAAGCTATGTAAATGGATAAAAGATATATATATATATCTTATTTGTTTTTGCGATACGTCTTGAATGAATTCAATTATTTACAAAAGTGCATTTTTACCTAAATGCGAGTTGGAAATAATTTTCCCTTTAACCAATTTGGTACCCTCACATGGGGAGTGGTATATATATTATCTTTAAAATATAATTATCCACTGACACGTGTTTTGTCATCTACGACTCATCAGAATCATCATGAATCTCGCTAGATTTAGCTACTCTGATGAGATGTAGACAACGAAACACATGTCAGTGGATAATTATATATATATATATATATATATATATATATATATATATACATACATACACACTACACACACACCGAAATATGTTTTCTCAAACCATCAATATAATAATCATTACTACTTCTAGTAGGCTGCCCCACGAAGATTAAACACAGACAGAGAATGCTGCCCTTTCTTCAACGAGGCAAAAGCGACCATGGTATTTCTGCTGGGTTCTGGATGGGGGAGTAAGGGGAGAGAGAACTACTTTAGACGTTGTGAATTATTAAAAAAGAGAGAAAAAGGAAAGAAAGAAAGACTGATTAGAAAAAACAAAAGGGAAGGAAGAGGGGGATAGTGCATACTGAAAAGTCGATAAAGACGAATAAAGGAAGACAGATTTACTTAAAAATGATTAAATCAGAAAATTAGATTTTTTTTTTTTTCGAAAGTTGCTAAAATTTATCACCCATTCACATTTATTACGTCATCTATTTCCAACTAAATATATCTTTGTTCAACATGATTATCAAATTAATAAATTATCTTCTACTCCATAATAAAGACAAATGTGTATTTGTTTTTATATAAATATCATTACTGATCATTACGGTGTTCATTCATTAACCCTTATCTTTGAATAGCTTCTAGGTTTTGATAAACAGTAGTTACTTTGAAAAAAAAAAAAAAAAAAAAAAAAAAAAAAAAGTACACATAAGAAAATCAGAATAACTATTCCTTTAAAACACTTACTTTTTTAGTTTGTTCTGGTCAGCTGCCACATGTAAGCAGAAATTCCCAGGGTTGTCAAATGTGGATATGGTTACTTCAATAAAAGACTCCATTTCTTCATTTTTACGAATGCTTTCATTTTTAGCTTTGATGCATTGCATAGCAGCCTATGTGGATGTAGAAAAAAAACAAAAAAGATGAGAAAATATAAATAATTTGATTTTCAAGAATAGCAACTTCTTTTTTTATTTACTTTTTAAAACACACACACACACATATATATATATATATATATATATGCTTTTTCAATTATATTTCACTCTTTATTTATACCAATCCTTTTATTTATGAAGCTCAATACAAATAGATGACAAAGCAGCTATATTCCAAGATGTTATACATCTTACCATTTATTTCTTTCAACATGTCAAAACATCCACTCTTAACAGTATCTGTTTCGTAGTGCGGAAACAATCATATAATTATTAAGTTAATTTTGAATATTTCCAACACTAATTCTTCAGAAAAGGAACATTTTAACCATAGAAAGAAAAAAAAAAGAAAAGGACATGATCACATAAATCAAAATAAAAAAAAAATCCGAAGAATATTTGCATCGTGTGTAGTGTGCTATAAAACAGATACTGTCAAGAGTTGGACGTTTTAACATGTGGAAACAAATGAATGGTAAAAGGAATAACATTTTGGAATATAGCTGTTTTGTCATCTATTTGTGAGTGTGTGTGTATATATATCCTCCTATATTGCAACCAAAAATAAAGGAAAATATGTATGACTTACATACTCGTGACAAATATTTAGCTGGTGCAAAAATGGTTTTTGACGTTCAACTTCAAAAGATCATAACTTCTTTCATAATAAACTTTATTAATCGAAATAAGAACCTTTAGAATTGACACATTTTTGCATACGAGAAACAAGTTTATTTATCTTATCTTATTAGCATAGAAATCCAGAGTTCTGGAAGCAATTGTCAATGAAGGCCAAATCAGCATCATCTCAGCTTTTGAAGCATTTTTTGTCAGTAAGTTACTTGAAAAAATGATAAGTGAATATGGCGGATGAGACAGTCTTGTAGCCCAATTCGTTCAGTTTCTGCAGGGACAGTTGAGCAACATGCAGGCAAGCGTTGTCATGTAGGAGAACTGGTTCTTTCATGTTGACCAATTTCTGGTACATACGTTGGAGCTTTTGGTGCATTTCATCAATTTAAGAATGGTAACAAATAACACAATTCCATAGAGCGAAAAACGCGTTTCAAAATAATATATAACATGGCTATATATATAAAAGGATTAATTCAGAAATATATATATATATATATATATATATATAAGGACCAGGTTAACATTTTCAGATATATAAGATCTGTTAGTTTTTTTATTAGCGATATATAAATGGTTTTGAACTGTTATTTGTATTACATTTTTGCTTTCCTAAGCAGTGAAGAAAGGGAGTTACTTCCCCTCTGTTTATGATTTTAGTGTCACCTTTTTATTTATTAAATATTTTTTTTTAGATATTTTTACGTGCATACAATTTTACTAATGGACACGTGTTTTTATATATATATATATATATATAAAGGCTCTCATAATTTGCTAGTTAAACATACTTAAAAAAATAAAAATAAATAAAAAAGGGGTCTCCCATTAGTGCACAGTGAATGAGGCATAAAAAAAGTTCAGCATTTGCCCCTGCCCCCATTTCGCCTCAAAAGTCCGTCCGGGGACATCAAATCCTGATGAAAATTAACAAACGGTGCAGTTTTAGGCCTTAACATATGTAAATTTCAGTTCTGCATCACGCAAAAAAAGAAAAGACTAAGTTCATGATTTGCCCCTCACCTCAATGAGGCCCCAAAAGTCCCCAAGTGCTTATATTTAAATTTGAGTTCAGCACCATGTAAAACTGCTAAATAGACATACACAGAAAATGTTGGACAAATATGGTAAAATAGTCCCAAAAATAGAGTACTTTTATTAGCCCTAAAAATGCCCCTGGGGCACACCCAAGAATTATCGCAAAGTATAGACAAACAAAATTATATAGAAATCAGTCAGTTACAACTTTTCAGAAAGTTTTATAAAATTCCAAGGTATCAATTTTTTTTAAAAAGTACAAAAGTGTCAATTTTAGCCATTTTAACTCGAAAGGCACCCCTAGGAATGCAACCGGAGTTTTCCTGGAAAATCCGTTCTGTTACTTTTTTACTCATATAATGTTTATGCAAAATTTTTAAAAATTCCAAGGCGTAGTTATGGAGAAAAGTGCAGACAGACGAACGAACAAGGGTGAAATTACCCTGCTTTTGTTAGGGGACAAAAAAAAAAATATTTAACTTCAATTAACTGCCGTTAAAATGTAAAGGGTAGTTCCAAACAAAAAAAAAAAGGCAAAATTAATCCAATCACAAACAGCAAAACAATGGTGGTCTTTTCATGTCAATATGGAAAGATATCATTGAAGAATTCCAAGAGATTCAGTATATTTTATAAAACAATTTTAGTATCTAATTGGTTCATTCTTATCACACACAGTTATAAATAAAATCGTCCAAATCTTTGTAGTCATACCCTCTCTAGTATGCAGAAAATATTTCAACATGTTTGGAGTTGTGCAGCGAGGTGTTTGTTCACCTGACATTTAAATTTCTCCATGTTGGTACAGTCAGGGAAATAGAAAGGAAATTCTAAAGACAAGTGGTTTGAAAAAAAAACAATTAGAGTAGAAAGCCTTTTACCGTGTTGGGATCTCAGTGAAGGGGTAGAATTTTGTCACTTTAAATGTATAGATTAAACGGTTGCATCAAAAAATATAATTTTTTTGTAGAATGGAATTTTTTTGTTTTTCAGCACATCAGTACTGTTGCCATATTTGGGCTGCTGCATCTACTACTAGTCTCCCACTCTTAGGGTTCAAAAGGTACCGCATTGTCAGCTAGGCTTCAACCTGTCCCATCGACGAAATGTTGCATCTTATTTTACAAGTACTTTAATGGTAAGCGCTCTAACGAACTACAAGCCCTTGTACTCCCTCTAGATAAATACCCCCCGAAAAACTAGGCAAGCAGCAAAATCCCACCCCTACACAGTAGAGATCTCCAGATGACAGAAAGCCTTCTACTCTGATAGTTTCTTCCCTAAGACAGCTAGACTTTGGAATTCCCTTCTGAGTTCCTGCTTCCCCAAATGTACTGATATGCAAAAGTTCAAGTGTAATGTAAACATATCTTGCTGCTCAACTCCCTACATAGTATCTCTGCAAATTATGCCCCAGATGGTAGTCCCCTACATCAAAGTGGCATAGTGCCTTGTTTGGGGTAAAAATGCAATAAAAAATAAAAAAGATCAACCCTTTGAAAGTTATTTGATGTCATACAACATATTTACAAAACAGTCAATTTGATAAGTTCTGGATAATTATTTAACTGTATGTTTGGTTTTCCCTATAGAAACTGGGAGTAATTTTCTTGCATCATTATTTGAGAGGTAGACACGTTTTCGAACACACATGATGAGGTTTGAGACATAATATTTAGGGAGACAATTTTGCTTTACCTTTAACGTTTGAGAGGCATCATTATTAAAGGATGGAGTTTGAATAAATGAATGTATTTCTTTTCGTTTAACCACCTTTGGTATGATTTCAGGTCTGTCAAAAAAAAAAAAAAATGAATACAGATTTTTTTTTTTTTAAATATGCAGAAAACGGAGAAAAAAAAAAAAGTTAAAACATTGCAAAATTGTTATATACACTTTTTAAATTCAAGCAATTGGTTCTTGTCCAGAATCCCATCTATATTTAAAAACAAAAACGAAGAAAACTCTGTATGATATATGTACTCGTCACGAGACGAAAATGTTATATTCCAAAAATCATGTCAATTGATCGAGTAGTTTTATTTTTATAAAGAAAATCAATTTTAAGCAATTAATAAGAATTCATAGGCATTACAACATAAATCTCGCAAAAAAAAAAAAAAATCTCAGTGACATCCATATATCTGTTAGAGGTGTTACTACACCCCTCAAGAAACCCAATGCAAACAAAGCAATTGGTCCTGACAATATTCCAAACACCGTACTTAAAAAGCTGCAATTGGAACTAACACCTATTCTCGCAAAGCTTTCAATCAATGCTTATAAGAGAAATGCTTCCAAACACCTTGGAAAACCTCATTAGTTTTTCCAGTATTTAAAAATACGGGAGATCAGTATTCTGCATCTCAGTATACACTCATTAGTCTTCTGTGTGTCATGAGTAAGTTGCTTTAAACCTTGCTAAATAAAGAAATTGTCAACCTTAGCAAAAACAACCTAATCAGTGATAAGTGATATGGTTTCCGTCTTATGACTGTAATTTCATATAGAATCAATGAATCTATTTATGGGGGTTTCCCCATCTAGAGCAATAGCTCTTAACACATCAAAGGCATTTGATAGGGTTTCGCATAAAGGTCTACTTCACAATATCCCCAATTATGAAATATCTGGATATGTTTTCTCAATCATTGAAACTTTTCTTTCCAATAGGTTTATACAAGTAGTTGTTGATAGTCAGAAATCTGAAACTCAAAGTATCACTGCTGGTGTGCCTTAAGGATCCATCCTGGACCCAAATCTCTTCCTTATCTTCAACTAGCCTGGGAGCTCGGTGTTGGCCAAGTGTTTGGAGGTGTGTGTTGAGAAAAAAAAAAAAAAAGGTAGTAGGCAGGCAGGCTCGAACCCGTACCGCGAAGGAGGAAAAGAACATGGAAAAAAAAAAAGTGACGTCTTTGCTGTTGTGCCCATTGCCAAACTGGAAGTGATATAGGTTTAAATTAAGGCTAGTCAATCGAAAAGAGGGGATGACTTTCGAAACTATTGGCGAAAAAAGCAACTCCCTCCCTGTAGAAAAGTGCCCAGCTGAGGGTGAAGGAATTAATGTTTTTAGCCAATTTTTCGATATTCGTCGTCCAAATGGTCGAACTTCAAAATGATACTGATCTCGTGAAAATCCGTCACCTCTGTCGAAAGTTTTAGGCAGATATACAAACAAACATACATACATTTAAACAGGCAGACATACAAACACACATACATACATGCAAACATACATACACACATTTTCGCTTTTATATTTATAGAAGATTTATATATATAGATGATCTCTTAAATAATATTCCAAGTTCATTCGTCAACATACAGGATGACACCCCCCCCCCCCAAAAAAAAACGGGCCCCAACTATAATTAGACCCCCGTTTCTTAATGTTTTGTCCAAATGAAATGAAACTTTGGTCATAACTAGTTTATTATATTCCAAACATCATATCAAAACACTAGGGTCTTTGGCCTTTTTTTCTCCGTTCTACAGCATATGTTCTAGATGGCCTCCATTTAGGTTTTTTTTTTTTTGGGGTCACCCTGTATACGCAGAAGACACTAACATTTATGGAAACATTTCAAAGACCAACAATAACCAAGACCGGAGTCTCTCTCCTCCAACCTTAAGCACATGGTGCAATAGGGCAAAAGGTGGCTGGTTAATTTTAACGCATCCAAAATCAAGCTTCTATTTTTCACCGCTAACACTAATTCCCACTTAGTCACAATTGATACGAATGGCTTTTGTCTCAAAGAAGCACCTTGCTTTAACAAAAAAAAAAAAAATTACTTTGGTGCTATTAGCTAGAATTAAAACCAAAACATTTAACAACCCTAGCCACGTTCCCTACCATTTAAGCCATCAACAAATAGATTAAAAAATTAAACCACTTCAAACTACGAATGAATTTGCATACGCAAAATTAATAGAAATATGTCAGCAAGTTGAAATGAACATCTTGCATTTAAACTTGCCAACATATTTCTGTACACATTCATCCACCCAAAGATTTTACTCATCATAAACTATAATCAGTGTACGATTACTATTTTCTGTTAATTTCAGTGTTATGTAACCAGTAGTTTAAGAGCTTATCAGTTAAATATTTACACACAAGCACACACACACACACACATACATCTGTTTTATTTATATAGATTAACATAATTTTTTCTGCATGGCTACCCGGCATTGCCCGAGGTCAAAAGTCTAACTTATTTCTGTTAAAACTTATCTTTCTCTATCCACCGCTTTATCTTTCTTTCTATCCTCTTGGAAATTCCCTCTTTCTCCTCTGCCCAGCCCATTCCTCTCTAGCTGAACACACACACAACTCTCCTTTATATGATGAACAAGACAGCATTTTCATTTAAAATACTCCCCTATCTTGATGAAACCTGGCCCAGTTAACCCCCAAAGAATAAATAATTAAAAAAATTTTTTTTTTAATATTCATCCAGGGTGACACAGGAATATACCAACTTCGTGGGTGTTTGTTTCATATATTTTTTTTTAGTTTTCTTTATTCTTAGTTGGACATAAGCACATACACAACTGCTTTTTGGATCATAGATTTTAACCCTTGGAACAATGAAATTTCAAAACTTATTTACTAAATTTCCAAGAATAACAATGTACTTACGCTCCCTTTTTCATTTTGGCAAATCCGAAATCTACCAACATTTGGTTGATGATTTTCTCTGAATTCAAATCTTGTAATATTACTTCAATGCTGGAATCGGTAACATCTGGAGAAAGAAATTACAATTGTAGCTTGAAAAAAAATAAAAAAGGAGAACAAAATAACCGAGTCGTTTTTTTTTTTTTTTTGTTTATTTTCTTTTACAGATTAAAAATGTCAATTTATTTGAGAATTATTTGAAGCCAAAGTGTGGTACACATTATATACCATACAATGTACTTATAAAATGTTTGACTTTCTGCTCTGAAGATAACCATGTTATAATTCTCAGGGAAGCAATCTTAGGATAACATGATTTACAAACAGGCAGTACTCGTTATCATTGTTTGAAGATAAAACTCTACTCTTACTTTTATTAATGTACTTTCAAATATTAAATTCATGGTTGGGGGTATAATATACAGGCAATTGGGGACCACCTGTGAATTTAATATTCCCTTGACATTTCCTCCTCTGAAGGAAGCCAGTTCAACTCACCTAGGGTGAATGCTATTCAACAGTGTAGTATCTGTTCTGTTGTTACAATGCCATCCTCTCAGCCATTACTTTCAGTTATATGTTAGCCATAATAAAGACATCTCTTTCGTACTTTTAAAGGCATCGACTGTCCGGTATACTTTTCTATAAGCTGATTTGAGTCTTTAATAATTAATCCCAGTACTCCAACAAATAATGGAATTACTGTTTTAAGATCTTCATAATTTTTGGTATTCTTCGGAAAATCTCAAAAGCTACACCAGAAAAGAATTGCCAAGTTTTTTAAGAATTAAACTAACTTATAATTAAAAAAAAAAAAAAAAAGAAATAATAACTTTTCAAGCGTCTTTACGTTTTGTCATGATTCAGTCACAAGAAAGAAACGTCTTTCTGCTTTGCTGCTCATCTTTTTGGGTGGTCAACAGATTCTTGTACCCTAAATTCATCATTTTTTTGTTCCACAGTTAATAGCTCTGCTTCCTTTCTTTGTGGGTGGGTCAGTGTAATATATGCTTCTTTGTTATGATACTATCCTCCAAGGCATTTGCTCCTCCTTTTTTGAAGGAAAGCGATAGTGTAACATTTGTGGTTACGGTAACTCCTAGGCATTTTGGAGATGACCAGCAACATACTTGCAAAAAATAAAAGAAATATGTGACTTCTACTTGTTTAATAGTTACATCTTTTTTTTTTTTTTTTTTTTTTTTTTTTTTTTTAGACAAAATTTCGGCTTTGATCATCGTTGATCATTTTATGAAGAAAGATTTCTTAAACTGAACAAAATATTTATCCGTATTATTTGGATTCTTTGGACTACTGTTCTCAACTTAAGTGTTATTTTTTACGTTTCTGTCAATGTAACTTCTGACCTTCTTCAAATGTATCTTCTTGAACTCTGGAATCTTTCTGTCAAACTTAGGAATCTGCACGGAATTTTAAACGGAACCCTTTATTTAATCCATGCTGGTAGCAGGTCTTCATTCCGCCAGACTTTACTGGGTACAAGAATCTGTGGCATAGTGGATAGGATTCTAGGTAAAATTCAGTTTTAAAGTTACTCTTCTGCAGGTTGAAGTTTTAATCCTCACTATGGGTGAGGCTCAAAATATAATTGCGAATTACTTAGGACTCCTACTCAGTTATGGTTGATCAAAGAGCGTGTTGCCCCTGTGGATTACATAAGTTCTATCCAAAATTCTGTGCAGATTCCCAAAGTTTGACAGAAAGATTCCAAAGTTTGACAAAGAGATAACTGAAGAAGATCAGAGGTTACATCGACTGAAACGTGAAAAAATAACAGACGAGAACAAAGTAGTCCAAATACTCAATCCTCATCTAAAATATTCAGAAACGCAATATTTACGTATTATTTTTGATGTAGTAGAATTTGATAAGATTAAATTCGCTTTACCTGTAACTTTGATTATGAATTCTTTCAACTGTAAATTATTGATCAACCATTCAATTGCCTAAAAAGAGAAAACAATATCGCCAGTCAATAGTGTACATGTTTTTTTTGTGACACTAAACTTCAAAAGTAAATTACTGCCAAGAAAATGGTTATCAGCATAATCTAAACTTTATTCTCACGCGATGGGTTTTTAATAAATGCAAAAGCAAAATTTCCTTTTGAAGCAGACGTATTACGAGTCAAACATCGAAAATACAACAAGTTACCATTCTTCTTTTTCGTCACGTATCTTTGAAGCAACTTTTTTTTTTTTTACGCAATCGTTTCCATTATTTTTGTATTTTAAAAAAATCTTTAAACTGGCACCAGTTGGACAGTAAGGAGCAGACAAGATAGTAGGAGTATCATATTCGTTGGAACTCTATACTGCTATTTTATAACCAGTCTGAGAAATTGTCTCCAGATAGATCGGCTGTTGTAAAGTCTCCTTCCAGTTGAGTGACTGGACAGTGTAGGTTGTTGTTGGTTGGTTGTTTAACGGCATATCAACCCTTTTCAGGTTATTTAATGCCGAATTCAGTGATTTTGAAGAACAAATTTTTAATAGAATATATTTGTTTTTTTTCAAGTTGGTTTCTATTTAACCCATAGTTGGGACCCTAACAGATATTACCACTCTGGGTCAGAGTGGACCTGGGAACAATGGTAATTAAAGAGTGGCTTCACACTCCCCAAAGCCCGCAAGTTGGGGCCTCACCATTGGATATAGTTTAAGGTCATATCCAGGACCGGACAGTGTATGATCAGATGGTCTATATCCTGGGGGCAGGAGGGTGTTTCCTTGTACTTTGTAAAACAGATTGGTGAGTCTATTTGTCTCCACTTATGTTTGTTTATTGCAGTCCTGCAGCGTCTTGTTGTGATCCGGTTTGCAGCTACCTACTGTTTCCTTCTATTTGAAGCAAAACTTGGCAGGCACCAAGTTGGATCTTCAATAATATGCCCTCTTTTGGGAGTATTGTTTCTCCATTCGTCCTTCCATGTTTCAAATGGTTTGAAATTTTAATTTTTTGAGTTGTAGAAATGCTTTCAGAACTTGAGTCTGGAGGTATCTAGAGCATCTTTTAAAATTAGCTGGACTGCTAAGTTCCTAGTGTCCTTCTCGTGCAGGTAGTGTTGCATTATATAGTCCTCCAGTCCACATTCGCAAATGGTTGCGTCAGTTTTGATCATTATCTTCCTCTTCTTAGGCAGTTGAGTGTCTTACACTGGAGCCAGGGTGTCTCTAAACTTGGAGAGAGGGCCTCAAAAGGGAAGATTCTCATATCAATAGGACAGAGGTGGGTGGGGGTTCTAGCCATCTGTAGTTTTGTCTCTTCCTGAGATGCTGTTAATGGTTTGACGGCTGATGAAGCTTCTCTTTAACGTCACATTGATTCCCATCCATGACGGAGATGGCATTGATCACTGATAGTTGTTGTGATCCCTACTCGGCTAGCAACTTCCCGTCTCACATCTGAAAGGGCAACAACAGTGATGAAGTGCAGGTTGTTTCTCACTGGCAACTTGTTATCATTAACAGTTTTACATAAAACGAATAATCTTTTAACCAAGTGTTATAGTATATGCATTCATACACATGTGATACTATGAAGGTGACCCATGACTCACTAAGTGCTGAGGGGGGGGGTACAATAGACAGGAAGTCTCATACAAATGTACAATGAAATAGGAAGTAGCAAACAATGAATCTGTAGGTATTTTTAGATCGAGCCTTTTTGATTTGACAATGACAATAGAAGCCTACAGAAGAGATTAAAAGGGAAGGGCAGTTTCCAGGTGGCCGGGGGGGATGGGGACGACTTTAGATACTAACACAGAGAAGACAGTTGACAACTAGATTTTGTTTGTGGCAGATGGGAGCTGATAACGACAACGGTTGGGCAGTTTTTAGAGTTGACTGCGAAACAGAAATGGAGATGAATTGCGACTGACAGACGAATGTCAGATAGAACGGGGAGAAGACACACACATTCACACCGTCAAATACGTGTGAAATTTGTGTTTTTCGTGTTTGTTTTACTTTAATATTTCTACTTTGTGACCCGCGTGCCTTCCGTCGGCAGTCACCAGTGTGAACCAAAAGATGATGACATAGCCAACGAGATCGATGAAGAGATGGAGGTAGTAATCCATGGCACACAACTATGTGGTCGGCGGCTTGTCGGAGGGAAGGCCATGTGGTGTCACACACACATTATTGGCTATATATGTGCATACATACTTCTGCTGCTGACTTCATTAACAATGCAGCATCACTGGGCCCGATTCTTACAGTTAAAACAGATTTTAAATAAAATCTTGTTTCACTGTAAGGATAAGACCCGATGATGCTGAATTTCTGAAAAAAATATTTTTTTTTTTTTTTTTTTTTACACGGTGGTCACCACTTATCAAGGGCTGGAAGCCACTCAGAGATAAGGGTTATTGCAAGTACAGTACGTTAGTGTGGAGATTTAATGAAGTGTTTACTTAAGGGGGCGGTTCATCAGGAATTTGTTTACGTTGGACTTGAAGACATCCAAGTTGTAGTCAGGTGGGAAGCAGGCAGACGGAACAGAGTTCCACAGGCGTGCAGTTCTAAGAAAGAAGCTTTGTTCATGGAATCTACGTTTTGATTTAGGCACAGATAAAGAGTGGGGAAAATTTTTGACAGTGGATTCAGCTAGACGAGTGTTTTTCGTAAAAGATTGGCGAGGGGGGACCAGAGATTGGAGTTCAGACGAGCACCTGCCATGGAAATAACAATAAAACAAAGATAGGCTTGCAACATCTCTTCTGTGGGAGAGAGGTTGCAGAGTAGAGAAAAGGGTATCCCCCACTAAACCACAAAGTCTATTTTGTACTCTGTCAAGGAAGGATAGGCTGTTTTTAGAAGCTCCTGCCCAGATATGGCAGCAGTATTCCATCCTTGGACGTACTTGGCTTTTATATAGATAGAGAATTGCATCAGTAGTGAGATATCTTCTGGAGTGGTAGAAGGATCCCACCATCTTTCCAGCAACCTTGGCAACAGACTTGATGTACGTGTTCCATTTCAGATCAGGAGTAAAGGACAAACCCAGAAGCTTGTCAAAACATGAGGCTTCTCCTAGACGAGAGCCATCGATTTCAATTGATGCCAGATGGGGATCAGAGCGTTAATCATGTAAATATTTCCACTGTGTGAAAGGAATCTATTTTTAGAACCAACGTTAAATTTTACTCTTCAAACTTTCTGTATTTTTGTCATTTGATAAACATTCACTCGACACTTCCTCTCCTCTGACCCATTTATAGCATCACATATACAGCCAGTGGGTAACAAAACAAATATTTTTCAGCTTAAATGCTACAAGTTGCCTTCTAAATTTTTTTAAAAACTTTTTTTATAGATCGATTTACACGGTTGTGGAAAGTAAGCAAGGAAAAGAATTCAACTACTTAAAAAATAAAATGTGTCGAGCGTCTTTCTGTTTATCCATGGCTCTGTCTCACTTTGTCGCTCATCTTTCTGGGTGGTCAATAGTTCTTTCCCTAAAGTCATCTTTTTGTGTTTTGCAGCTAACAGCTCTGTCATATAAGTTAACGTCTTTCTGGATGGTCAATAGTTCTTCCACTAGATTCATAATAAAGACATCTCTTTTGTACGTTTAAAGGCATCGACTGTCTGGTATACTTTTCTCTTAGCTGATTTGAGTCTTTAATAATTAATCCCAGTACTCCAACAAATAATGGAATTACTGTTTTAAGATCTTCATAATTTTTGGTATTCTTCGGAAAATCTCAAAAGCTACATCAGAAAGAATTTTTTTAAGAATTAAACTAACTTATAATTTAAAAAAAAAAACTTTTCAAGCGTCTTTACACTTTGCCATGACTCACAAAAGAAACATCTTTCCACTTTGCTGCTCATCAGTTTTTTTCCTTGAATTCATCTTTTTTTTTTTTCTGGACCACTCTGTGTATATTTTTTAAATTATAACGTTAAGAACGTTTTGGGGTTAAAATCAAAGTTTTGTAGCCTCGTAGGAGATGTCCTTTGCTCTTCCCTGCAACCTCTATCTCACAAAAGAGATGTTGCGAGTTTGTCTCTGATGTATCGTTATTTTCATGGAAAGTGTTCGACTGAGCTTCAGTCTATGGTCCCCCCCCTCACCAAACTTTCACAAGAAACACTCGTCTAGCTGAAAACACTATCAATAATTCCCCCCACTCTTTATCTGTTCCTAAACCTAAACGTAGATTCCATGAACAAAGCTTCTTTCTTAGAACTGCACGCCTGTGGAATTGTCTTCCGTTTTCCTGCTTTCCGGCTGACTACAATATAGTTGTCTTCAAGTCTAACGTAAATAAGTTCTTGATAAGCTGTTTCATATAAGTTAACAAATTTACCAAATTTTCATTACTAATGATTACTATATTTTCCAATTTCTACTGTACACTCTTTAACCCTTATCCTTGAGTGGCCTCTTGGCCTTGATAATGTGGTGATGCCTGTGTAAAAAAAAAAAAGAAAAAAAAAGATGTTTTAATGCATTTTTTTTAATCTTCAACGATGCACAAAAAGACATGGCAGCATCCTGTAAGAATACATTTTCTTGAAAATCACGGTTCTTATAGCATATGGAAACATTTGAAATGCGTTTTTCTTGTAATTACATGTGTAATAATAAATATATTCTAACTCGAAATAGTTCCTCATTTAAAAAGACAGTATCAAACCATTTTTATTGCATTATTTTTACACCATCAATCTTTATAATTAATCCTTTCTCTTCTACAACCGATTTAACCAATTCCGTCTTTTTTATTTAAAAAATATTGTTGCAAGATGTTAAACTTCTTCAGATCTTGTAGAATGCAGAACTTACAAATCTTCATAAAAAATCAATTGATTTTTGTGTGAATTGGAAGAAAAAAAAAAAAAAAAAAAAACTTACTTCTTCAGTCCAACCAACAGCTGGATCTACAGGTTCCACGTAGGCTAATGCACACCGCTTGGCCTATCAAAAAAAAAAAAAAAAAAAGGTAATAATCCTACAATACAAGATATTCATGTTTGTACACATAAATTTAAAAAAAAAAAATTTTAAGTTTATTTTTAATTTTTACTCCAAACAGGTATATTGCCACTTGGGTCCAAGGAGCTACTATTGAAAATTGTTTGTTTGGATAAGTTTTATTTTATTAAAAAAAATTTTTTTTTTTTTTTTTACAATGGAGTCATCTCTTATCAAGGCCTGAAGGCCACTCAAAGGTTAATGAGTATACGGTAGTTATTGGAACAACATCATAGTAATCGTCAGTAGAAATTGGGTATAATTTGATTACTTAAGGGGACAGCTCAACAAGAATATATTTACATTGGGCTTGAAGACAACCACATTGTAGTCAGCTGGAAAGCAGGCCAATAGATCAGAGTTTCACATGTGGGCAGTTCTAGAAAAGAAGCTTTGTTCATGGAATCCAATTTACTTGATTTCTGAGGATACTTTTGTCGGGAGCAAAAAATAGTAAACCTATCGTCATTCTTTAATAGACGGGCTTCAAGCAATCGGTAATATCTCCCCATCTGAAAGGAGGAGATAATACCTGGGAGAGTGCAGCACCTAGCACAGAGACCAACTATACCTCATTTAAACATAGAAATGCTAGATGAATAGTTTAGTGAACCAGCAAGATGAGTGAATGATGTGAAGGTGATGGAAATTGGTATAACAACTAGCGAATATCCAGTGTCCAGATTTTACACACACTATTTCTGGTACCTTAGAATTTATTTCTCTTCGCTGGACTTTTTTTCTAAAGGATTCTTTCAGCATCATCACAAGCAGAGGATTTTGGTGCTTGTCCCCAATCTATTTGGCTGTCTACTTCGCAATCATCATAGCAGTTTTCTACCTGTTTAATTATCTCAACATGTTGGGCATTCCTGGTAGAATTGCTGTCTTTCTTTTCTCTAATGCTAGAATTATATAGTGCTGGTACTATTTTTTAGTATTATTTCTTTTATCTAAATGGGAGTTAAATAAATGTCAAAGTCAAGTGTGTTTTTTTATTATTATTATTCATATCATATTTCTCTGGATCCGTGTTTGTTCCACTTTTTCTCAGAAACTACTGGGCGGATCTGGCTGAAATTTTGTATGGGCCTTTGTTATAAAATGCAACAAACTATGTGCCATGGTATCTGTTCAATGCACAGTTAGGGATTAATAAAAATTAGTCACCACAATACCAGATTTACTCTAGACGTTTTCTCAGAAACTACTGGACTGATCTGAATTAAATTTTGGATGGACATTTCTTATGATAGAGTACAGTGAACTAACATTATGGTATCCGTTCAATACACAGTTCGAGATTAATAGAGATTATTTAGGATTCATATTTAATAAAAAAAAATTTTAAAAAAAGATTGCTAGATTTTGGAATTCCCTCATTTCTAATCCCTGACTGAACTAACCTGTGGAGGTTTAAATGCAATATGAACAGACATCTTGCTGCTCAACTCCCCACAGTCTCTTGTTAGACACGGTCCTAAATAGTAGTTCCTTACATCCAAGTGGCAATATGCCTTGTTTGGGGTGAAAAAGTGAAAAATATTTTTTTTTTAAATCAATAAAAATAAAAAAAAATAAGTTGATTAACATAAGGCCTTTTCCAATAACACTTTAATAACACAAAACGCATGCTCAAATATATATCTTAGTTTTGGGATTGAGTTAAGTTTGAAAATATTTCTATCTCATTTTTTCTAATTAGCTGTTGGTCACTCATGTCTCTATGTTTATATCTCGTGTCCTCTTACTCTATGTTGATTGCACCCTCTCTTTAATGTCTGTGAGCAGTCAGGGAAAAAGTGACTATTTTCATCCAATCCACATAGCGTGGTCAGACATACCATAAACATGTAAATTAGATGGCAAAATGATAGCTTGCTTTACTTTTATTTTAGCCATAAGAACAATATAGAAAAAGAATTTCTTAACAGGTTGGTCACAATTTAAAAAAAAAATTTTCTTTTACAAGCGAGTCTCTTTTAATCAACATATAAAGACTATTCAAGAATAAGGATTAATGAGTGTCAGTGAGACGATTACTAGTGGTGAAAATTGTGTAGAATTTGATTATTTAAGAGGACGATTCAACAAGAACTTGTTTACATTAGACTTGAAAATGACGATGTTGTAGTCAGCTGGAAAGCAGCCTTGCGGTATAGAGTTCCACAGGCGGACAGTTCTAGGAAAGAAACTGATGTGACAGCAGTACTCCATCTTAAGATGTATATAGCTCTTATACATGTAGAGGATTGCGTTTGGAGTGAAATAACTTCTGGAGCAGTGGAATGATCCAACCATTTTTCCAGCGAACTTGGCAACAGATTACATGCAAGTTTTATTTCAGGTCAGAAGTGAAAACCAGTTCCAGAAGCTTATCAAAACAGGCTGCTTCCTCGATATGAGAGCCATTCAGTTGATGATAATTACTATAATAACTACTGCTAGTAATTATGAAGTGTTCCAAAATTCATCAGTGTGGCTAGATATGGTTAATGCATCAATACTGGGATTTACAACCTGGATGATAGTCATTAACAATCATAACCACTGAAATCTGAATCTCAACCATATGAACCAACGAACCTGCTACTAGAGTAGAAGAAATGAATTCTATTCATTTGTTTACATTTTATGATATTGCTTAGAGGACTCGATTTTCTAAAGAAAAGTATTCTATTATACTTAGAAGAAACCATTATTTCCTCACCAGACTGCTCCACTCATAGGGGAGATACACAAAGTTTGAATGCAAAAGGGAATAAATGTAATGTCTTCAAACTGAGACGACAACTATATAATAAAATTACACCCCGCCCCCTCTGACTACAGTTCATATCGGAAACACAGGTGAGATTAAAATTGAAGCTCCTACGTCAGACTCAAATCAGAGCTCCTACTTATAATGAGCATGGTTGTAAAGACTAATTCTGCTGATGAAGTAGAATTTCACATATTAAATTAATAAAATTCATCAATATGCAAATATTGCTTATTTCGTTGAATCACTCGTGCACTGGCAGGTTCAATTCCAACAACGCTTTCTAAATGAATCAATAAAGATCTTTGGCGACGATACAATTTCACTAAGTGAATTTGCTTTTACCAACTACTTCAAAATTTTGTTCCCATAAACATTTACACAAGAAACGTATCCACTTCTTTCACTCACCTGAACAGGTAACATCAGAAACAAATCCAATAACTTCCGAAGGTTGTGATAAGATACTTTATCCGTGTTGCCGTAGTCAACATAACAAACATTAACCATTTGTTCACCAGGTAAATCTGTTATTTGTGCCCGATACCAATAGCCATCGTCAGGACAACGACAAGCACACACAAGATCTGCAAGAGAAGCAAGCAATAATTAGTTTCATGTTATGATTATTATGGACATTGTCTCGCACGTTCACTGCACAGGCTGTGATCATCCCACTTGTACCATTCCAAAATTGTTGTCCGAGTCATCCCTACAACAAAAGAATTTTTTCTCCAAAACAAAAACCACCACTTATCAAGGCCCGGAGGCCACTTGAGGGTAAGGATTAATTAGTGTATAGTAGTCCATGGGACAATGTCATAGTAATCATTAGTAGTGGAAATTTGGTAAATTTGATTACTTAAGGGGACAGCTCATCAAGAACTTGTTTACGTTGGACTTGAAGACAACCATATTGCAGTCAGCAGACCCTGTTGTAGTCTGGTGAAATATCCATGCTGATAACGTCTGGTTGTCTACTTACAAAAATAATTTGAAGGACGTATTAAAAAATGGAAGCAAAAAAAAGATTCAGTGAAAAAATAAACTTACTTTTTATAGGGCAATAAATAACCCACAGATCTTTCGTATCCGCATTGTAGATCTGTTGCATTTTCTTCATTGATTTCACCAGATATTTGTATTCTTCGCCAAGCTGTAAAAAAAAAAACAAAAAAATTAGTATACTAGCCTTGGTGTCCGGTGTTGCCCGGGTGTTTGGAAGTGTATGTTGAGCAAAAAAGTGGTAGCAAGCAGGTAGGCTCCAACCCGTACCGCGAAGGAGGAAAAGAACACAATAAAAAAATGTGACGTCTTTACCGTTGCATCCATCGCCAAACCGGAAGACGGCAGACGGAATCTCTAGTGCAAAAACGTTAAGTATTTTTTTTTTTTTTTTTTTAAACTAATCCTAAATATTTTTTATGTTACCTTGTTTTTAAACTTGTTTTTCGTGTTTTATTTATGTATGACAGACAAAATACATGTAAAACATGTTCAAATGGCGAAGGTTTAAATGAAGGCTAGCCAATCGAAAAGAGGGCATAACTTTTGAAAATATCGGCGAAGAAAGCAACCCCTTCTTATAGAAAAGTGCCCAGTTGAGAGTGAAGAGATTCATGTTTTTAGCCAGTTTTTCGATATTTGTCATCCGAAGAGGCGAGCTTCAAAATAATATCGATCTTGTGAAAATCCATCACCTCTGTCGAAAGTTTTAGGCAGACATATAAACATACATTTAAACAGATAGGCGAGATTTATATTATACTAGCGAGGGGTACCTGGCGTTGCCCGGGTGTTTGTAGGTGTGTGTGAAAAAAACCCGAAATGTGAAAAAAAACAGGTGCCCGTAAAAAAAAAAACGAAGCCTTGACGACGCGCAGTTGGAAAATAGTAAAGTGTGAAAAAAAAAAAAAAAACAGGTGTGCGTTTTTGATTGACGTGACGGGGATAGCTATTCAGCAGTTAGCATTTTGTGCGGGACAGTTTTTAATGAGGTCAATAAATCGGTTTGTTTGTTTTTAAATACCCGCTCCCTGTTTATTAGGGGGAGTGTCTCATCTTGAAATGAAAGCTACTGTCTGATATGACGAAGTCGACATTGACCAAATGTTACTTAGCTCTCTAGAGACCACTGGCTTTCGACTAGTGATTAGAGTCGAGTTTCGCTTTTTTTAATACCGAAAACCGAATGTAACGCGTGCCGATGCGGGAAATGTCGAATAATTAACGTTTGAAAGTCAAATAAAATTAAATAGACAGGCGAGCTCCGTGGTTAACTGTGAGATATTACAATTTATAGATAATATAAAAAGTTTTAAGAAGTTGTGAACCGAGCGAGCACTTCTCTGAAAGAAGCCTTTTGTGGACATCGAGGAAAAGCATACATACATACATTTTCGCTTTTATATATACAGATTATAAAGAACTAAAAAGAAAAGCAACTAATTCATTCACATGTCGTCAGTACAGAAACAAATTTTTTTTAATAATGACATCTTAACCTTTCTACATAACAATCATAATGAAAGGATAATAAAAGCCGTATTAATCAAACTCCTCAGCTTAACGTTCACAGGCAACATAAACTGAGGACATGGCAAAGGTTGCTGTAAAGGTAGGCTCCCTCTAACATGTTAGAAAATTACTCACACCAAAGAGTATACTATATAAAGCCATAATTTAGTCAAGCTCCAACCTTTGTCCCATTACTGTAATATTGTATCCTTGTACCGGTTTTAAAAGTACTTTAAGAGAATATATTCTGATGAACTCTTAGCACTTGTGCCCCCTCGATGTAAATACTCCTAACTAACCAGAGAAGCAGCAAAATTCAACACTTTCAACTGTTGAAGTCTCTAGATATCAGAAAGCCTTCTACTCTAATAGTTTCTTCCTTCAAACTACTAGACTTTGGAATCCCCTCCCTGTTTCCTTGACTCTACTAACTTGCAAAGTTTAAATGTAATCTGAACAGACATTTTACTGCCGCACATTTCCTTGTGAGACACAATCCCAAATAATAGCCTCTTAAAAAAAATCAACATTTCACTCTAAACAGCCATTTTATTTTCTTTATTGTCAGTCCATGTTGTTAGGAACGAGAAAATTAAATTTTTTTTTTTAACTTCTTAGCTCAGATTACTTATCAGAAAAAAAAAAAATTATATTTATTGTCAGTAGCAAATTTCGATTAAAAATGGCCACCATTTTTGCTCCCAGCAGTGAATGATAATAATTAATACTAACAATAATAATACATGCTTTCATTTATTTCTAACTGTACCGTCTTTGTAGAAAAATATATTAAGGGATCAAACTAACATCACTATATCTTAAACCTTCTACACAACAATCTTTGTGAAAGGATGATAAAAACTACTTTACGTAAGTTAAAAAAAAAAATACTTCAAGGTCAAAAAGTTGACAACGCTATGGAACAAATTCCAACCCAGAAAACAGTAATTCTTCCCTGTTTATCGGAAACATTGCTCATAAAATATGAAGACTAAAGGGCAAAATAAGCAAAGTGACTGCTAAAATAAATCCAAGATCCATTTCCTGCTCTCCTTCAATTATAACGTGGGGTCAAGTTAGTAAGAAACTCTTGAGGCTCAAACCAGAAATAAATCATTCTTATTATTAACTAGCGGGGGGGGGGGGTACCCGATAAATGAAAACAAAAATTGTTGGCCGGGTGTGTTTGTTTAAAAAAAAAAAAAAAAAAAAGCCTTGATGCGTAGTTGGAAAATAACAAAGTATGAAAAAAAAACGTGCGACGTTTAACGGCATGTGCCCGTTTTTGACAACTTAATGACGCCAACTTTGAGTGCGGGATAGTGTTTTATTTACCGTGAATCTGTTCGCTTCTTTTTTTATACGAAAAAGCTTAATGCACATGCGACGATCGAAAAATCTTGAATATTTATCTTTTGAAAGTCGGGCAAATTAAATAGATAGGCGACCCCGGTTGTTAACTCGTAGATATTATCATTTAGGCGTGATATAAGAAGTTTTAAGAAGTGAGTCGACTGATCGCTTCTCGGAAAAAAAGCCTTTCTTGGACATACACAAAAAGCGAACATACATACATACATACATTTTCGCTTTTATATTTATAGAAGACTAGCAGAGCTATTTGATGTTGCAAAAGTTTATTTTTATTAAAACCTCTCTCTACCTCTTTTTACCTTTTTTTTTCCAACCATTCCTCACTTTCCCTATCCCTCTACCCATCCCCCTTTTTCTTTTCCGACTAGCTTATTTCTCTCTAGCTAGACACACAGACAATTCTAATCTATATAATGAGTCAACATTTTCACTCCAAATTAGTAAACAAAATGGCTGATCTATTTATCTAAATCCATTTGTCAAGTTTAAGTTTGAAATAGTATTTTTATTGCTAAATACACAGATTGTAAAGGCTTATCTCAAGTGTGAAACCATGTGATTAAAAATTAGTACAAACCTGTTTGTGTACAGCCT
This sequence comes from Euprymna scolopes, assembly GCF_053919585.1. Lineage (NCBI taxonomy): Eukaryota > Metazoa > Mollusca > Cephalopoda > Sepiida > Sepiolidae > Euprymna > Euprymna scolopes. The sequence goes on along the minus strand of NC_136493.1, from coordinate 114,067,397 downwards.
GTGGAGTTCTGTGTAGACAAGGAAAATGAAGAAAGAAATTTTTAAAAATGTCCACCTGTCTCTTTATATGCTTGTAATGTTATCACATGACATTCAAATGAGATACTTCCAGTTGGATAAAGACAGCGTGATTTTGATTTGTCAGAGTAGCCAGTGTTGTCAGCAGTGCATTGTGTTCTAAAGTTGAGTTTTGACAGTAAAGTGTCTAGATTTGTAGTAGCGTATTTTTGGCAGCACTGTGTCAGATTTAACATTTTTTAACTGCATGTGCTACCGCTCGACAACTGAATGTCATGGTTCTTTTCTCTTTCATCTTCCATTCTTGTTCTACCCATGTCATCATCTCTCACACATTGGCGAATGCTGAGGACGAACATTGGTTCACAAATATAGAAAATAAACTTGAGAAAAACAAACGAAAACAGAGACTCTGACATATTCTACAGATATCCATTGTACTCAGGATGCGTGCGTGTGACACCATTGTGGAAAACGACCCTCCAACTGCTAACATCCACATCTTAGCTGTTTGTTGAGGCCAACACTGTCAGTTAGCTAAAGTCAGTTGCTGTTAACTGTCCTCAACTCAAGTCGGTTCATAAAACTCATTCCCACTCCCAAACTGTTTGTAAACTAACTCTAAATATATTGATCTTATGTCCGGTCTCCTCCACCCCACCCCACACACCTTGATTAACAATCCTATTTCAGGTAAGCTTTGTGTGCCTTGGTGAACAACTTCCCTCCCCTACTGTTTTTCTTAAATCTTATACTTTTGTTCTGATGATTATTTCCTCCTTTCGTTATGTTTTTTTTTTTTAAATCACTTCCTGTATTACACTCAGCATGTCCATTCTTGTATTTTTTTTTATTTTTAAAGTAGTTACCTTTTGAACAAAAAAAGATTCTGGATTTTCTATGTAGGTGGCCATTACTTCTAATACTTCATGTTTATATCTTGGCTCAGATGGGGTATAGCTTCGAGTCATCATCATCTGTGGACCTAGAAGGAATAAAAAAATATATTCATCTCTAAGTTCTCACCACAGTTAAGAAAAAGTTTCTGAAATCTATACATACATGCTTCTAAGGTGGGTTGTCCAGAATTCCTCCTATATTAAAAAACAAAATGCAAAAAAAATTTGGGGTTTGTATTACTGTATACATAGATTCGAAAAAGTTGTCAAAAAACAAATATATAACAAATAAATGTTATCAAAGGCAAGATAAGTTACTTTTCTGCCAAACTGGATATATTTTTTGTGTTTTTATTCAATGTAACATATTTATTCAGCTCGAAAAACATACAGTGTTTACTGATGTATTCGAAAATTCAAGATGGCGTCTCACACTCTCTTTAACACGGTAAGTTTGGAAAAAGGTGTTATAAATAAAAAACTATACAAAATACTATTAAAAACCCGCTGAATATGTCAACCTATGTCACGGTAACATATATTGAGCGAGTTTTTAACAGTATTTTATCCGTTTTTTTTTATTTATAACATCTTTTCCCACACTTACCTTGTTAAAGAGAGAATCAGACGCCATCTTGAATGTTCCAATAGATCGGTAAACACTGTATGGTTTTCGAGCTGAATAAACATGTTACATTGAATAAAAACACAAAAAATATATCCAGTTTGGTAGAAAAGTAACTTATCTTGCCTTTGATAACATTTATTTGTTATATATTTGTTTTTTGACAACTTTTTTGAATCTATGTGTACAGTAATACAAACCCAAAATTTGTACGTACATACCCATGACGGAATGAAAAGATTATATTCCAAAAATCATGCTAATTAATCAATTAGTTTTAGTTTCTTTTTTTTTTCAACAAAATTATTTTTAAATGAATAAAATTGATTAATAGGAAATCATAAGAATTACAAGACTGATCTTGCAAGTTTGAATTATTGCTGAATTATCTTCCTTTCTTCAAGATGATAATGTGAGATGATCTCTTTACACTAGGTGCATGCAAAATGAATGCTGATGCTCTAAATGTATAAACATTTTGACCCCTCCCTTTACTTAAAAATTCACCAAAAATCAAGAAACTAACCAATTTTAATGAAATTTTCAGTATTTATAAAATAATGATCACGGAATATAATGAACCAATTATTTTTATTTAAATCTTAGTGGGAATGTATTATTTTGTTTAAACAAAAAATACCTTTACTAAAGTTATGGTTTTCTGTAGTAAAAAAAAAATAAACTGAATTTATTTTTACTTTTTTATGAAAATAATGCATCATAAATTATAACAATTTAAAAAAAAATTATTTAATTTTTACAGGAACATTATGAAAAAAGCCCCTAAAGTCTGTATTAATGAATTCGATATAACTGAAAAGAAAAATTAATTTCTCGAACTACCAATATTATCATTGAATTAAGCATTGTTTATTTAATATTTTCACACAAAAAAATTATAATAGCAAAAGTATTTCTACAATTTTTTTAAATTACAGATTTCGCATAATTTTTATATGCGAGATTTTAATAATTTCCTACCTCGTATGAATGTGAAACTTTCAGCATAACATAATTTTTATATAATCTTGAACAATAATTAAAAGAACATTTATTTTAAAAACAGGATCATAAAAAATAATTAAATTAAAAAAATGTTAAAAATGATACAAACGTTCAGGATAAGAATGTACGGATGCACGTCTGCCAAAAAAAAAAAAATAAAATAAAAATAAAAAAAAACTGGCACCCCCCCTACCTCCTTTTAATATCATGACTTCATAATTCAGAATTACTTGCTTTTTGGGGACTAATTAAGCTATTTTTTTGTACAAACAAGGTGTTTTATTTAATTCAATATCTTAGGACTTCACTAATTATCTTTGGAATAGACCCAGAAAACTAATATTTATCTTTTAAAGGATTTTTGCAATGAATTTATTTAACTTCCAAATTTAGCTGAATTGGTTAGTTGTCGTGAAAACATTTTTCATAACTTTTTTTTTTTTCACGTATACAAATATTTTTTCCTTTTGAAAATTAATTTTAATCTCTAATCTTTCAAATACAATGAAAAAGTAGAAACCTACAAAAAAGATTATGATAAATCGGCTTTCAAAACTATGACCCCCTATCTTTATTCGTCTGTTTTTGCCTATACCTAATTTACATCTACTCATAAAATTTGATTTTCTTAGCTAAAAATAAAACTACTCAATTTATGTGATTTTTAGAATATGACCTTTTTACTTTTTTGTTGTCATGGATACATATATCATACTGATTTTTTTTTTTTTTTTTTTTATTGCCTCAATATATATAGCGAGGGATTCTGGCCAAAAAAAAACTGCTTCTAAATTTGCATTCTGCATTTTGAATGCATAAAATGTAATAAAACATGTGCAGCTCAGGAATACATTTCAATGTTCCCGTTATTTGGTAGGGTGACATTTTTTTTTACCTTAAAAAAAAAAAAAAAAAAAAAAATGCTTTTTATATATAAAAAAAAAATGCTTTTTATATATAAAAAAAAATGCTTTTTATATAAAAAAAAATGCTTTTTATATAAAAAAAAATGCTTTTTATATAAAAAAAAATGCTTTTTATATAAAAAAAAATACTTTTTATATATAAAAAAATACTTTTTATATAAAAAAAAATGCTTTTTATATAAAAAAAAATGCTTTTTATATAAAAAAAAATGCTTTTTATATAAAAAAAATGCTTTTTATATAAAAAAAAATGCTTTTTATATAAAAAAAAATGCTTTTTATATAAAAAAAAATGCTTTTTATATAAAAAAAAATGCTTTTTATATAAAAAAAAATGCTTTTTATATAAAAAAAAATGCTTTTTATATAAAAAAAATGCTTTTTATATAAAAAAAAATACTTTTTATATATAAAAAAATACTTTTTATATAAAAAAAAATGCTTTTTATATAAAAAAAATGCTTTTTATATAAAAAAAATGCTTTTTATATAAAAAAAAATGCTTTTTATATAAAAAAAAATGCTTTTTATATAAAAAAAAATGCTTTTTATATAAAAAAAAATGCTTTTTATATAAAAAAAAATGCTTTTTATATAAAAAAAAATGCTTTTTATATAAAAAAAAATGCTTTTTATATAAAAAAAAATGCTTTTTATATAAAAAAAATACTTTTTATATATAAAAAAATACTTTTTATATAAAAAAAAATGCTTTTTATATAAAAAAAATGCTTTTTATATAAAAAAAAAATGCTTTTTATATAAAAAAAATGCTTTTTATATATAAAAAAATACTTTTTATATAAAAAAAAATGCTTTTTATATAAAAAAAAATGCTTTTTATATAAAAAAAAATGCTTTTTATATAAAAAAAAATGCTTTTTATATATAAAAAAAAATGCTTTTTATATATAAAAAAAAAAAAAAAATTGAATAAGGGAAGGTTATGTTTCTGAATTTTTTTTGGATGAGTTATTCTCATGTCGTTTCAGCTGATGTAACCTTCAACCTTCTTGTTGAACTCGGGAATCTGTATAGAATTTCAAATGTAACCCTATATTAAATCCATGGGGGTAGCAAACCATTTCCATCAACCATGACCGGGTAGAAATCTTAATTCGCAATTGCATTTTTAGTATCACCCATACTCAGAATTGAACCTTTGACCTCTTATATCTCTGGGCAATAAGAAAACATGGCATACATATCACATTAGCACCTGCTCTTTTGTCCATTTTAATTGAGTTGCATACAGGATGAGAACTCAGATATGGAGAAAGGATATTTGAATGGTGATGTTATTGAAGTTGTTCAGATGTTTTGTTACCATGGTGATACCGGAGGAGTATAAGGATGAGCAAGTGCCAGTGTGATCACAAGAGTTAGGAGTGAGTAGAGTTAGTTCAAGGAACATCTTAATTGCTAATCAGCAGAGCGTTACCTCTGTCGAGCAAGGCAAGAGTGTCATATGTCTGTACAGTGTGACAATGTATGGAAGTGAAACTTGGTCAGTGAGGATTGAGGACATGCATTGCATGGACAGAATAATATGATCATTGTGCAATGCGAATCTTTAAAGCAGGCTTAGATCTGATGACCTCAGAGGAAGATTAAACCCGAGCAGAAAAAGGAAATGTGCAGAAGAGTAGAATTCGATTGCATGACCATATTAAAATAAAATGAACAAGAATTTTTGGGTTAGTGCATATAGAACAGTTAAGGTAGCAGGGTCAGCTCATGGGGGGAGGCCAAGGAAAACGTGGAAAGAAGTGATAAGAATGACCTGAGAAAGGGGGGAATGTCGGGAGATAGGTTAATTTAGAAGTCAATTTCTAAAAGCCGTCAACACATGTCAGCATCTATAATATAAATCTCACCTGTCTGTTTAAATGTATGTATGTATATATGTATGCTTGTATATATCTGCCTAAAACTTTCGACAGAGGTGACGGATTTTCACACGATTTGTATCGTTTTGAAGCTCGACCCTTCGGACGAAAAAAATCGAAAAATTGGCTAAAAACATTAATTTCTTCACCTTCAACTGAGCACATTTCTGCAGAGAAAGGTCACTTTTTTCGCTGATATTTTCGAAAGTCATCCTCTTTTTTCCATTGACTAGCCTTATTTTAAACCTACGTCATTTCTGGTTTGGCGATGGGCGCAACTGCAAAGACGTTACGTTTTTTTTTTTTTTCCCCATATTCTTTTCCTCCTTTGCGATACAGGTTCGAGCCTGCCATTCTACAACAATTTTTTTTTTTTTTTTGCTCAACACACACCTCCAAACACCGGGCACCCAGGCTAGTTTAAAATGAATGTTAAATCAACCAATGACGATAAAATTATGATTATTATAAATGCTGCCGTTACTCACCCCCACACAGCGGAGACGATGCATTTGTGAGATATTTGGCCAAACCAAGGAACACGAGGGCATCTTTCACCGACATTGGAATGTCATCTCTAATTTGATTTACAGGAGGAGAACTCAGCTCCACGTGACAAATGTTATTCACTTCTTTGATTACCTGAAATAAAATTCAGAAATTTATTTTGCATTCAAATATGTCATTTGTTTTAAGGCATAAATATGCACCATTATGCGCATGCAGGTAAAGATAGAAAAATAATAAGAGAAATAAGCAGAGAAAAAAATTATATAGAAAAAGAAATTGAACACACAATCATGTTTCTTTAGCTTCAGTATTTCGCTTTATTTATGGAACTTTATCAAGAATAGCATTTATTGCACAGAGTTGGATGAGATATACAAAATGTTAGAAGTATCAGGTTGCAGTTTTTAACTTTTAGATGAACATATCTCGACTCAAACAAAAATCTATTGACTGAAATAAGCACCATCAGAATCAACACACTTTTGCCAAATGTATTCATGCCAATAACGTAAAAAGCTTGCGTTCTGGCGGTGATGAAGTCGCTGAAGACGTTTTTACTATTGCTTAGTATTTTGAAGCATTTCTCATGCAGAAAGTTGTTGAGATGCTTGAAAAAGTGGTAGTTGGTAGGTGAGAGGTATGGAGAGTATGGCGGATGAGGCAGAATTTTGTAGCTCAATTCGTTCAACTTCTGCAGGGTCGGTTTAGCAATGAGCAGTCAGGCATTGTCATGGAAAATTGGAACTTTTCTGTTGACTAATGCTGGGTGTTTTGAAGTTTCTAATGCATTACATCCATTTATTGACAGTACTTGTCCACCGTGATGGTTTCATCTGCATTAAAAAAAAAAAAAATGTATGAGACTGGTCGTAAACAGTAGACATAACCTTCTTTTGGTGCAACTCTGGCTTTGGGAAGTGTCATAGAGTCTCGTTGGCATCTAACCACTGAGCTGAGCGTCGCCGGTTGTTAAGAATCCACTTTTTATCGCAAGTCACTCTTAGTTTGAGAAATGGGTCATTCTTGTTGCGTTAAAGAAGGGAAGATTGTCGTTCAATTTGTGAGACACCTATTTATCAAGTTTTTAAAAAAATTTTCCAAATCTCTCTCAAATGGTTGGAAATCTTTGTTAAGTTATATCTAATTCAGAAGCAAGTTCTCGAACAGTTAAGACTTTTAATTGATCGTTGTCAACATCCGATGACCGACCACTACACTCATCAAGACTCGTCGCCACCACAAATTTTCTTAAACCACCATTGTGCTGTGTGTTCAGTAGTGGTTCCTGGGCCAAATGCTTTGTTGATATCGCAAGTTGTTTCAGCAACTGCTCGGCCTAGCTTGAATTGGAACAAGAAAATTGTGCAAATTTGCTTTTTTTCCATCTTGTATTCAACGTTCTAGAAAAGACATAATTGTTTTAAAATGATCGTAATTTAAACAATTAGATAGAGCGAAAAATGCTCTTTAAAACGATATATAAAGTGAAGGTATTATAATGAAAAATTATTTAAAAATACATGATTTGAAATCAAATCCAAATGAAAAGTTTATTTTAAAGCCAGTAGTAGGAACTACTAGAAATGAAAGAGAAAAAAAAGGAAGAGAGAAAAAAAAGGAAGAGAGAAAGAAAAGTGGAAGAATAAAAGAAAATAGTGGAGAAGGGAGAAAAAAAAGAGAGAGAAGGGAGAAAAAAAGAGAGAGAAGGGAGAAAAAAAGAGAGAGAAGGGAGAAAAAGAGAGAGAAGGGAGAAAAAGAGAGAGAAGGGAGAAAAAAAGAGATAAAAGCAAAAAAGAGATAAAAGCAAAAAAGAGAGAAAAGCAAAAAAGAGAGAAAAGCAAAAAAGAGAGAAAAGCAAAAAAAAGAGAAAAGAAAAAAAGAGAAAAGAAAAAAAAGAAAAAAGAGAAAAGAAAAAAGAGAAAAGAAAAAAGAGAGAAAAGAAAAAAGAGAGAAAAGAAAAAAGAGAGAAAAGAAAAAAGAGAGAAAAGAAAAAAAGAGAGAAAAGAAAAAAAGAGAGAAAGAAAAAAGGGAGAAAGAAAAAAGGGAGAAAGAAAAAAGGGAGAAAGAAAAAAGGGAGAAAGAAAAAAGGGAGAAAGAAAAAAGGGAGAAAGAAAAAAGGGAGAAAGAAAAAAGGGAGAAAGAAAAAAGGGAGAAAGAAAAAAGGAAGAAAGAAAAAAGGAAGAAAGAAAAAAAGGAAGAAAGGAAAAAAGGGAGAAAGGAAAAAAGGGAGAAAGAAAAAAGGGAGAAAGAAAAAAGGGAGAAAGGAAAAAAGGGAGAAAGGAAAAAAGGGAGAAAGGAAAAAAGGGAGAAAGGAAAAAAGGGAGAAAGGAAAAAAGGGAGAAAGGAAAAAAGGGAGAAAGGAAAAAAGGGAGAAAGGAAAAAAGGGAGAAAGGAAAAAAGGGAGAAAGGAAAAAAGGGAGAAAGGAAAAAAGGAAGAAAGGAAAAAAGGGAGAAAGGAAGAAAGGGAGAAAGGAAGAAAGGGAGAAAGGAAAAAAGGGAGAAAGGAAAAAAGGGAGAAAGGAAAAAAGGGAGAAAGGAAAAAAGGGAGAAAGGGAAAAAGGGAGAAAGGAAAAAAGGGAGAAAGGAAAAAAAAAGGAGAACATGGGAATAAGTAATAAGAGGAAGAGGGATAAATAAAGATACGGCTAGAGATAGTTTGGAAGTCGATTTTGAAAAATCGTCCAACACATATCAGTATGTAAAACTGATTTTGATGATTTGCTCCTTGTAAAAATACTCATTATTAAATACTCACGGTCATCATTAATGTCTTTGTGGTCACAATTGAAGCAAATGCTTGAATAGTTTCAGGTAACCACACTCCATCCTGTAAAATTATGAAAATACAATATATATATTTATATATGTTTATGGAAAAAACTTTTTCAATTGTATTTAATCTTTTATTTATACTTATTCTTTTATTTGTGAAGCTCGGTGTACGTTAAATGTAACTACAGAGAAATATACAAATAGATGACAAAACCTCAAATTCCAAGATGTTATTCATTTTACCATTTATTTCTTTCAACATGTCAAAATGTCCACTTTTTAGACAGCACCTGTTTCGTAGCACAGAAACAACCATATAATTATTATGCTAATTTTGAACATTTCCCTAGTAATACACACGGACGTTAAAACGCTTTGAATAATCACAGATTTCAAGGTAGTTCTACTTAAATAGCCATATTTTTTAAACCAAAGCACTTCAAGTCTTCAAATTACTACTTTGTATGAAGAATTTCATGAAATTTGGGAACCAATCAGAAGAGGTGTTAATCTTAATACTGTCAAGTGTCCGAAATATTTTTGACCATTTCTTTTTTTGTCGTGTTAAAAATAAGACTTTAACATGACGAATATCGAACATTTTGAAACAAAATTTCTTCTGACACCCACTAGTAAGTAAAATCAATCTTTTACTATCTTTATCAATTAAAAGTATTATTGCACGTTGAGTAGGACCGCGGTAATTGATAATAATTTAAAAGGACCTACCCGAAAAAAAAAAGCGTTTCTATTTCTCGAGTTTGGTCAAATGTAGTATTAGTAGCAGCAGCAGCTGTAGTATTAGCAATAGCACAGTATAAACAACACACATTCTTTAATTTTTACTCAAAAACGAATTAAGAAAAAATTGAAAATATGAATATAAATGTTCTTACATGTTTAATTAGAGCTATTTTGTTATCAGAATAACATTAGTTCAGATAATTTGGTTTTCATATAATATAATAACAATCCCAACCAATTATGGATTAGTTTGAAGGGGACTAGAGTTTCATGTGTGTACTATCAATAGCAGTGCCCATATGAAAAAAGTCTGGAAATTATTGAAGGCATGTCGCTGTTTGAAATTAATAAATATTTATGATTTTATCATTAGTATTAGAAATGGAAAAATTAAGTTTTAAACCAAAAAAAAACCAAAAAGAAACATTTTTGGAATCGGATACTAGGATTAGGATACATTTATTTTTACGATTCTGATACGCCAAAAGTTTTTGATTTTTCCGTTTTCAGATTCCAATCAACAGTTCAAATACTTATGTGTGAGTGAGGACACTTCTCAACCTATATACTCAACAAATTTTTGATCTACAAACTCGAAATAAAAGGGCCGCTAAAAGGTTAAAATTTAAAAAAATTGGTGCTTGGGGGTAATTGGATTTTTATCTGTCAAGTGTTTCACGACTGCGCATGCGCAGTCCTGAAACATGACAGCTTTCTTATGTTAACAATTAGTAAGTTTGAAAACACTTTTTAAAGATTGTGTCAAGCTGGCCTAATTGTTATCCTACTTGACTCATTGTCTTTAGGTTTTGGTTTTGATCTTTGCTTGAGGATTTTTTGTTTTTTACTTACAAGAAGTGAATGGTTGAGAAAAAGCATAATACTTGCATGCACATGTCTCAGTTTCTTTACATATTTTTTTTATATATATATTATTCCTTAATTGGAATTCATTTTTGAGATGAGCATTCTATATATTAATTTTATTAATTTATTTTTATTTCGGACTATTAGTCTCATTTTTATTAGTTGTTGTTTTTCATCTTTTATTGGTTAATTGACGAAGGCCAGAGGAATAGTTGGCCGAAACGTTGTGAATAAACAAACCAATAAAAGATGAAAAACAACAACTAATAAAGATGAGACTAATAGTCCGAAATAAAAATAAATTAATAAAATTAATATATTTTTTTATTTCATTTTTTTTTTTAAAGGAATTTAACGTTACGTTTAATACCTACGGTATATCTGTTTATAATAAAAAAGAAATCTGCATTAACTAAAATATAATATTTATGCATATTTCATAACCAGGCAACGCCAACCAGCCTGCTAGTATACACATATAAAGTTCAGTGTTTTCTCGCTCTTTGATATTAAAAGCCTACTTTTTTATTTAAAAATTATTAGAATGCTCTTCTTAATATACTCAGTCATGAATATGCGAAGGACTACATGAAGGTTAACTAATTTTGCGTATTCCTTGGAAAAACGAACGTTCATTGATTAATTATACATTTTATTATTTTTAATTTGATGATTGGTTTCATTTAATTATTACGCTTAATTCCTTTTATGAATAGTTTCAGATATCAAAAGTTTCTAGATTGTGCGTAGAATTTAGGATAAAAACTTTCTAGCACACCGACATGGTTATATCTATATCTCTTTCTCTCTCTCATATATATATATATATATATATACACATATATATAAAGTGACATTGTCATGTGTAAGCGAAATATTTCTGCAAGACTCCTCTCAGAATATTTGGTCTACAGACTTGAAACTGGATATATAGGATATTTGGACCTCGTGAACACTTGAGCCTGTAAAAATAGCAGCTAAGGGATCAAAATTGAAAAAATACAGTTGACCTTGGTAGGATAAGGTGAATAAAGCTGTTTCCTTTTCTATTACTGTTCCTATTTACAATCTCTCCCCACGGGACAGAGTTAGACACCTGGGTCGTTTTTTAATATGAAGAAAAGGAACAAAAATAAAAATTGTCTCAGTAGTGAAGGATTTCTCCTCCATTGACAGAGAACAAGAAATTGAAGTGCAGCATCTGAAGAACAGATGCTACACTTTGATCTTGACCCGAAGGCCAACGGTGTTTGTCGTACTGTTGTGTGTGCACAAAATTAAACAACTTAAAATCGCTTAATTTTTAACCTTTTGTATCCTTCTGTCTGTAGCTCAGACGATAATGCTGGAGAGATAAATAGTGACAAAGGCTGGAGAGATAAACGTTTTGGTTTCAATTCTAGTGGATGGAATCCAAGTCATATTTTTTTTTTATTTCTTTTGAAATCATTACTATATAATGAATAATAATAAATATGAAATCTGTATGAATTAAAATATAATATTTACGCATATTTTATGACTGTGTAATGCTGGGCAGCTTGCTAGTATATATATATATATATATATATATATATATATATATATGTAAGTAAATTCTTGGTACAGCAAAATGGAAGGAGAAATTTCAGAGGAAACATAATTTAATTTAAATACAAAAAAAAAAAAAACAAGAAACGGGCAGGTGAAATTATTAAAATTTCCTTAAGGCCTTATCGTCTGACCCTCTAAGAGGAAACGTCAGAATGATAAATTAAAAACTAAGAAACGAAATTTCCAACTGAAACCAAATTCCCTTCTTCCCTCATTCGTTTCTTAGTTTTTAATTTATCATTCTGACGTTTCCTCTTAGAGGGTCAGACGATAAGGCCTTAAGGAAATTTTAATAATTTCACCTGCCCGTTTCTTGTTTTTTTTTGGTATTTAAATTAAATTATGTTTCCTCTGAAATATATATATATATATATATATATATATAATATCAATTTTCATTACTTCACATTATCTTTAGTCATGAGTATTTTAATTTTAAAAAGTTTTTAAAATATCTTTTCAACAAATTTCGAGAAAATACAATTCCTGGTAACTTTTTTTACAATTCTTTGACATTTACGCAATTCTTATAAACTGGAAATTAATTAATAATTTAAAGAAAACATTAGTTTCTGAATTTTTCAGATGACGATTGGTAATTCATATTATTTGGATTATTTAGACTTCTGTTCTTATCTTGGGTATTATTCGTACAGCAGTTACATTGGCAGAATAATGCCCAATATGAGAACAGCAGTCTGAATAATCCAAATTATACAAAGAAGTCAGTTTTCATGAAAACAAAACTTAAAAGTAAAAAAAAATAAAATTAACAGTTGAAAATTGCAAACAAACATCATTTGCGATGTCAACCATTGATCATTACTTAGGTGAAGCCAACAAAAAAAAAAGGGTGGGAGTGGGTTGTTTTGTTATAGAGATGAACTTACTTTCTGAGGTGACGTGATATCAGGTAGACAGCATTCAATTGCATATTCTGGATCTTTTAAGAATTTCTTCTGTGGCATGCGAAGTCTAAAGAAAATTAAATTCAAATTAAAAGAAATCCTTTCCTCCATAATTCACAGTAAGGGGTATCAAATTATAACGAGTATAATATTATAAGTATTCTCAAATCATAATAGATAAGAAATTATAAGAATTATAGAATTTATAAAGGCATGTAAAATTTATAGGGGGTGTAAAAAAATTATAATCATTAATATCTATAAATATGAGGCATATGATTGTTTGAATTCCAATTTTGACAGCCTTGTAATTCTCACTTTACTTATTATCCTTTAGTCTTCACATTCCATGAGCAATGTTTCTGACAAAGGGGAAACAATTGCTGTTTCCTGAGGTGGAATCTATTATAGATTTATTGTTTACTAGTTTTTGACCTTGAAGTAATATATATTTTTAACTACTTACATCAAATGGCTTCATACCTTGTCTGGAAGGATTTCCATTAAAAAAACAAAAAAAAAACAAAAGGCACTGGAATCTAACTTTTCCAGATTTGGATTATTTTTTGTTTTTACAAATGAAGTACAAAAGAAGTAAAGGTTAGGATAATGAATGAAAGAAAGAAGTGTGAGGGCTGAAAGCATAAGGGATAAAAGGAGAATAGGAAATAAATGAGGATGAGTAACAAAAGAAATAAAAAAATAAAAGATGAAAAAGAAACGATGAAGGACGAAAAAGAAGACTGAGGTATGAAGGAAGGATAAGTAATGAAGAGAGAATAGAGAACAAAAGAAGGGAAGATGGGAGGACGAAACAAGGAAGACGGAGGGAGGACGAAACAAGGAAGGCGGAGGGAGGACGAAACAAGGAAGGCGGAGGGAGGACGAAACAAGGAAGGCGGAGGGAGGACGAAACAACGAAGGCGGAGGGAGGACGAAACAACGAAGGCGGAGGGGGGACGAAACAACGAAGGCAGAGGGGGGACGAAACAACGAAGGCGGAGGGGGGACGAAACAACGAAGGCGGAGGGGGGACGAAACAACGAAGGCGGAGGGGGGACGAAACAACGTAGGCGGAGGGGGGACGAAACAACGAAGGAGGAGGGGGGACGAAACAACGAAGGAGGAGGGAGGACGAAACAACGAAGGAGGAGGGAGGACGAAACAACGAAGGAGGAGGGAGGACGAAACAACGAAGGAGGAGGGAGGACGAAACAACGAAGGCGGAGGGGGGACGAAACAACGAAGGCGGAGGGAGGACGAAACAACGAAGGTGGAGGGAGGACGAAACAACGAAGGTGGAGGGAGGACGAAACAACGAAGAAGAAGGGACGAATGAATCCCAGGTTGCTCAAATGATGTGCCTAAATATCATAAATAGAGAATTAACAAAAGCCATTTTTTATGCCTTGATTTGTTATGCCTAAAAAAATCATACAAACAAAAGATCAGATAAGAGCCATTTATCATACTTTGTCATACATAAACAGTAAAACCTTTTGTGAATTTCTATTACTGGTTCTGTGAGTGGTATTTTTGGGAGGGTGTTATGAGGTCATCCTGTATTTAAAAAGAAATTTCCCCACATTAAAAAACAAAAATAAAGTCTGTACATTATATATACCCATGATGAAACGAAAATATATTTTAAAAAATTATGTAAATTGATCAAATAGTTTTATTTTTAAATGACAAAATTAAAATATTATGAGTATCTGAAGAATGCCTTGCCAGTCATTTTCAACAAACACATCAAGAAACAAAAATAAAGATAACTCAACGATAATTCAAATTTGCATGATTTATGTTGTAATGCTTACACATCTCATTAATCGTTTAAAATGATTTTTTATATAATAAAAACATGAGCAAATTTTGGAAATATATTTTCATTTCATCACGGTTATGTACATCAGATTTTTCTCTATTCTTGTTTTATTAATATAGAATGCATTCTGGACAAGAACAAAAGAAAATTAAATCAAGCTTTATCCACGCAGAAGTTAAACTAAAAGCCACTTATTTTGGGACAAATTTCACATTAAAATCATTTCATAAAAATATAAAAAGTTTTTTTTTTTTTTAATTATTTTTTACAAAATCCAGGTAAGCATATCTCTCCCTACCTGTTCAATGATAACTTCTCAGAGTTGCCATAATCGACATACAAGACATCAAACTCTGTACTGATATTGCTGCCTAGTGGTGGAGGATACTGTTTCTTGATCCGAGCACGATACCATCGGTTATCCAAAGTATATTTGGCTAGGACAAAATCATCTGGCAAAAAGAAAAACATTTTAAAATAAAATCGAATGATTGAAATGAGAGTGTAGATATAAAGTAAGCAGATTTTCAAGAAAGGATTGGGATTTTTTTTTATGACACATTGTGAACATGCACCATATCCACTAACCTGGCTGTGATTGTCTCCTTCACTGTGTCGGACTAAAGCCATTCGTCAATCCAATCAACGTTAGAGAGTCCTCATATCAAACAAAACCATAAGTCCAGTGCATAAACAAATAGATTTTTTTTTTTTTTTGGTTTACATATGGTTCCTGTCTACTTAAGTGAATGAAAGGTTAGCATCACTGAACCTTTCCTCAACAACACTGAAACAACAGTTCCATTATAGACTCCTTTGGCTGAGAGCCCTAAAGGAGACAATCTACTCCGAGAAGCATACTAACCCAACTACCTTGGTAGTTCTTATCAGAACCAATTGGTTTCTCTTCAACCAAAACTCCAACTCTTACTCCTCCTCCAGGATCTCTTCACAACTGTCCGACTCTAGCTTTTTGCTGGTGGTCATTGTCCAGCCACTCAGAGGAGACATTCACTAAAGATAAAATCCAACTAATCTCCGGACATGGTTCCTCTCACAAAGCCAATACCAGCAAGATTTCCCCTTAAATTAAGCACTTACTTTGTTTTTAAACAAAGAGAATATCTCTTGGATGGTCTGAATTTGGCCAGAGATATTTTCAGCTTTCTATAGCCCCTTCTTCTTCTGGTCAAGCATCCATCATTGTAACATCCGCTATCCACATGCACTAGCAACACATACTGCACAGCACGTTTTCACATATCAACACATTTCAATGCATTAGTGTTTGCTAAAGTAGTTGGTACGTGCAGGTGGTGTGAAACAAGTATTTAAAGTATGAATGCGCTACGTTAAAAAAAAAGTTATTTCTTTGAATTTTTGAGATAAGGATTGATAATTTATATGTAACAATGTCTCATCTTCTTTGTTGCTTTATTTTTCTACAGCATTATGTAAACTTCTCATCGGAGGAGGGGGAAATAAATAGTCAGGGATTTAATAAAAAAAAAAAAAATTTTTTTTTGGAAACTGCTGATCTGCTGAACTATGAGAAATAGAAATATCAACAAATGTCTGAGCCCCAAACAAGGGGAAAGTGGTGTTAAATGAGGAAAAGAATGAAGGTGGTCATAAACCATGATGCACTTCCTCCTGACTGAAGAAAAACAGAAATATCATGTTATCGATGGAATGAAAGAGGTTGGTTTTAAGTCTCAAGTGACAGTGGATCTTTGCTTGACCAGACAGACTGGTGCAAGACCCCACAGTCAGGCACCCTATAAGGGTTTATAGTGAAGCAAGGGTTTTGCAATTTATAGCCACAGCTTTCCTGAATCGGTATTGCTCGATTTTAGTGGCAACAGACGTTTAGGATAACTGAAAAGAATGTCAGAATAGGCAGAGAAAAGACTAATGGGTTCTTGTCCAGAATTCCCCCTACATTAAAAAAAAATTTTTTTTTGAAATCTGTACGATGTACATAACCATGATGAAACAAAAATATCATATTCCAACAATTATTCCGTTGATTAAGCAGATTTATAAAAACTCAACTTATATAAGTAACTAAAGAGCATCCATTTTGTCCACCATCTTGAAAACAATCTAAAACTACAAAGGGAGATAATGCAATAATTCAAACTTGCAGAGTATGTTGTAATGCCTACAAATTCCCATTAATAACTTAAAAATTATTTTCTTTCTAAAAATAAAGCTACTTGATCAATTTACATGATTTTTGGTGTACGATATTTTTATTTGACACACGTGCGTACATCATACAGATTTTTCCTTTTTGTTTTTTTTAATATGGGGAGAATTCTGGACAAGAACCAACTTGCATAATTTTTCATCCAGAATAATTGCACAACAAGTGTTTTAGAGTGTAATCTATTCTACTATTCAATCCGTTATAAATTTCCCAGGGTCATTAATGAATATGTACACCAATAAGATTGTGATACGTACCAATTTCAACTGAAGTGCAAAAATAAAAAGAATTTTCAGCATTGTAGCGACACCAGCCATTGATTAATTTCATCAGATTTGTAATCCGGGGAACATCGGAACACCTTTGTACCATGAAAGAACTGGGATTCCTTAAATGTGTAACTTGCACACGTTCAACTCGGCCTAAAAACAATGAGATTAAAAAGAAAGCCGCATTAAACAAACTGTACTCACATTAAAAATTGAGACTGATCCAGTCTGTATATTTATGCTATTTCAAACAGAAAGCATAACAGACAGATCAACAGCAGTTTTTATAGAGATGTACAGGCATAGCTAAAAATACTATTTCAAAACTGAAATGTGACAGACAAACAGAGATGCTTATAAAGTACAAACGGTCCTAAAATTAACAGAACGATGATTCTGCATGAAGTCAATCAACATATCCAGTTTCACATCCGTTACACATGTTGGCATATGTTGGACAGCTTTAAGAAATTGACTTCCAAACTTATCTTTAGCCAGATCTTTATCGCTTTTTCTTCCAAGGTCATTCTTAACATTCCTCCATGTTTTCCCTGTGAACTGGACCTGCTATCTTAACTACCCTACATCTACTGACCCCAGAACTCTTACTATTTTTTGAACATGGCCATACCAGCATACAGCTCTTTCCGATTAATTTGGGATCGATTTCCTAACCACCTACCATTTTATTGTTTTCCTGTAACTACTACACGTTTTCTTTTTAGTAGACCCCACCCCAAACCGATGGAATTGGAACTGTACATATTTTTTGTAAATGAAAAAAAAAATGTCAAAACCTAGAAAAGGATTGCTATTAGTGCGAATGCAGTATTGTGGTGACTGGAACTAGTTTAATAGAATAGACCAAAAGAATGATGCATGACTGCTATCCTACTTCACCCAATTTGACCTTGTGCTATATTTGTGTAATTTTTTCAATATTTTTGGTAAAATTTATTGTAATTATTATGCATTTATAAATTTAATCAAAGCCTACTCTTCTGCACACATCTCTCTATACTGTCCAGATTTGATCTTCTGAGGTCAGATTTAGGTCTGTCTTGGAAAACTCTCATTACACATTCATTTCTCCTCACTAGTCAGGTTTCCATACATCATCAGACTATGTACACATGCCTGACATACTTTCCCCTTGGTTAACAACGGTATTGCTGTGCTGGTTAATAAAGACAGAAGTTCCCTGAACCTGCTTGCAACCGGCTCCAGAGCAGAAGGAAGACCTGTCCTACTGCAAATGAGAGAGGAGGACAGGTGGCATTGACCAAACAGGGAGTCTGTGTCCTAAGACCCTAATCGCTGGAGAAGAGCTGTGAAGGCATGCTCCAAGAGGAATGAGGCTAGGAGAGATCAGCAGTGGTGGGAGAGGAGAGAGCAGAAAAGCATAGATGACAAAGAGCTGCAACAGATCTCTCATAACCAAACACCACCTACATTTGTGGCATGTTCAACAGAGCTAGTTGATCCAGGATTGGCCTGCACAGTCACAATAGATATTGCAATTCTGACGTACTAATCTCGTGGCTATCATAATATATTAAAAAGGCAATTGAAATGAACAGCTCTCATTTTGCGGAAGCTTTATGTCTTACATTACGCAAGCTTCTGGAACACCTTCACTCCTGATCTGGCAAGTCTGTTACCAAGATTGCTTGAAAAATAGATCACATTACTGCTCTAGTAGGTATCTCATTGCAGATGCAATCCTCTGTCTGTATGGAGTACTATTGCCACATCTGGGCAGGAGCTGATAGAGTTCAAAACCAACTTCAAAACCTAGTAGGTGATGCTCTTTTATCTTCCCTGAAACCTCTTTCCCACAGAAGAGACGTCTGCTCTATTGCTATTTTCATGGCAAGTGCTCGATTGAAACCAAATCTATGGTTCCTAGTTACCAAACTTTCACAGAAAAACACTCTACTATCTACAACAACTATATACAATTTCCTCCACTCTCTAACTGTGCCTAGATTTAAATGCAGATTCCATGAAGAAAGCTTCTTTCCCAGAAGTACGCACCTGTGAAACATTGTTCCACTGGTCTGCTTTTTGGTTGAATACAGCATGGTAGCCTTCAAATCCAATGTAAGCAAGTTCTTGTTAAGCCACCCCATAAATAATCAAATTCTACCCAATTTGCAGAATGATAAGTGGTGACACCCAAGTAAAAAAAACAAAAACAAAAAAAAAAAAACTAAAGTTATGTAACCTACTGATGTCATTGAATTTGGTCTATGGAATCTGATCACTGGTCTTAAGAAACAACCAGATATAGATAACATATGACAAAAATTAAAGATAGATAATTATTTTGGGGGAGATTTAGCAGAGAAGCCAACAAATTAAAAAAAAAAAAAAAAAACTAGTGCCAAGCTGCTAAAGTAAACAGGCAATCAAGATGACTGACGAAAACATGCTGTCTTCGGGAATGATGTACAATCATTGTACGACTAAATTGCCACTGCTGCTGATTAAAGAAACATTGATACAGGTGATTGACTGGGTCCGTCAAGATAAAATATCATAAAACAATCTTGTAATAAAGAATAAAACGAATTTACTTAAAATTTTTGAGAGGTTATTTTTTTAGCAAATATCTTTGTAATTCCATACCTAGAAAGATATTTACTAAAGAAAACTTCCTATTATTAATAAATATTCCCTCTTATACAAGCAATATTGTCAGCACAAAAGTGCGATTAAAATAAATAATAAAATGACTTAGTCACAGTTGCGATTATGTTTGGCAAATTCTTCAAGATTGAGATTTTTTTTTTCAACCCAGTGGGCCACCTTTTTATTTTTTATTTATTTTTTTTTTTTAAATCTTTGTAAAACAAACAAGTTTATTTCTTTATTATTGAAATAAAAACAAAATGAATTTAGTCAGTTACAACTTTCAGCCGAGAGTTTTTTTTTTCTTTTCAAATTAAATTTTACAAGTGACCTTTTCTTTTTTGATTTTGTAACAATAGCAATGTAACACTAGGAAATCTTTTAAAAAAATAGAATAAATCCCTGAAGACTGAAGCAATATTTACAATACCATGTGCCTACCTTAGGGGTACTAATTTCTATTTAAAACATTAGTGTCTAACTGCTCTTGTGGGGAGGAAAGTAAATAGCATTATTTTTTTTTAATTATTTTCAGTTTTTTTTTTCTTTTTGTTAATAATATTGCATAAAGTTCCATTTTATGATATTTATAATTTATAAATTATATTTTATAATTTACTCATTTCCTCCTTTGCGTTATGGGTTTGAGCCTGCCTGCCTGCCTGCCTACTACCATTTTTATTTTTTAACACCTCTCCACACAGGCTGCCTACTGAGGGTTCCTTACTACACCACCTCTACACACCCGGGCAACACCAGGTACCCCCACTATACAAAAGTAAAAATGTGTGTGTGTGTGTGTGTGTTTTGTATGTCTGCCAAAACTTTGACACATGCTACAAACACTGACAAAATTGATATTGTTAGAAAGATCGCTCTCTCAGATGACAAATATGTAAAAATTGGTCAAAAACATTAATTCTGTGCTGGTCAACTGGGCCATTTTTTGTGAGGAGGGGGTCAGTTTTTGCGTCAACATTTTTGCATGCCCAGCGATCTCAACGTATATTTAAAAAACATTATTTCAAAGGCCGTGGCATCGCAAGTGGGTCAGACAGCTAATGTGTTTGCTTTTTTTTTTTCCACCACCTTTTCCACTTTCGCGTAACAAGTTTGAGCCTGGCTACTGCAGCTATTTTTTTTTTTTTTTTTTGCGCTCACTGCTATTTTGATTAAAACAATTCACTTAATTTTTTTTTAGGGCTGGGGGTGTGTTGCTCAATAGCCTTAGTATACCAACTCTCCACCCGAGCAACGCCAGGTACCCGCCACTAGTGGTAACTAAGAGACAACTGCACACTTCTCACTCCCCAAATGGGACATCATCATTGGATGCTATTTAAAGTCATAACCAAAACTGATACAATCTGGATTATTGGATATAGAATTACCAAGAACATATGTATACAATTATACTAAAATTTATCTTCAGAAAAAAATAGAAAATTACTATAAACATACCAACAAGCTGTTTGTACAACAAATGTGGCCGTCTCAAAAGAATATTCTTTTGTTTTGTTGATTCAATTTCGTTATCTGAGAAAATAAAAACAAGAAAAAAAGATTAAATGGGGTTTCTTCATTATAATCGTGAAATGCAAAAGATTTTTTAGCCTGCTTTAAAAGATTAAGAAAAACTGGAAAAGAATATTTTAGTCTAATAAAAGGAGTTAGTCACATCTTCTGAAAATATTATTTTGTAAACTTAAATTTGAGTATTGAGTATATTTATACGATAGTGTGTGTGTGATTTTCTGTGTCATGCTTACATCCAGATCGTTTAATTGTTATATACTTCATTTCTTGTAATAAATAATTTTACCAAAAATTCTTCGTAAGTTTTGGTTTTGATTATAGCTGATATCACTCAAGTCATTTAATTTTTTTATAAATAATTTTACTAACAATACTTCATAAGTCTTGGTTTCGGTTATAGCTGATAGCACTTAAGTTATCTATTTTTTTTTATAAATAATTTTATCAAGAATTCTTCACAAGTTTTGGTTTTTATTATAGCTGAAGAAACTAAAGTTATATATATGAATATATATATATTGCATAAGTTTGGGATTTGGTTTCGATTAAATCTGATGAACCCAAGTCATATAGATATATTTGCGATTTTTGAAATCGCAACTTTATAATATATAAAAATCAATAAAACATTAACTCTACAATAATATATACAAAATCTGCAAGAATTAAAATATCATATTAAGCATATTTTACGACCTGAATATGCCAGGTGTCCCTGCTAGCTTAAATACTTTTGCAGTTTTAACAAAATAGTTACAATAATATCAGTGTCTCCATTTACATCTGAACATCTACAGAATGCCAACATCAATATATTACATAGGAATCAGTCCCCTGTGGAATTTTCACAGGTCCATATAATTTTTTATTAAATGATAAATTATTTTAAAAAATCTTTTCTTCTGAAACATTTGCTGGCATCTACTCTTATCAAAGAAAAAAAAAAAAAAACTAATATTTTTAGTGTTTGTCTATTATTAGAGTGAAATTCAAAAATCAAAATATTTAATTTGAAGTAAACTAATGGTATCTACTTAATTGTCATGTCACAGTCATGAACATATCCAAAAATTACCAAAAACGATAAGGTAGAAAATTATTAACGAAAACACTTTTCGAAAACAATTAGTAAAAATTAAGTTTTGTCATTTATTTATCATTCTTTCAAATGTTTTGCAGAGACAACATGTCAATGCAATTAGTTTGAAATTTTGTGGATCTGAACTGTTTTTCTCTGGCTGAGGGTTGGGGATCACAATAGTATGTTTCCAGCTATTGGTTAGTTTTCCCTTGAACCATATTTGTTGCGTGTGTTTAAAAGATGTGTTATTGATTTGGGGGGGGGGGTCAGAAACTCATAATGCATCTCATCTGCACCGGTAGCGGTATTATGTGCTTCGTTTATGACTTTTAAGAGTCCATCTATATAAATAAAACTTTTCCTTTTTATTTATATAGTATATGGTATGGTACAGTTATTAAAAAATTACTCTTAAATGTAAAAAAATACCAAGAATGAAACACTTTAATAAAACAAAGATGAAATTTTTACAGCTGTGTTTACAATCGTCGCACTATCATTTTTTTTTAATGTTAAAAACTATATGTTGATATTATTAATATTATAAGCTTTATTACAGTAAAAAAAAAAAAAAAAGTTGCCACAGCTTTAAAAGTTTCATCCTTGTTTTATTAAAATATTTCATTCTTTGTATTTTTTAAGGTTAAAGACTAATTTAAAAAAATCTTACCATAACATTTAGTTTTTAATTAAAAAAACGTGTCCGCACCACAGCTTATTTTTTTAAAATGTTTGCATCTAATAAAAATATTGTTGGTTTTCTCTTAATAGTCGCGTACAGTATTCCATCCTTGGACATACTTGGCTTTATATTGTTGGTTTTCTCTTAATAGTCGCGTACAGACTACATTTTATTAACTTTGTTATATTAAAATTAAATTATGAGATAAAAAAAAATGCATGAATCTCTTAGTAAAAGAGAGTTATCTCCCTCTGAACAGTGAACTATTGTAAACCAGCGGCAAAATTAATATTGTGGTTTACTTTTACAGTAGATATTATGATCGAAAAGAAATAATGTAGTCATGAAGTTTTCGAATGATTACAGGTGTTTGATTTTATAATCTTTATAAATAAAACAGTAGACGTGTTTGTGTCAATATCTAACAGGTAAATACAAACTACTGGTCACATAACACTGAAATTCTCAGAAAATAACATTCATGTACCAAGGACGGTTTAAAGCGAGTAAATTCTTTGTTTACATGCATGAATTACGTGCAAAGATATCAGCAAATTGTTAATTCAAACTAGCTGCTATGTTTATACTTGTGCACATGCACAAATTCAATTCATTCATACATGTTGTTTACTATTGAGCTTTTATATTTATATAATCAGAAAAACTGCAGAATCATTCAGCGATATTTCTCTTTACATTATGGTGTGGGTGGGGACGATGTGAGATTATCATCACATGCATTGCCGGCAGTTTTGATAATTAATTATTCGAGTATGGAAGTGGGAGGGGTAATTTTCAGTAATGAAGTCATTCCTCCTCAAATTATGGTGCAAAGGGGGGATAACATGGACTGGTGAGTGTTTAAATGAGACAATCCTCCTATATATTATCTCCTCCTCTTTATTTATGTAGGGGAAAGGGGAATAGGCAGGGGGGATATAATCCAGTGATGACGTCATTCCTCTTCAAATTATGATGTAAAGTGGGAGACAACTTGATTATCCTCACATGGATTGGTGAGTGTTTAAATGAGAAAATCCTCCCAGACATTATCTCCACCTCTTGATTTGTGTAGAGGGGGTGGGTTATAGGCATAAGGGTAACCTTCCGTTGATGACGTCAGTTCTCTTCAAATTATTGTGTAAAGTGGAGGACAACTGGAGATTATCCTCACATTAATTGGCGACTGTTTAAATAAGACAATCCTCACAGATATTATCTACTCCTCTTTATTCGTGTAGGGTGGAGGTGATAGGCAGGGGAGTACCTTCTCAAAATATGGTGATAAGGTTATTCCTCTTCACATGACAGTGTCAAGTTGGGGACAACATGAGATTATCGTCACATGAATTGGTGAGTGTTTAAAATGAGACAATCCTCCCAGACACTATCTCCTCCTGTTTATTCCAGTAGGAAGGGTGATAGGCTGCTTTCTTGTTGTGTTTGTCTGATTTACTGCTAGTTATGATCAACCAATTGATTGGATCAAGCTTATCCAACCGTCCTTCTTGACCAAAGTGGCATGTTGCATCTTATGTCCTAATAGGACCTTGAACATGATCTGCTCAACCATCAGGATTCTGTTCTTAGGCATTACGGGTTGCCATCTACAGTCAACAGACTCTCTACAAGGGGGCAGTCAGTGTATTCTAATAACTAACAGGGTGTTACTGAGATGTAAGTGATTACTATGACTAGGGGCATTCTGAATGGGGAGTTGTGTAGCAAAATATTTGTTTACATTACATTCAAATTTTTGCATGTTGGTACAGTTGGCGAAACAGAGCAAGGAGAGAATTACAAAGGGAAACAGTCCGAGAAAAGAAGCTATTAGAGTAGGAAGTTTTCCAACATATGGGGACCTCGACAATGAAGGGGTGGGATTTAACTGCTAGTGCGGTGGATCAGAACAATTTTTTTTTTTTGTTTACATGTACTGAATCACCACTTATCAAGGTCCATAGGCCACTTGAGGAAAACGATTAATAATAAACTTGTCAGGAGGACAGTCAAACACAATGTGAGGATTGCTCTGGCTAGAAATTAGATTTAAAAGTATGGTTTAACAAGAATTTGTTAACATTGGTTTTGAAAACAATCATGCTATAGTCAGTTGGGAAGTAACCCCATGGTACTGTGTTACAAAGAGAAATAGTTCTAGGAAAGAAAATTTGCTCATGGAAGTATTGTTTAGTTTTAGGTATACAGAGAGAGGCATGACAATTATTTACAGTTGTAGCTAGACGAGACCTTACTGTTGTTTTACAGGGGAACCACATTATTGAAGCTCAGCCGAGCACACACCATGAAAATGATGATAGAATAGAAAGAGACTAGTAATGTTTCTTCTGTGAAAAAGTGGTTACAGGGAATAGAAGTGATTTTTTTTTTTTTTTTTTTTTAAATTTAGGCGAATACCTATATCTTTCTTTCCTGTGTTACATATGTTTCGACATCATAATGGAAAATATTGTCCTTATTCCATTATGCAGCTCATCAGAGACAACAAATATCAGTAAAAATTAACACAGAATTTAAAAAGAAAAAAAAAAAAGCAAAGATACTTTAAGAGAAATGAGGATAATGACAAATCATCATCAGATTCATTGTCAAAATTACTGGAAAAATGGCAGAATTGCTTTACCGGTCCAGAAAGTATCTCATTCCGGACAATCCTTTATTTGCACAAGAATCAAATACGGCCAAAAATAAAGTATTGTTGCGACATCTGGGGTGGAACCTGAAAAAGCACCCTTTCCTTACTTGACAGGGTACAGAACCGTCTTCGAAATTTAGTGAGTGATGACTTTTTCACCCCCTCCACTCCCTTTTTTCTCACAGAAGAGAGGTTGCGAGTCTGTCTCTGCTCTAACAATATTTTATGGTAGGTGTTCGACTGAGCTCTAATTTATGATCTCTCCCTGTAAAACATTCACAACAAATACTCACCTAGCTAAAACAATTGCCAACAACTTTCCTCACTCCCTATTTGTGTCGAAAACTACACAAAAATTCTATGAGCAGTTTCTTTCCTAGAGCTGTCCATCTGTGGAACTTGATACTGTTTGTCTACTTCCCGGCTGACTATAACAGTCATCTTCAAATCTAATGTGAATAAATTCCTATTAAAGTCGTCCATATAGATAATCTAGTCCTATCCAAGCTCTACCACGTTTGATTCACCATCTACCTAACACTTCTCTTATCCTTGAGTAGCTTTTTGGTCTTGATTGGTGACCCAAGTAAAAAAAAACAAAAAAAAACTCACTTTAAAAACATCATCATAGTATTTCACTCCATCTTGAGATTCATCATTGGGCAGCATCACGTGAGGACAATTTGTGAGGATGTGTGTGATAGTCTACACATCAGCGGCAATGCAGGATCACAGAGCATCCTCTACATAGCCGCACTTGTGTAGATTATTGGCAACCTTTTCTCAACCTGGTTGAGTGTTACCCACACTTTTCATGGAATTTCACAGATGAGGAGAATGATAATCCAAAAACATGTAACACTCACTTTAAAAATGGTATTCAAAGACACCCCCACCCCCCTCAAAGAAACATAAGGGTCTATGTTTGATCATATATTGGAGGGGGGGGGGTGTATATATGCATGTATCTCAATGTCTTGACAAAATAAACCTTTCATTGTCAGAACAGACCAGATTCAAGGCAGTAAATTTTGCACACACAAAGAGCTGAATATCCTTTCAGATAGTTCTCTATAGAAATAACTAGCAGGGAGATCCAACATTGCCTGGGATTGAATGAGGATTAACAAATGTGCCACATACTTCAAATACTTTGTCATTGAAATCGTCCATTTTTCAATTAAATCGATTGATTGCCTGCTCTAGTCAGGGACCCAATGCAGTGCACCGAAAGCATCATGGCTCAATTGTGCCCTAAACAGACATTCATCTCAAACACACTTCTATCTTATCGAATTTACTATTGACTTTATATTTATGCAGTAATAAAACTTCTCAAATGCACTTGTATTGTTAGACTGTATAAGGGTGTTGAATTTAGTCAAAATTAGAGTATTCCTTTTTTTAATCGGATTTTTTCGATTATTTATTGGATGCATTCCAATACGAAGCCTATCTCACAGAAGAGATGTTGCGAGTTTGTCTCTGCTTTATCGTTATTTTTATGGAAACTGTTCGACTGAGCTTCAATCTATGGTCCCCCCCTCGCCAAACTTTCACAAGAAACACTCGACTAGCTGAAAACACTATCAATAATTCCCCCCACTCTTTATCTGTGCCTAAATCTAAACATAGATTCCATGATCAAAGCTTCTTTCTTAGAACTGCCCGCCTGTGGAATTGTCTTCCGTTTTCCTGCTTTCCAGCTGTCTATAATATGGTTGTCTTCAAGTCCAACGTGAACAAGTTTCTGATGAGCCGTTCCACTTAAGTTAATAAATTTACCGAACTTCCATTACTATTGATTACTATATTGTCCTTTTGACTACTGTACACTCTTTAACCCTTATTCTTCAGTGGCCTATCGGCCTTGATAAGTGATGACGCCTATGTAAAAAAAAAAAAAATCTAAGAACACTCCTAGACATATAAAGTACATTTGTATGAAATTAAAAATCGGCACAGCCATTTCAGAGTCCATAGGCAATAAACATACACACAGACTCATACAGAAAGTGCCTTTAATATATAGGTAGGGATATTTAAAAGTTACTGAAATTAAAACAAAACAATATCAACTAGCAGCAAAATCCAATCACTGTATAGGTCAAATAACTTCTTTCCTCGAATTGCCTCCCTTTGGAATACCCTCCTTGCTCTCTATTACCCATAACTGTACCAACATGCATTTGAACGTAATGTGAACAAACATCTTCTACCCAACACCCTAGCTAGGTTGCTCCCCTCTATAATCTGGCTTCTATCACAGTAGTATCCTTACACTTTAGTTGTTTGAAGAGAACAAAAGTAAAAAGAAAAGTGCACTTTTATCCAACACGTTAGAACGCAAAATATCATAGTCTTAAATACAACATGAAAAGAAACTGTAATCTTCCATCATTCCAGTCATTATATGACCAACTGGACTCATGAAAAAGAATTTAAAAAAAAACTACCTGACAAATATACTCTGTAAACCAAGTGCAAGAAAAATACAAACAACTGCACTGAAAGGGACAGTTCTCAGCTGGGGTGTCTGAAATACAGAGTGACTGTGTGGCATCCAGTAGGATGTTCCACCTCCAACAAAAAAAAAAAAATAAAATAAATAAAAAAAATAAAAAATAAAAACTAGACATATTTAAATTTCAACATTTAATTTGCTATTATACAAGTTAAAATTAAATTTTAGTTTGAGCTCGCATTCAATGCGTTGGACAGAAATACATTTCTGACAATCAGACTTACCATGAAACTGCAGTAAAATGTTTTAGATAAGTTCCTTTTAAATATTTATTATTGTTACATATATATATATATATATATATATATATATATATATATATGAGAGAGAGAGAGAGATAGAGATATATATTTATCTGTGTATATACATACCACAATTTTTAGTTACATCTGAGCAAGTGCTTGTCTCACTGGGAGAGAGACTCATAGTTTCTATCATGTCATCTATCATCATTTCTTCGGGAGCATCTCGTAGAGAGCGAATAAGAAACCTATTTAAATAGAAAAATAATACCTTTTTTTTCAGCCTGCTTCAGAAGATTAACAAAAACTGGAAAAATATATTGTAATCTAATAAAAGGATCTTTTTAAAGCATTATTTTGTAAGGTTAAATTTAAACATTTTAGAAACCGAGTAATCTATATATTAATACGAAAGCATGTTATTTTGTGTGCCCCCCTCCTCCGCTGCTAGTCTAACATATAGAATCATTTTACCAAACTTCAAAAGTCAGACCTAAATAGCATTTAAGCTGCCAAATCAAAATTTGAATTCTAACGAGTCAATTTTCATTAATTATTGGTAATACAATAACATACTTTTGTGTAAATTATTTAACTATTAGTAATATGTAACCTAAAAATAAAATCAGCTTATGTGGACAAATGAGAACACAGATGTGTGGACAGCATACCTAGATAATGAAGCTACTGAGATTTTGAAGTTTTGTTCACTTGGTAATATTGTAATGTATTTTTTAGCAGGGGGGGTACCACGTCTTACAACTTTTTATATACTCCCTAGATTATAATATCTTTGATTTACGAAACGAGGTCATCTCCATCTTTTATTTGAGCGACTTTTATAAAATTCCCGCTTGCATGTTTTTCATATAAAAAAAGCGAAACTAACGAAAGCAAAGGCAGTTTTCCAGCTTTGTGCCGGGGACCTCCAGAAAGCAATTAGCTTTGATCACTGTGTGGAAAACCCCTCATATCAGACAATTGCTATTCATTTGAATACCTGGGAGCTGGGAAGACTGCTGACTTAATTATCAGTGAGTCAACAGCTTTTGATTGACATCGCTAAATTTAAACGCTTTTCACTTTCTATGTCGTCGTAACACAATGGTAAGATTTCAGGTTTTCCGCCTTCGCGTCACGGGTTCAAAACTGCCTGCCTACTAACACTTTCTTTTTGGTTCTTTTACACTTCCAAACACCCAGGCAAACGCCGGCCACCACTGCTAGTCTATAATATAAAAGGCAAAATGTGTGTGTGTGTGTTTGTATGTGCCAAAAACTATCGACAGACACATTGGACCGTGACAAAGCTGGTATCGTTTTAAAGCTCAGCCTCTCAGATGACAAACTTTCCAAAAAGATTAATTCTTTCCCCATCAATTGGGCCATTTTTTACAAGAAGGAGTCACTTTTTCGTTGACATTTTTGCAAGTCATTCACACCGCGCAACAAAGACATTACGTCGCATAACAGACATTATTTTGAACATCTGTGACATCACCATTGTGGCGGTGGGTGCATCGATAAGACCGTTTGCTTTTTTTCACCTCCTTTTCTTCTTGCGTGTTACAGGTTCGAACCTGCCTACCACTCCTAATTTTTTTTTTTTTTTTTTTTTGCACTCGTACCGGGTACTCACTGCTATTTTGAGTTGTTTTAATTCATTTCTTTTTTTTTATGGCTTTGGTTGCTCAACCAACCCCTTTAGACATACTTTGACACCTGGGCAACGCCGGGTACCCAGACTAGTCTTCTTCTATAATATAAATCTCAAATATCTGTTAGTGTGTATGTTTGTATGACACACGCAACCAACACTGACAAAATTGGTATCGTTTGAAAGCTTAGTCTCTCGGCTTTTTTTTTTTTTTTTGCGCTAGCATGGGTACTCACAGTTATTTACATTTTTTTAGGGGATTGATTAATTTCTTTTTTGTTTGAAACATTTTTTTTAGAGCTCTGTTGCTCAATAATCTTACCATAAAACCTCTCCACACCCTGGGCAACGCTGGGTATCCCCACTAGTCTGTAATATAAATCTCAAATGTCTGTTAGTGTGTGTATGTTTGTATGTCTCACTAAAACTTTCAACACACGCAACGAACACTGACAAAATTGGTATCGTTAGAAAGCTCAGTCACTCGGCCGACAAATATCAAAAAAATTGGCCAAAAACATTCATTCTTTCACTGTCAACTGGGTCGTGTTTTTACAAGGAGGGGTAACTTTTTTCGTCAACATTTTTGCAAAGTTATTATATGCCTTGCAATGACTAGCCTTATTTTGAAACCTGCTGCCATCAGTGGGCGCGAGGGCTAAACGGTTGGCTTTTTTTCACCCTCTTTTCCTCTTTCGCGTTACAGGTTTGAGCCTGGCTACTGCAGCTACTTTTTTTGTTTGTACTCACATGGGTGCTATTTCCATATTTTTTAAATTTGGTTAATTTTTTTAGGGATCTGTTGCTCAGTATACTTACCATAAAACGTCTCTACACACGGGCAACACTGGGTACCCCCACTAGTATATTATTAGTATCATTATTATTATCTATATATTATTACGCTTGTCACTTCGACCATTATCATCCTAAACATTCTTTAAAATAAAAATAGATTACTCCAAATCCCACTAACTTATTATATTGAATTCTCTTAAAAATGGAATATTCCAAATTGCATCAACCATTATCATACTGAATTCTCTTATGAAAATTGAATATTCTGAAATGCCTAATAAACAATTGTTTCAAATGGATAATGAAAAGTTATCACCAGCCAATGTTAAGTCAATGCAGATCACAATCCTGATAAATTATTCATCACCAGCCAGTGTATGGTGGGTTGATACCTGATAGATGTGTCCCTTCGTGTCCAAGCCTATTTCTCATTAGGATCACAGGGATCAGTTGAGAAAGAAGAATGCAGACCATGCTGCTCCTATTTGCCATCCAATCTCAACTGCTGTTGGCCTAATCTGTGTGATAGTAGAGCCAAGGTAGACAAAGGAATTCACGTTATGCAGTTGAATTCTATCCAGTATGAGTGCTTGCTAGGTATGCTGGTCAATCAGCAAGAACATGATCACTGTTTTAGAGGCATCTATAATCTGTGAGCAACAGTCTGCACTCGGTTAAGCAAAGCTTACATCTCCGTCAGTCGGACCAAATTGAGATAGGGGGGAGGCGCACAATCTTAAATAGAGTCTCTCTCTCTCTTTCTGATGTAGTAATCCATATTTTAAAAGTATATTTCTGGTTTTCTGTAACCAACCACATTGTATACTAACAAATCTTCCATTTGTAATAAACCCTTTGCATTTGTGTGGAATTGGTGAAGAAACAATGATGACTTGGAGTACTGTCTGATGTGTACGATTAAACACAAATATCACATAGCAAACATTTAGTCTTACAAATGCAAAAATATTTTTCTGTGGATAAAACTATATGAATGTGTGTGAGGACACTTCTCAACTTATATTTTCAAAAAATTTTTTATCTACATACTTGCAATTTGGTATATAGGATATTCAGACATGTAGAAAACTTTTTAATCCATTTTCATCTAGAAAAAAAGGGCTGCTAATGGGTCAAAATTGAAAAATTTGCTACATGAGAGTCATCAAATTTTTATTTATCTGTTTGCTGTTTCACGAATGCACATGCCTGAATAGTTCACATTACAGATTACTTATGTTACGAATAAGTTGTTTGAAAACACCTTTTAAAGATCGTGTCATGCTGGTCTAATGGTTATCATACTTGACTCACTGACATTAGGTTTTGATTTCGGTCTCAGCTCGAGTATTTTTCCTTTTATTAATTTACAAGAAGTGAACGGTTTAGAAAAAAAAAAAAAAAAAACTCGCATGCACATGTCTCAGTTTCTGTATTAATTAAAATATAATATTTATGCATATTTTACAACCGGACAATGCCAGGCAGCCTGCTTGTCATTTAATAAAAAAAGATCTTTGAAATTGTATAATCAGCATTTACTTACATAGAATGTGAGTCACATTCAAGTTTTCCAATGTTCTTGATAAAATCAGAAATACAGTCAGTTGACAGATGGAAGCTATGAAAGTAAAACAACAATATTAGATGATGCATATTATTTCATACAAACATAGACAAGAAGTAAAAAAAATTACATAGTTTATACTCTCCAAATTAACTTACATCCAAAGTAATATTAAATCAAAACGTTATAGTCAGCTAACGTACCTCCTAACTTCCGGCATAGTTGCTACTGGAAGCAATGACAAGGTAAATCGATTCCTTCACTTTTTTTTTTTTTTTATCTTGCACCTATATCTCCCCTGTGCATATAATCTTTTTTCATTACATTTTTCCGATCATTCTTTTTATTTAATAATCATTGAAAATTTTTTTTCGGTTTTATTTTAATTAAGAATTATTGTAATTAGTTTTATTTTTTAGGAATTATTGAAAAAGCTTTTCGTACACTTAAAAAAAAAAAAAAAAATTATTGAAAATACTTTTTAAATATTTTAAAACTATTTTAGAAATATTATGCATTGGATACGTTTTTTTATGATGTTTGAAATTTTGTTATTTTGATTTCAATAATTTTATTTTTATACTTTCATAAAAACATTTATAAATTCAAATAAGACTTATTTTTAAAAGTAAAAAAAAAAAAAAAAAAAATGTTTTATAATTTCATGAAAATATTTCTTATAAGATTTAAAATAAAATAAACACTTTTTATTTTGCTATTAAAAGTGCAAATAAAGAGAATTTTTAGCTGCATAATTTTGTTAATATTTATTTTATATTTTTTGATAATGTCCTTTTCTTTTTTATTTTAATAAATTGTTTCACCATAGAAATACAGTAGAACCCGGATATATGGTGGCCCTAGGATTTTTC
Source organism: Euprymna scolopes (assembly GCF_053919585.1). Taxonomy (NCBI): domain Eukaryota; kingdom Metazoa; phylum Mollusca; class Cephalopoda; order Sepiida; family Sepiolidae; genus Euprymna; species Euprymna scolopes. Next base: position 114,034,083 of record NC_136493.1, on the reverse strand, counting down.
AGGTTACAATGTGGAATACGATGCTTTTTTTGCCTCCTGGTTACAGTATTTATCCCACCATATGCTGTTATTTGATAATATACATATGTATTATATACTGTACTGTATTTTCTTACTAATTTATTATGCCATATCCCATGGTTCTATTATACTGAAGAACAATTAGAATGAAAGAACTGATTTGTCTTGTCACCACTTCCAGTAGCAGCTACGCAGGAAGTTAGGAAGTATGTAAGCTGACTATAACCAATCAAAATGTTACAGCATAAGTATTACTGTGTGTATCAAAATCTCTTTTCTCTTTTGGTGCTTATGCATTATAAGTGGATATCTACAAGAAAAAAAAAAAAAAAAAGTACTTACTTAAAAAAAACAACAAAAGTACCGAAAAATTTTCATGATGTACATACTCATCATGGAATGAAGATGTCATAGATGTCACATTCCAAAAATCACATAAATTGATCAAGTAGTTTTTTTCTTTCTTAAATTAAAAAAAAAAAAAATCAAATTTTACGACAAGCTGAATGCGAGAGCTAGTAGAAGCCATATTTGTTTAGGATGCAGACAACTCAAATTGACTTTTTTTTCGCTTTAACCTCTCCAGAATAAGAGATTATCAATGGCTGCTAAAATAATCGCTAAAAATCACAAAATTTGATTTTCTTAAATGAAAGAAAAATACTGTATCAATTTACATAATTTTTTTGAATATAACATCTTTGTTCCATGACAAATATGTACATTATAAAGATTTTCCTCTTAAATAAACAGCAGCATTTTAAGTAAAAAAAAATATGTATGCACTTATGTGTCATGATTAAATTAGTAAAATTTCCAAAATGGATCACATAGAAGATCTGCTAGAACTATTATTTGGAGGAAAATAAAGTTTTTTTTAAAAATTATCAATCCATCATTTTCTAATTAGAAATAGCAAAAGGGAATCGAAAACAAGGGAGATAAGTCAGTCTGTCATATGGAATTGGCAGTACAAAACTATTAAAACAGCATTATTCAGTAAATTTTACTTTTTCTTTAATTATTTTTCTGCTTGATCATTCTTTTTAATAATTATTTAAATTTTTACTAATTTAAATAATTTATTACGTGCGTAATAGTGTTTTTACTAACAATGCAGTTTTTTTTAGATATACCCTTATAAAATTCAAGCATCTGCATTTATATATTCAAAAACAAATGTAGCATTAAACATCATTATCAAGGAAAAAAAATCAAACGATGGAAGTAAATGGATAAAAGTGAATAAGGAAATGTGGTGCTTATATGGTATGGTGTACAGGTGAAAATCGCATTCCAAGTAAAAACATTGATATATTTATATATTAGGTAAAACTATGTATCAATACCAAAAATTAGAAAAAGATATTGAGCAGAATTTCAAGTAAAGTTAAAAATCAATTTTCATATTTTGCTGATCGGCCATTCATTATTACTCAGTAGGTCCTGAACTGTCATCTAAGTTTCAACCATTGACGAAATTTTGTATCCCTCTGCCTGTTTTAATGGTGGATTCTCCAACAAATTACAAACCCTTATGCCCCCTCGACGTACATACCCCTGAAAAACCCAACAAGCAGCACTGTACAGCAAGGTGACGTATGTAGAGTCAACCCCTTAGTTCTCAATGGCAGTGAACAGTGGATCAAACTCTATAGAGTCGAAAGCCTTTTCATAATCCACAAAGGCAAAGCACAATGAGATCTTGTATTCATTGGCTTTCTCTTGCAGTTGACCGACAGTCTGGATATGGTTGATGGTGGAGTAAATTGCTCTGAAACCTGCTTGTTCTCATTGTTGATGACTGTCTAGTGTCCCTAGGATATGTTTTAGCAAAACCTAAGAAAATACCTTCTATGTCACTGGCAGAAGGCTGACTGACCAATAGTTCTTAATATCTGCAGTGTCTCCTTTCTTATGAATGATGACCACTGATGCATTCTTCCATTTATCTGGAACTTTTCCACTGGAGAGGCACTTATTAAACAATCTTGTAAACATCTCAACAATGGGTTCACCACCACTCTGTAGTACTTCTGCAGTAACACCATCCTCCCCTGCAGCTGATCCTGACATCAGTCACTTAATAGCTGCTCTCACTTCCGATGGGAGGATGAGTGGAGGATGTTCCCCAGATGTGTTCAGTGCATGAAGAGCTGGAGTGTGTCCTGGTTGTCTGATGGCATAGAGGTTAGCATAGAACTCTTGTATAAGAATACTTCTGAGACACGGAAGTATTCTTATACACTCTTTCAATGTGACCAAAGCAAAGAAATCTCCTGTTCTGCACACAACTGTCTATATTTGCCAATTTTCATCTTCCTCTTAGGTCATTTGAATTAAATCTTTAAGACTCACATTACACATCAATAAGAATTTTAACAACCTAAAGTTTTTATTTTTTGTTGTGAAAATGCTGATTAATTTTTAAGATACCGAACAAAACCTTTGTTTTTTTTTTTTGTTCTTTTACCAAAAGCGATAGCCAATATTCAGTTAACAATAAAGGAATAAACATGTAATTATAACCGAAAACGGTCATCATATGGTAATTTCAATAAAAAACAAAAACAATTGTGTAGTTTAAGGACCATGCTGAAATAATATTTAAAAAGCCATTCTTAACATGGAAGGGGGCAGCTTTTTAACTATTCTGTACTTTCACCTATCAATATAATAAACAAAGATTCTGTAATACATATTTTATAAACACGAGATACCGTTTGTCAATTATCGACTGATGTGTTTTCATTAGCAAAAGTGTTTCAGCATAAATCTAATTGTGTAAAGATAAAGAGAAAACTCACCGAACCGAGTCATAGGAGACTAAATTATCATTCTTCGATAGGCAACAAGGAATGTCTTTTGCTTTAAGGACAGCATTAAGGATTTCTTGGGTATTTGATCTGGTTTCCCCCAAATTATCAAGAACCTCTTGAGCAGCTGAAAGGGAGAAAAAAATATTTCTAATTATTCCATTAATATGTAGTTGGTGCTATTACTGAGCAAAACAGCATATGAAACATTAGCTAAAAAAATATTATGCCATTGTTCCATTAATATGTAGTTGGTGCTATTACTGAGCAAAACAGCATATGAAACATTAGCTTAAAAAATATTATGCCATTGTTTTATAAACGACTATAACACTTTTTTTGAGATAGCCGCGCCATCAGTTAACACCTTCTTTGCGTTTCTTTAAAGTATTTGGTCATAAAACAGTTTCCCATTTTTTGCGCAGTCGTTTATGTTTGCTGTATTGGTTTGGCAGTAGACAAGGCAATTTTCATTATATGATCCTAACGTACTTCCTAACGTCCTATGTACTGCTACCAGAAGTGGTGACAAGGCAAATTAGTTCCTTCACTTTTATTGTTCTTCAGTATTTCTATTATGAAGCGAGGACATTATTGAAAAGTATACAATAAAAATTATAGATAAAAATAACACAATTAGTTTTTATTTGCACTTTAAATAACAAAAGCTTAAATTTTATTTTATTTAAAATTTTATATCAAATTATAAAAAGTCTTTTTTTTAAATTTAAAAATAAATTTTTCATTTGAATTTATATAATGTTTATGAAAGTATAAAAACAAAATTATTGAAATCAAAATAACAAAATTTTAAACATCATATACAATACGTATCCAATACATAATATTCCCAAAATAGCTTTAAAAGATTTTTAAAAAGTGTTTTCAATAATTCTTAAAAAAAAATAAAATAAAAACAAAACTAATTTCAATAATTCTTAATTAAAATCAGACCAAAAAAACTTTTCAATGATTATTAAATAAAAAAGAATGATCGGAAAAACATAAAATGAATACATACACAGGGGATATATAAGCGTGAGAGAAAAAAAGTGAAGGAACCGATTTGCCTTGTCACTGCTTTCAGTAGTACTACACTGAAAGTTAGGAAGTATGTTAGCCGACTATAACTGTTCCTCCTCTCCACATTTGCAGATGGTTACATCAGTTCTGTAGCCCATATCGTACTAGCAACTTTTGATCACAACATTCTTGTTCTAGGTGGTTAAGGGATTTCCACTTGCTTCTGAACCGAGAAGGAGGGTCTCAAAAGAGGAGATTCCTATGTTAGGAGAAAGGGGCAGTCTCTGTCTGGTCTACAGCTGTAGTCTGGTCTCTTCCGGAGACATTAATACGAGACATTGGTTCAACATAGCCGAGGAAGCTTCTTCTGAACTTCAGTCGTTGGACCATTAGTTCACGTCTGTGAAAGAGATGTATTTGTTACGCATTTCATATTGTGATGATTCACCTTGGCAAGAAGATCTAACCCAAAATCTTTGATTGTGGAATTTAGTATTACTGACAAAGGACAGTCTTTTTTTTTTTTTTTTTTCACATAGGCATCACCACTTATCAAGGCCAAGAGGCCACCCAAGGATAAGAGTTAAAGAGTGTACAGTAGGCAATTGAACAATATAGTAATCGTTAGTAATGGAAATTTGGTAAATTTGTTAACTTAAATGGAATGGCTCATCAAGAACTTGTTTATATTGGACTTGAAAACAACCATATTGTAGTCAACTGGAAAGCAGGCAAACGAAAGACAGTTCCATAGGCGTGCAGTTCTAAGAAAGAAACTTTGTTCATATTCTTTTTTTTTTTTTATGTAGGCATCATGACTTATCATGGCCAAGAAGCCACTAGAGGATAATGGAATCTACGTTTAGGTTTAGGCACACAAAGAGTGAGGGAAATTATTGATAGTGTTTTCAGCTAGACGAGTGCAGATTTTTATTTCCAATTAAGTTTTATAACCATCAACAGCATCGGATTTGATGTCGTATTTTTAAACACAGATATCATCAGAAAATGAAGAGTGCAATATAAAAACTTCTAATTTGATGTGCATGCTTTCAGACAAAGTGTGGATAAAAATACAAGATATAATCAATGCATCGCTTTTAATTTCTGCCAAACAAAATTTCCACACGGGACTAATGACGTAATTAGCTGCATTATCCTAATCAATCATTTGCATGCACATCGATGTTTATATTATTTGTATTGATCGGACTATTGTTCTCATTTTGAGTGTTATTTGTACAGAGTTTCAGTCGGATTAGCCTTCGACCGTCCTCAGTCTGGGTGGTTGTTGTTTGGAAAAAAAAAAAAAAAAAGAGAAAAATTACGGTTTCTATAGATATTTTTGTATTCTTTTAATACACTCTTAAAATTTCGGTGATGAAAGGGAGATAATCCCCTGTCGATCTTTATTAGAGTTGCCTTCCCTTTGTCAACCAATTCTTCACAAATATGAAACAATAACCATAAGATACAGACAGATTATGGATGCCTTATGGTTTCAGCATCTCACATGGTTTGGCCATGTCAATCCTTATAATGCATTTGGATAATCAAGACACTAGACTGAAGAACATGTGGTTCAGCTGCATAAGAAGTGGTATACCACTGATTAATGTCAACCGTTTAGACGGAACTGTACGGAGAGAAAGTGTGGGTCACTCACCTCACTGTAAATACCAAAATCGGATGACAAAGATGAATAGAAACATAATTTCTTATTGGCTCCAACAGTTATTTTAACCAGATGTTTTCCTTCAATCTTTAACAGTAGAATTTTAAGAAAATTCAATTAGAACTACAGTTGGTAAAGAAAAGAAAAACTTACCTTTCAAAGTCTCTTCTAACTCTCTTAAATCTTGATTCATTTTTTTTTTCTGAAAACAAATAACATGTTTATGGTCATTCAAAGAACTAGAAATTAAAATCGAAAAAAAAAAAAAAAAAAAATTAAAATTAATTTTATATTCTGTTTTGTAATCAATAATAGCATGCCACCCAGGATTGTCCAATCATAAAATATGCTAAAATATATTTTAATTTATGCAGATTTCTTATTTAATGCCAATTCTCTGTTGATTATTAGAGTGCACCCAATAAAAATTTAAAAAAAAAAAATGACTTGGATGCCATCAGCTCGAGTTGAAACGAAAACATATCTCCAGCCTTATTTGTTACGCTAAAAGCCATGTCCATAAACATATAGAAAGTTAAATAACATTGTTGCATATTTGCAGGTGCATAGAAAAGCACTTTAAGTTGACTTATGTTTACCAAGTCCCAATTTTTTTAAAAATTTTGACCCCCTAGCAGTTATTTTTACCGACTAAAGACCAAATTGAATTTGTTCCTCAGGTTCAAATCCCCATCATATTAAATTTCAAGTCTGTATACCAAAAATTGACAGGAGTTTGGTAGAGACCATGCCTCAGACAGATGAGGTCATTTATATATATACATATATACATACACACACACACACACATATATATATATGATGATTGCAACATCTTGTCAGACGAGTGCCACTCCCTCAGACATTTAAAATCCATAAGCCCAAATGCCTGAGGGAGTATCTATACACAGATGATGTTACAGAGTCTTAGCTTTGTACGACAGCTAAGTCTCTCTCTCGGTTCAAAATGTTGAGATCCAGCAACAAGCAAGAGCAAGATAGCCAGCAACAAATCAAACTGCAGACCAGCTTAATGCGGGTACTGGTCTCCCGCTTTATGGTTTTTTAAATCAGAGATTTGCTTCTCCTAGAAAGTTGCCTTCACTACGGCTTACGGGAGCCCTCTCCACCCCAACACATATATACATACACACAAATATACACGGTGCTAGTTGGCCGTTGACCCCGAAAAGGGTTCATATATACATACATATACACACCGCGCATGGGTTCCCGGCGTTGCCCGGGTGTTTGGAGGTGTGTGTTGAGAAAAAAACAAAAAAAACGTGGTAGTAGGAAGGCAAGCTCGAACTCATACCTTGAAGAAGGAAAAGAACAAGAAAAAACGTGATGTCTTTGCTGTTACGACCACCGCTAAACTGGAAGTGACGTAGGTTTAAATTAAGGCTAGACAATCGAAAAGAGGGGATGACTTTTGAAAATATCGGTGAAAAAAGCAACACCTCCCTGTAGAAAAGTGCCCAGTTGAGGGTGAACAAATTAATGTTTTTAGCCAATTTTTCGATATTTGTCATCTGAAAGGTTGAGCTTCCAAACAATACTGATCTTGTGAAAATCCGTCGCCTTCGTCAAAAGTTTTAGGCAGACATGCAAACATACATACATATATTTATTGGTAGCTCAAATTTTCGACCCAAATCAATTAAAAAGCTTGCTCTATCTCTGAAGACTCTTTATGTAAAATTTAAAATGCTTAAACGAGAAATTGTCTGAGTATTTGGTAGAGACTACAGAGGTCCAATTTTTTTTTTAACTTTGACCCCTATTATGACCCCATAACATTTATTGTTTTGGGTTCAAATCAAGTTAAGTCAGATCCATGTCCAAGGAACCTATATCTAAAATTTCAATTGTTTATACCCAAAATTGGCAGAGGAGTTTGGTAGAGTTCTCAAAGGTTAAATAGTTGAACTTTGACCCTTTAACTGCCAAATTTCTGTCCGAAAACAGATTAAAAAGATTTTCCAAAATCTCAATACCCTGTATATCAAATTTCGAGTCTGTAGACTGAAAATTGACAGAGTTATTGCATAGGGAAATGTACACAGACACTTTCACAGATATATATATAAATAGATAGATAAAATGTTGACGCACCTCTAAATTTCTTAATTTTTCGCTTAACTTTAATAAAATAATTTTGTGTTAAAAGTTGGATTAGTTATTTGTATCAATGAGACTGAATTATATAGCTTGTGTGTGGCATAAGGTGTTTAAACTCGTAGAAAATAAAAAGCCACTAGAAAGAAAAAATAAAAACATATACAGTGAACTTTATATACACGTACTAGTATGGGCCAAAACGATTGTATATTCCTACAGACAAACAAACTTTTGACGAATGAGTTTTTTTTTCTATGACAAAAAAAAGCAGTAAAAAAAATTGTGTGTGTGTGTGTATAGTAAAAAAAATTGTGTGTGTGTATATATATATATATATAAAATCTCACCTGTTTGTATGTATGTTTGTATGTCTGCCTAAAACTTTCGACAAAGGCGACGGATTTTCACAAGATCAGTATCATTTTTAAGCTCGACCCTTCGGACGACAAATATCGGAAAATTGGCCAAAAACATTAATTCCTTCACCTTCAACTGGGCACTTTTCTACAGGGAGGGGTCGCTTTTCTCGCCAGTATTTTCAAATGTCATTGTGTCTTTTTGATTGTCTAGCCTTAATTTAAACCTACATCACTTCCGGTTTGGTGATGGGTGCAACAGCTAACGCGTCACATTTTTTTTTTCACTTTCTTTACCTCCTTCGCGGTACGGGGGCAAGCATGCCTGCCTTCTACCACTTTTTTTTTTTGTTGCTCAACCAACACCCTTACATACGCCACTTTCTTTTCCGCTTTCGCGTCACAGGTTCGAGCCTGCCTGCCTATTACCACTTTTTTTTTGTTCAACACACCTACAAACACCTGGGCAATGCCTGGCACCCAGGCTAGTATATATATATATATATATATATATGCAAGTGTACTTTATGAAACTATGAAATATTGATAAGAAGCACGTGTACATGACTCATAGCATATGTAGGGAATAAAACAAAAAAAAAATCATGAATACTGGCCTATTGATAAGGGAGACTTGTCTATAAGCAATTGAGAATTTTAAAATACATTTTTTTAACACCAATAAACTGCCCAGTTGGTATTACTAAGAACTATTATATACCTGTATACCAGTATGCATGGGCCAAAACAATTGTATGCAGGTGTTGCTAATAAAACCTAACGCCTTGAAATGAACAATTAAAATGAGTGTCTATTCCCTGTTAAAGCCATATATTATAAGAAATATGTGAGTGTGAAGCATTCATTGATCACCATTCAATCCCAGGCAACATCGGGTCACCCTGCTAGTAAGACATATTTGTAGCTCTAGTAAGAACAAGTGCACATGGTGGAAATTCTTCAGAGTTTAAATGTATTGTAATGCTTTTATGGTGGTTGAAAAACGTTTTTCAGCCGCCATATTACTTCCTAGACACAAGGTTGGTTTTTAATGTAGAGAAGCATTTATTACTGAAAAACGAAATGGTGAAATATAAAAGCAAGTTAAGCTAAAAGTAAAAAAAAAAAAAAATCTTTTAACTCAAAGAATTAAAGAAAGAAAAAAAATTCAAAGAAATTTCGAAACTCAAAGATAAATAAAGATTACCTTTAAAGTAGTTAATAAAATTCTTGTACATCATATTAAATATGTTATGAAAAGTTCTATGATGTTTTTATCATAAATTTTTGAGCATTCATCTCACTTCAAACAAACAGTTCAACTTAAAAATATAAGAGAATCATAATGAAAGAATCGTAAATCTAAGGTATTTTTAACAATGTGATTCCAATTTCCCAAAATGCACGATTCTTCCGATTAACGATTCCGATTAATCGTCCCACCACTAATATATATATATATATATATAGTGCAAAATTTTGTTAAAAATTCAAAGACTCATGTTTTCTTTTTTATAACCTTCGTTTATTTTCTGGATTTTTTCCATTACAGCTGTTTCATTAATGGGTAGGCAATTTTACGATTTATGTGTCCATAAAAATATCCTGTCCCCCACCAACTTCTTCAGATATTTATCCATTAGATTTTTACAACAAAAGGTATATATATATATATATATATATATAGTTGTCTGGTAGGTGTCAACTTATTTTCTTAAATTTTGTATTGGTTTTTATCATGTTATTTTTCCTTATCCAAAAACAAAATATCAGTACAAGTACAGAAATAGTATGAAAATAACTTGCATATTGATTAGTTTGGTTGTTTTGTTGGTACTTGTAAAGTTTAGTCAAGACATTAAAAAATGAAAATATCGAAAAAGTTTAACTTTTATGCATCTAAATCAAGTTTTTATTTTACAGCGAAAAAACAATTTGTTATGATACCGAGAAAAAGGTTTGATTTTTAGGAAAAAAAGCTAGTATTAAAAGATGGGGAGGGAGTGTCGGCGCTTTACATAGAGTGATTTCTCGTGTCGTTTCTAAAATTCAAACAAAAATTAAAAACAAATCCAAGATGTCTGCCTTCAATGTGCTCTCATAAAAACGTGTTTTTCCACTGTAAAAAAAAAAAACAAAAAAACTACTCGATCAAATTAAGTGAAATTTTTTTCCGGAGATCTTCATGTCAAAACGGATACGTACAATATAACTTTTTTTTCGATATTTTCATTTCTTAATGTCTTGATTAAACTGTACAAGTACCGTTTTGTTTTATGGCATATCAACCCTTTTTGGGTTATTTACTGCTGAATCCATGTTGCATCCAGTTATTTTGTAGAAGATTTTTATTCTTCAAGCTTTTTGTATCTTCATTCGTTTGTTTGTAGTGTTTGGTTTGGTTGTTTTGAACGTTTTTGTTCTCTGCCCTGCAAAACATGAATAAGTTTTGCAATGGGAGAGGGAAAAGGGTTACAGTATTAATGTTTGGTACATTTGAAGTAAGGAAGCCAGTCAGGAAATGGGGGAGATAGAAAGAGAAAGGGGAAATGGGAAGAGGGAAAAGTTGGGTGGTTGTTTTTCGTTTTGGTTTTGCAGAACATAATTAAATTTTGCAAAAGGAAGTAGAAAACAAAAAGCATCAATGTTAGGTGCATTTCTTCACAGGAAGCCAATATCTTCAGACAGCCTGATCTGGTAGCACCAGTGCATATCGATCAAGTATTTTTTTCAATGTAGTTACATCAAATGAATTATTTACCATTTCACTGTATGGAGATTTGTCTTGTTTTATTAACATCAGAGCATCTTCAATTAATTTGTCCTCCCTGAAAAAGAAATGTAAAAAAAAAAATAGTTGAAAACAATTATTACAATTGCGTGTGTTTACGTGTATGTCTTTTAATCATAGTGTTTGCAATATTATGGTGTTTGACATTAAAGCAGACCCCATATTATTATTATTATTATTATCATGAAACCAAAGTTGATTCTAAATCAATCGAGTTTTCCCCATTTTCATGGTTACTCTACATTCTATCAAGTTTTCAATGGAGGGATTTTTTTTTATTTAGATTTTGTACTGTTCCTGATCTTTAGAACTGATAGTTTTTTTATAGAAAGTTGTTATCTTTTACCATGGGAAGATGTGACACAAGGTCAGAAGATGACGATTAAGGGAGAGCACTCCTACTCAAAGTGCGAGAAAGTAAACAAATGAAAATCAAGCTATGATCGTATTCCAGTAAAGGCCAAATCATACCTGCCCATATATTCGACCTGGAAGTCTGTATTGAGTTACTGTCCACTGTTGTCAAGCGCTTGATAAAGAGAGTGGCTGCGAAAAAGTCAATGTCACAAACGGTGTTTCTTCCATCATTTTCTTTTACTTCTGTTTTAGTTCTCATAGGAATGCTTAACTTATATTTGTGCAGTTTCATTTTTTACAGTTTCATATGCGGTTTCTTTGTGTTTTACATCCGTAGCAGTTTCTATATACGTGGCTTGCGCCTGTAGCTCATGTGTATTAGTCTTTGCATTCAAGGTTTTTCTTAATATTTCAGCAGTTTTCATTATTGTTATCCATTGTATCTTCTCAGCCATCCCTCGGATTCTAATCTCTCCTTTTCTCCTTGCAAATTTTTTTTTTTTTTCGGTATTGTTCCTAGTGCTCCTACTATTAGTTGTATTAACTAGACTTTCTTTATTTTGCTCTCTGGCTTGTTCTGTGTATTTCCCCCAGTTGTGTATTCGTCTCCTTGATCTTCTCTGCTAAAGGTCAACATCTAGGATCTGACAGGACTTTTACATCTTAACAATCGTGGCATCTGGTCTTCTTGCCTGGATGGGTTTATCTGTTTGTATTTCAATGTCTCATAGGACATTTTGACTTTCATTTTCAAGTACAGCACCCAGTTTGTGTTTGTAGCATTTGTCTGAGTGTCCAAGATGCAGTTGTCTACATAATTCCCAGTGTACTGCCTTTCCCACTTCATTGTGACAAAGGACAGTTCCACATCACACTTGAAGAAAATTCCAGGAATTCATGTTTAGAGAAGTTCCATGACTTCATCATTTCCGACATCTGGCTTTCCAACTTGTCTGTTATACATGGGATGCAGTTGGGAAAGAGACCAACTGTACCTGCAACACCAATGATGCATCTCTCAAAAGACACTGTGAAGGGGTCCTGGATATGACCTAAAACTATATCCGATGGTGAGGCCCCACCTTGCGGACCTTGGAGAGTGTGGAGCCATCCTTTAATTGCCATTGCTCCCAGGTCCACTCTGACCCAGTGGTAGTACCTGTTAGGGTCCCAACTATGGGTTAAATAGAATCCGACTTAAAAAAAATATACTCCATTAAAAATCGTTCCTCAAAATAACTAGATCCAGCATTAAATAACCTGAAAAAGGTTGATATGCCATCAAACAAAAACAACCAACCAACACCGTGAAGGACAAATGTTTCAAGGTCACATGCAGCCTGGAGACTGTGGTAGAGGTTTAGGATGGCTTTTTGGTAGATGCTCTAAGAGATGCACTTAAAATTTTGACAATACATCAATTATTGACCACCATATATTTTTTATCCCTTTCCAAAATATGAATTAAGAATGGATGAAGTAAGCCCAGGAATTATTACTAGAGTTAGGATAACGGCATATTTTTTTTTCATGGTTTTGACTCTTGCATGTGTATCCGTTGATATCTTATATGCTTTTATATAGAGTGATGTAATTCTCAGTTGATTAACTGTGTTGGATATATATATATATATATATATATATATATCAAAACAATGAAAAGAATATTCTGTTGCCATAGTCCTAATTATGACTAACCAGCAGAGCATTACCATTGTCAATCAAGGTATGTCAAATCACCTTTTATGCACTCATGGCACGACTTCCTTTATTTACTATGCTTCCTAGAGCCGTGATTATCCAGACGGGTTACAGAGTTGACACAGAAAAAGTGTTATGTCATACATGGCGGAAGCACCTGAGATGCTGAGTGCATAAGGCATCCATCATCTTATCTATTGATGAAGCAGGATTAGTGATAAATGTGTCTTTAGTATCCTATAACCTCCTTCACACACACAGAAAAAAATAAAGAAATTACCTTGCTTGCAATTTGGCATGTAATTGCTGAAAATGTGATTGTATCTCCCTAATTGTAGCAGAAATCTTTTCTTTCTCTTCAGCAACAGGAGTGGTTAACATCTAAAATGAAACATAAACAAATAAAATAGGCATACTACTAACGTATAGACACAGTGTGCGAGAAATAAAATGGTCACCGAGTTCTTAGAATATGTCCAACAAGTCTTTTAAATGATTTTATGAGGAATAAAAAATAATATTCCAACTTGTCATGAAGCTGTCTGATAATTTCAAAATAATTCAATCGATTGCCAAGCGTCAGTTAATAACCAATTCTTGGAAGTGTGAAATCTGTAATTTACCATGTGCATTGAATTGTTATTCACAGTCAATTGATGGTTGGAGATGGAAACGTTCAAAAGATGGATTTCGTCATTCAATATGAAAAACTTTTTTTCTTTTCTTTTTGAGTGAAGCAAAGTTTCCTTACGAAACCTTTATAATTTATAAGCAGGCTGCCCAGCAGTGTCCGGTCGTAAAATATGCTTAAATATGATTTTAATTTATTCATATATATTTTTATAGAGTCGATTTGCTATTGATTATTGTACCCTTCAAACTATGATAGCATTTCAGTAGAGGCCCAATCATGTCTCCCCACATATTCGACCCGGAAGTCTATATTGAGTTACTGTTCACTGTCGTCAAGTGCTTGATAAAGAGAGTGGCTGTGAAAAAGTCATGTGAAAGCAGGACAGTTACGCATCACACTTGAAGAAAATCCTTTATATCATAATAGTGATTTCAAAAGTTTTGAAAATATGACTTGGTACCATCAGCTAGAATTGAAACTAAAACATTTAACTCTCTAGCATTATTCGTTACCATCTGAGCTACGGTCGCATGCATATCAAATTAACCAACTTAAATGTAGAAATGTATATTTGCACTGTATAAAAGATACATATTAGTTTGAATTATGCCTGCCAAATTCCAATTTTTATCCCTTAGCATCTTTCTTTGCTAAAAACCAAATCAAATTTGCTCCACAGGTCTGAATAGACCATACATTAAATTTAAAATCTGTATACTAAAGAGTAGCTTAGTAGAGATCGTTCCACACACACAGAGACAAGGTCACTTTCAGATTCAGTTTATATATAAAACTCAAACTTAGCGGCCATTTTCTCTAGTTTGTTGGTCTACATATTACTGACACACCAAATATTTGAATGAGTTTTAAAATATATGAGTGCTTCTTAATATAACGATCCTCAGTAATCACAATATAATTTGAAGTTTAGCTAATGTGGATTTGTTATCTATCTATAACTGCCCTTGTTTGTCTGAGAAACGGTCTCTACCAAACTCCTGTCAATTTTTGGTCTACAGATTTGAAACTTGATATACAGGGAATTTGAACCTGTGGAACAAATTTGATTTGGTTTTCATCGGTAGCTGAGGAGTCAAAACATAAAATTGCAACTTTGCAGGTGTAAGTCAGCTTAAAGTGCTTCTCTACACATGCGCAAATATACATTTATACATAATTGTCATTTAATTTTGAATGTTTTGTTAGCCATCTGTTGGTGGCTTGGATAGTAACAAATAACACTAGATGTTTTAGTTTCAATTCAGCCTGCTTGTTGTGTATAAAAGTAAAATTGCAAGTTTTAGTAAAAAAACAAAAATGTTTTGTTTTATTAAAATTTTCTAAAAAAATAGAATATGAGTGTTTATTTTAAGATGTAATCATGATTTAGTCAGAGTTATTTTCTCGGTACGTGTACAGTTTAATTAAGACATTAAAAAATGAAAATATTGAAAAAAGGTTATATTGTACATATCCGTTATAGAATGAAGTTCTCTGAAAAAAAAATTTACTTAATTTGATCAAGTATTTTTTTGTTTTTTTTTAACAGTAAAAAAACAATTTGTTATGATACTGAGCAAAAGGTAGTCATGTTTCGATTTTTAGGAAGAAAAGCTAGTATTTAAGATGAGGAGGGAGTGTCGGCGCTTTAAACTGAGTTATCTCCCTGTGGCGTGTTCAAAAAACTCAAAAAAATGCTACCTTCAGTGCGCTCTCATAAAAATCTTTTTTTTCACTGTAAAAAAAAAAAAAACAATAAAAAAAACTACTCAATCAAATAAAATAAAATTTTTTTCAGAGATCTTCGGTTCAAAACGGATACCTACAATATAAGCTTTTTTCGATATTTTAATTTTTTAATGTCTTGATTAAACTGTACAAGTACCATTTTCTCTTACAAATTAAGACTTAAATTTGACATTGTCTCATGAAAACATTAAAAGCAGTGGCCATTGATAAGTTTTTTGTTGACAAACGGAAAATTTATTATATAAAGGGCAAATGGCTGTATGTCTGAGTGAAACTTGAAAAATACATAAACACTCACAAAGTTGGTTTTTTTTTTTAATTGGCATAATGTCAGATGTATAAAATTTTGGGGGTCAAATGGCCATTTATTTCATCTAATGCTTTCAAGAAGTACACACTTTCCTGCTTTTACAGGATACAAAACCGTCTTTGAAATTTAGTGGGCAAGGACCTTTTTGCCTCCTTACATTCTACTTTCTCACAGAAGAGATGTTCCAAGTCTGTTTCTGCTCTATCATTACTTTTATGATAGGTGCTCGACTGAGCACCAATCTATGATCCCTCCCTGTAAAATGTTTGCAACAAATACTTGTCTACCTCCAACAATCAACAATTTCCCCCACTCTTTATCTGTGCCTAAAACTAAACTAAAATTACATGAGCAGAGTTTCTTTCCTTGAACTGTCCGTCTCTGAAACAATACCATGTGGCTGCCCCCGACTGACTATAGCATAGCCATTTTAAAATTTAATGTGAATAAGTTCCTGTTGAGCTGTCCTCTTAAATAATCTAGCTCTACCCAAGTTCCACCATTATATGTTGTCTCACCATTTACTTAACATTTAACTATCCTTGAATGGTCTCTGGACCTTAGCAGTGACCGACCCCAAGTGTAAAAAAAAAAAAAAAAAATTCTATGTTTTCCAGCCATTAATTAAAGGCAAAGAAATTTTTTTCTTTTTTTTTTTTTTTCGCAGACTTATTGAAACTTATTTCCTTTACGTTGAGAGTTCAAAATAAACTTTGTAACCTAGTGGGGGATGCCCTTTTCTCTTCGCTGCAACCTCTTTCTCACAGAAGAAACGTTGCGAGCCTGTCTCTTTTTCATAGTTATTTTCATGGCAAGTGCTCTTCTGAACCCAATCTATGGTCCCCCCTCTCGCCAAACTTACACGAGAAACACTTGTCTAGCTAAGAACACTATCAATAATTTCCCCCACTCTTTATCTGTGCCTAAACCTAAACATAAATTCCATGAACAAAGCTTCTTTCTTAGAACTGCACACCTGTGGAACTCTCTTCCATTTGCCTGCTTTCCGGCTGACTATAATATGGTCGTCTTCAAGTCCAACGTAAACAAGTTCTTGATGAGCCGTTCTCCTTAAGTAATCCAATTTAGCAAATTTCCACTAACAATTACTATAACATTGTCCTATTGACTACTGTACACTTATTAACTCTTATCCCCGAGTGGCCTCTGGCCTTAATAAGTAGTGACTCCTTTGTAAAAAAAAAAAAAAAAAAGAAAAAGTATCTGTATGTATATGATTGGCAAAGTTCTCTGGATCTTCAGTTTTAATGGATATATCTTAAGGCAATTTATGTTTTCATTAATTTATAAAGTTTGAGATATATCCTGAGACACAAAATACCTTTAGGGATTTTCTAATCTTCCTTGCAGCAAGATTAGCAGTGTATAGACCAGTTTCAATTTCATTGAGGATAGCTTGATTCTGAAAAAGAAAAAAGAAAAAATTTTTAATTATAAATGATTATAAAAGATTTTTCAAAGGCATTTATTATATCTTTAGAGTTCCAACTGCTGTCAAACCTGACATAGTTATATGGAACAAATCAGAGAGAGTGGCAACCTCAGCTGAAGTGAGTGTTCCTAATGATGGAGGTCTGAACAGAGCTGACAGAGAGTAACAGACCAAATATCAAGGTCTCATGTATGATATGAAAAGAAACTGGAATTTTAGGCAGATATCAATCATACCAGTTATTATAGGTGCCACAGGGCTTATGAAGAAGAACCTGAAGTCCTACCTAACTAATATTCCTGGTGAACCAAGTGCAAAAGAGATCCACACAATTGCACTTAAGGGAACAACAAGGATACTAAAAAGAGCTCTTGGCTGGTTTCAATAAAAAGCAGGAAATTTGTTGGCAGCTGGTTTAGCTGCCTCCTAGCCAACGTTACAATCTTCAAAGAAAGAAAATTAAAAAAAAAAAAGTTTAATGACATTAATGTGATTGCAAGTGAATCGAGTTAATTCTTGAGGAACTATTACAAACCAACAGACCATTATTGTTGTTAACCAAAATAAGTCATTACTTTAAAAGACATTCAGTGGTGAGGCCCTGTTTGGGAGTTGTGGGGAATGTAGAGTGGTCCTTTAGTTTCCATTACTCCCACGTCCACTTTTGCCTGGACTGGTAATACCTGTTAGGGCATCAGATGTTACCAGATCAGGCTGTCTGAAGATAATGGCTTCCTGATCAAAAATGCACCAAATATTAAGGTGACGAGGGACCCGCCTGTGAATTTAATTTGACACTTCATCCTTTGGAGGAAACCAGTTTAACTCGCCTAGATTCAATGCCATAAAACAACAATATCACCTCTTATCACATGCACAGGGGATATATAGAGAAAAAAGTGAAGGAACTAATTTGCCTTGTCACCACTTTCGGTAGAAGACACGCTCGAAGTTAGAAAGTACATTAGCTTACTATAACCAGTTTCATCAATAGATGGCAGGTCTTCGTCTATCTAATATACTTCTGTGTTCTATATATCCAGATGCGTTACGTTGTTGATATACGAGGTGGTAGGTCATACATGGTGCATAAGGTACCCATAATCTTATCTATTGATGAAAGAGGTTATGGGAAGCTAATGGACTTCCTAACTTTGGGTGTGTCTGCTACTGAAGTGGTGACAAGGCAAATCAGTTCCTTTACTTTTTTTTTCTCATGCCTACATCTCCCCTGTGCATGTACTTTTTTTTTTTTTTTTTATGTTTTTCTGATCTTTTTTTTTTTTTATTTAATAATCGTTGAAAATTTTTTCAATCTTATTTTAATTAAGAATTATTGAAATAAACTTTTTTTAAATGAAAAATTTTGAAAAATCGTTACTTCCACGGCAGGTGCTCGTCTGAGCTCCAATCCATGGTCCCCCCTCGCCGATCTTTCAAGAAAAACACCCGTCTAGCTGTAACCACTGTCTAAAACTTTCCCCACTCTTTATCTGTGCCAAAACCAAAACGTAGATTCCATGAACAAAGCTTCTTTCTTAGAAGTGCTCAACTGTGGAACTCTGTTTCGTCTGCCTGTTTCGCACCTGACTACAACTTGGATGTCTTCAAGTCTAATGTAAACAAATTCCTGATGAACTGCCCCCCTTAAGTAAGACACTTTATCAAATCTCAACATTAACGTACTTTACACGCAATAACCCTTATCCCCGAGTGGCTTCCGAGCCTTGATAAATAGTGACCACCTTGTAAAAAAACCCCAAAAAACTTTAAGTGTTGAATGTAATAATAAAATCTTTTTTTTTGCCAATATTTTGCTAAAAATAGCCCTATCAGGGTAGGTAGTCTGGTCCAAGAAGTTTTATTTTTTTTTTATTCTCTTCATTTTGGTGTTATGATGAAGATAATCCCTCAGAGTAGAAGGGAATAGAAAAGTTTGTCTTGCTCAGTAAAACCACCTGTGTTATGCTCTGATTGTCGAGTGGAAGTTTAAATAAAATGGTCACATACTTTTTGAAGACATTTTTTAATTCGACACTTAAAAGGTTTTTAAAAATTTTTCATTTTAATGTGATCAGCTTCTCATCTAAATTTTTTTTTTTAAGAATTATTGAAAACACTTTTTAGAATCTTTTTAAACTATTTTGAGAATATTATTTATGGTTTTTTTTTTTTTTTTTTTTTTTTAATGATGTTTGAAATTTTGTTATTTTTATTTCAATAATTTTATTTTTATACTTTCATAAAAATATATCATTATATAAATTCAAATAAAAAACTCATTTTTAAAATTAAAATTTTTATCATTTCATAAACATGTTTCTTATAAAATTTCAAATTTCTCAGTAAGCTACATATAAGCGTCAAAAAAAAAAACAGATCTTTCCTTAAAGAAAAGTGCACATGATTTATCTCCCATAAAAGGTATTAATCTACAATAATATCAAAGAAATATTGCAATATATTCATTTTAAATAGTCCTAAATTTAGATTTCAGTTTTTTGTACATAAAATGCATTACAATTCAGCTTTGAGTTCTCTAACTTCTTTTATGTTAATGAATACATAGCATTTTTAAAGAATTACAGCATAATTTATGTGCATTTACTGCAGATTATTTGAAAATATTAATTTCTGGAGATTTTCAGTAGCATATTCTGACTCCTTGCACAAAAAATACACTTATATGGTAAATTTCATTGCTTAATCTTGTGTTTTAACAAAGATATAGAATTTTTACTGAAAAAGTAGTGTAAAAAATGTGACAAAACACATCTGGTCTTAAAAAGGGAAAAATATCTAAACGTGCAATTTCCTTAATTTTAATTGGATTTTAAATTTAAAAAAATGTTTTTCTTATTTTATCAAACTCTTTCTATATATGCCATTATTGAAATATGTTAAGCCATTTCAATTTTTTCATTGTGTATTGCTAGTAGATGCATCAACCTAGATATTGCAACGTTTCAGGAATGTAACAACAAATAATAAAAATGTCCTTTTTTGAAACCAATATGCAAATATCAAAAAGTTTCATGCAATGTCCAGTTTTTTTTAGTTTAATTGTGTTGTACTTTCTGAGGAAAAAAAAAAAAAAACAGCCAGAAAATGAATGCAATTGGAACGGACAAATATCTACCTTTTCTTCCATCGCAACAATTGTGTGGCCTTTGTGGTCGCCCATTATAACACAGCGCGAACAGATGTTTGTGTTGTCATCTTCACAGTAATATTCAAGCTCACGGTTATTGTGTAACGCACATGTGCTCACTTTTGTGAAACTGTGGAGAAATAAAAAGAAAGGAATAGAAACAATGAAACATAATTACTATCAGATAATATATATTTATCTCCCTTGTTTTTATTTGCCAGTATTAATTAACAAGTGGGATATTCTACAAACACAGGCTCTGGAAGGCTCTGGAACTTTGCTGTTAATGTAGAACCTGTCCTCCCTCAGCAATAGGGGGTTTCTTTCTGCCACTTTCTTTTTGCAAGTGGTTTTAATCAACAATTATTATATTTTTGATAATCAACCATTTCTGTTTTTCCAGTACTCATCCATCTTTTAACTCAGATTTCAGTGACGTTGACTCAGGCTTGACCGGCAGCTGATGAGAACCGCTGGCACAAGCCAAGCGCTTATAAAAAAAAAAAAAAAATGCATTTTTTTTTTTTTTTTTTTATAAAAAAAGAAAAAAAAAAGGTATTTAAGTAATTTTTATAAAAAAAGAAAAAAAAAAGAAGGTATTTAAGTAATTTTGGGGGGAGATGAAGAGGGAGGGTAATTTTTATTTTTCAAAATATTTGATAAAGTTAAGGTAGTTCCTTTTGTTATTTAAAAAAAAATTTTTTTTTTGGTAATAATTGTTAATTATGTTTCTCAGTGTCTTTTATTTCACTTGGCTTGTTCCAACAGTTTCTGTCAGCTGTAGGTCGAGCCCAAGCCGACATCACGGAAATCAGAGTCAAAAGATGCAAGAGTATTGTTTTTCCCAGCCAACCAATAATTATTTTATTTTTAACAATCATGTTATATTTTCTTCCAGCCAGGTGCATGTCTGTGCCAATTACACCCACTTCTGTCAAACAACCTCTCCAGTACATCCAGTGTGGATATATAATAACCATCTTCGGAAAACAACCAAGATGATATGCTAAGGCATGCAATATTTGCATCCGGACTAAAAACTGAAGTGAGAAGAGATGATCATTATTTCAAATTTCATGCAAATCATTATTTTTATGCTTATATAAATTTATGTTCATTATAGTTTTCATGTTGAAGAATTTTTGTGTTGTGCTTACTTGTGGCGGTCATTTGTGTACAAATAAATATATTCTGTATCAATCTCACTTGTGTCCTTATTTTGGCCCTTTGTTTCCGTTAGTTTTTTTTCCGGCATATCAATTCTTCTTGAATAATTCAATAATCTATCCATTCAATTTCTTAATATCTTGAAATATTTATTCATGCTATAAATATCCCTATAAAAGTTTCATTATTATTTTCAAATGGCTCGAACCCGTGACGCGAAGGTGGAAAAGAAAGTGAAAGAAAGCCGAGAGCTTACCGCTATGCCATGACGTGTGCGGAGGTGTAAAGCGTTCAAATTTCGCAATGAAAAAGAAATGAATGACTTGATAATTAATTTAAAAATCGCAGAGGCGCAAAAATGAACATTTGGCTGAAGGCCAGTTAAGCTTTCAGTTTTCTGCCGTATTTGTTTCCCCACAATGTTGGGGAAAACCAGTTCCCTACCAAAAAGGGGGAACTCTGGCAGTGTCCAAATGAATAACAATTGTCTGATATGAAGGGTTTCCCCCACATTGATCAAAGCTGATTGTCTTTCTGGACATCCCGGCCGGGAAGGCCAGGTGCTGCTGTTTGCTTCGATTAGTTTCGCTTTATTTATACGGAAAAGACAAACAAACATTTGAAAAGACGGGACAGCGGGAATTTTTTAAAAGTTAATCAAGATAAAGTTAGAGACGACGTCTGTTTACAACTCGGTGATATTACAATCTAGGGAATATAAGAAAAGTTCTCCAAAATAGTAACCTTGTCGAGAAGCCCAGCGAAAAAAGCCTTTCTTGGACATACAAAAACGCTTACGGCCACTTTGCCTTTTATATATATAGACTAGCAGGGGGGTTACCCGGTGTTGCCCGGGTATTTGGAGTGGTGTGCGTAAAAAAAAAAAATGTTTGCCGAGTGTTTCGAGGTGTAAAAGAAAAGAAAAAGTTTTAGTAGGAAGGTAGGATTGAACTCTGAAGCGTTGACGCGAAGGTGGAAACGAAAGAGAAAAAAACCTGAGACCTAGCCATCTAGGGGAGAGGAACTGATAAGCGTGTTCAGTTAAGGTTTATAAAGTGAAATATATAGGTGCAAGGAAGTGGCATGATGTTTGACCTAGTTCTGCGCTGCAAGCCAGTCACCGTTTCCCCCGCTTTTCGAAGACGCAGCGAGCTGGTAAAAGTCGGGCAAATTAAATACACACGCGACCCCCGTTCTTAAGTCGTAGATATTACAATTTAGACGCGATATAAAAAGTTTTAAGAAGGAGCGAACCGAGCAAGAAGGCAGACGAAAAAAACCTTTTGCAGACATACACAAAATGCGAACACACATACATACACACATTTTCGCTTTTATATATATTGATGAGTCAGAAGTAACCAAGAGCTCAAAGCATATTTAGTTTAAATAATTTATTGATATATAGTATTTTCTCAATCTAATTTTAAGTACCTGCAGAATACAGGCCATGCTATTTTTACATGAAAATTTTTCAAGTTAAATCCAATTTTTATATTATCTTTCGTTTATTAAATTGTTAGGTGAAAGTTTTATATACAGAATAGTTTTAAAAGCCCAACGTTAAGAGCGAGTTTCTAAATGATAATGTTATTATTTAGAAACCCATTCTTAACATAAGGACAACAGTGGACTTTCTTAATTATTCTGTAGCTTCACATTATTATTATGGTCCCTTTGCAGAATCCGGACTATCCTATTTTTTAGTTAAATCCAATTTTTACAGTATCTTATTTAATTGTTAAGTAAATATACCAAATAGTTAACAACTCACTCCTCTCTCCATGCTGAGAATGGCTTTCTGAATTACGCTATTTCAGCATGGTTTCTAAACTACACAATTAACTAATTTTCTACAGCATACGCAGTGTGGATGATATTTGTTTGCAAAATTACTGCCTAAAAAAACTAGTGCAATGATTTGATTGTTTTTTTTTTTTTTTATTTATATATCAAATTTGAGTCTGTGTCTTCATAACTATCTGTCAATTTCACTTGAACCCACATTTGTCTTTAATGTCAGCCTTAAATTGACCATCAAACTGGTCACTCTCTCTTAACTTAGAGCACCCCCACCCTTCAGATTTGGTAATTCTAACCTCCAGCTCATCCTTCATGTTGCTGTGAGATATGTTGGCGTCTTGTTCTATTATGTCCCGCACAAATAAGTCAAGGAGGGGGTTTGCAGTCAGATGAAGTGTGGTCAATGAAGTTCTGAAAGTCAGACTGCAAAGTTTATATTTGCATATGGTCTGCCCATTTATAACTTACACCTGACACATTTCTACTTTGAAATAGATCTGGGCAAAATCTATTAACGCTTAAATATAAAGACCTTGCATGATAAAAGCTATTACGCATACTGAGCTTCTCTCCGCCGCTGCAAAACATTTGCAACAAATACTTGTCTAGCTACAACAATTGTCAACAATTCTCCTCACTCTCTATCTATGCCTGAAACTAAACGTAAATGCCACAAGCAAAGTTGCTTTCCTAGGACTGTCTCTTTGCGGAACACAATACTGAGGAGCTGTTTTCCAGTTGACTATAACATGGTCATTTTCAAAATAAGTTCTTGTTGAGCCGTCCTCTTAAATAATTAAACACTACACAAGTTCCATCGTTACTGATCATCACGGTGCCGTCTCACCATCTACCTAACACCAATTAACCCATATCCTCCAGTGGCCTTTGGGCCTTGATAAGCGGCGACACTGCTCCCCTTAGTAATAAAAAAAAAAAATTTAAAAAAAAAAAAAACACTCACTATTACTCTACAAAATACTTCATCAAAAAGGCCACAAAAGTATTCATAAACTGGATTCCAGTAGCCAATTCAACTAACCTAATTTAATTTACATCAAATCTGGGAGTATTCTAAATTTCAGGCGATGTAGTCATATTTGAAGAGAAGGAAATGCTGATTACTGTTTAAACAGCTTTATATAAATGCCTTCCAAAACCTAATTTAATGTTTAGCACTACAATCTTTATTCTTCTAATAATTTAACACTACTTTTACTTTGTTCAGAGGCCAGAAATTTTCTGATACTATGCACGCTCGCTCGCTAGTTTGTGCTCTCCGAGTGTTTCTCGTTTACTAAATATATTTTCAATGTTAATCAGAGTTGAATTCATTTCTTTTGCAAGTTTAATATTTTATTAAAATGAACTTACTGATCTGTTTTCTCAGGATCTATAGGAATCGTCTGGTGTCTTTTCAGTGCAACAGATCTGTCATGGACCTGAAAATAAAGGGAGGTAAATTGAACTTTTTAAACTTGGAAAAAAACAAAAAAAAAAGGTATATAATTTGGTACTTTGTTATTAGAACGAAATTCGAAATATTGAATTTCAAGTAAAACTAATATTATACTTTATTGTTATGTCACAGTAATGAACATATCCAAAAATTACAAAAAATAATTAAGTAGAAAATTAATTATTAATGAAAAGTTTTCGAAGACAATCAGCGAAAATTGAGTTTTGCTAAATCGGCCTAAGATTTTCAAAGGTTTCAGAAAATAATTACCTATCTTGTTACAATTCAAACTCTTCTATTTATTTTATTAGCAAAACTCAATTTCCACTAATTGGATTTTGTTCACACACACATATACACACATGTGGATCCAAACAGTGGTGAGTACCATACTCTAATTGCTGACTGAAATTATGTAAGTCAAGCAAAACAGACTTTGTTTTGCTCAGCTTACATGCAAACAAAGAAACCAACCCACATTTTGACCTTTTACATCATTGCCCAAAGAAAGAGACAATGAGAATTTGGTCAATATAACTGGACACATAACAAAGAAGAGACAGATGTGATGACACATTTTCTTATTGCCGTCACCTGTAACACTACCACACATACCCTGGTTCTGTCTCTTCACTGCTGAAGCCACAACACAAAGTGTAAATAAAACGCAGTTGTTTTTATATAACCGGGGTCATATTGTTAGTTCAACCACGGCACATTTCAACAAGCGGTTATATACAAGTCAGAAGCACAAAAAACACTAAGAAAATTATACATACATTTTACGCATGCTGTGCATAAAATAACACTCATTTGGTCAATTGTTATATAGACAGACTACATAACAATTTAACCATACTTTTAGGCTTTCAAATTTAAATTATTTTCACACTGTTTCGGTCGATGTAACCTCCAACCTTTTTCGAGCGTATCTTGTCAAACTTGAGAATGTTTCTGTTGAACTTGGGAATCTGCGCAGAATTTAGAATCAAATTCTTTATTTAATCCACGGCGGTAGCATGTTTTCATTCCGTCAGCCATGACTGGGTAGAAGTCCTAAGAGATTTGTAATTGCATTTTGGGTATTCCCTGCACTGAGGATTGTAAAAGTTACTGCTCTGAAGATTGATGATTCAATTATCAGTGCAGATTAAATAAAGGGCTCGATTCGAAATTCCATGCAGATTTCCAAGTTTGACAAAAAGATTCTGGAGTTTAACAAGATAACCTAAAGAAGGTCGGAGGTGGCATTCTTTGTCTTCTTACCATAAAATGTTTTCTTTTCTTACATAGGTGTGAAAAGTGACAGCATACATACAAACATGAAATGTCTTAGTGTATTACTTTTTATATCTTTTCTTCTTTTATAATCGATAACAGGTTGTGTACCTATGTAATTGAATATCTGTTTTCAGTCAAACTTACTCACACCAGAGAGCATTCTTTACATTTACAAAACCACAATTCGTCCATACATGGCAGTATTGTTGTCACATCTAGACTGGTGTATTTACCATTAATCTCTCATTATTAGTCTAAAAGAGAATCTCCAATCTAATAGTATCAAGCTCGAATCCCTGTCCTATCAATGCAATGTTGCATCTCTGCACTTGTTTTACAAATACTTTAGGGGAATGTCCTCTGATGAACTCATAGAACTAGTGCTCCCTCGACATACTTCCAACTAACCTTACAAATAATAAAATCTAACCCTTTCACAATTGAGATTCCTAGATATTGGAGAACCCTCAACTGTAATAGTTTCTTCCCTTGGACTGATAGATTTTGGAATTCCCTTCCTGTTTCCTTGACTGTACTAGCCTGCATATGTTTAAACATTATGTGAACAGACATCTCGCTGCTCAATTTCCCAGTATCCTGTTATATATGATCCCAAATATTAGCATCTTACACTAAGTGGCAATATGTTTTGTTTGGAGTGAAAAGGAGTTTTAAAAAATAAATAAATAAAAAACGTACTTTCACTAAAAAAAAAAAAAAAAAAAAATCATTTGAAAGCAAAAAGAAACAAAAAAAATTATTGTAAAACTTTTTAAAAAGGTGTTATATTTACCTTCTCAAAACATTGATCACACATGGGTACGTTGCATTGGACACATTTGCGGCTAGCATGAATACAATTGCATTCAAAACACTGAACTAGGACAATGAAAAGAAATGATTGAAAGTCTCATTTATATAATAAGAAAAGATTATAAAAAAAACAAAAAACAATCCAAAATGAAAAAAAAACAAAAAAAAAACAATCCAAACAGAATTCTTGTCCAGAATCCCCCATATTAAAAAAGAATACATCATGCAGATTTTTTTTTTAATTTTTGTTATTTTAAATTAGGGGAATTTTAGACAAGAACTAAAAATAACAATTCTTGTAATCATAAACAAAGAGTCAGCAATAAAGAAATCCAACTTCAGAATCGGTAAAAAAAAAAAGAAAAAAAAAAGAAAATGACTTGATCTCCTATTCCCTACTTCTAATTTTAATATTAAAAAAAAAAAGGCACACACAATGGTACTCAAAAAAGGTTTGTCATCAGAGATGAACTGGTTTCACCATAGATTTCAAGTTTTAAATCAAACATATAGCATTCCTCCCAAAAATTAAAAAAAAATAAAATAAGATAAAAATTTATATTAAAAAAATTTTTTTTTTTAAATGCTTTGTCTTTGAATGCAACATTGTGCTACATGCCAAATAAACATTGTAAACTAAACAGGACAGAGATTGGTAACTACTAACAAAAACCAGAATCGTCTGTTAAGCAAAATACCAAACTCATTCTGGGTCCAATAATCTACAGGGTTTGCTGTTGAAAACATGACTAGCTGTCAATAGTATTAGCATAGACGATGGATCGTCTGGCTTAGTCAGCTTTTGTGTAAGATATAATGAATTAATTGAAAGGAGCCAGCTTAACCAATCCAGGGTAAACACTGCCTCAAAACAAGAAGAATTATCAGATTACAGAAGATGAGAAGTGGAGGTGGTTAGAGCCAGCTCCCAAAAGAGGAGAAAGAGGGAAGTTGGACGTTTGAAACAGTTAGTTGGTTTTCCTGAGAGCTGCCGGACAAGTTGGGTGCCCTGGGATTTTTGGTTAAAAAACTGTGTTAATGGAACATGCGTTTCAATTTAGTGAGACAAAATTATCATTCTACAAGCCTGCCATTTAACCTTGGGATTTCCATATTTGTTTATAAACTGGGTATTAGTTTTTGTTTTGGAGGGAGAATTCCTTTGTTGCAATGCTGACTGGATCGGATAAGTTTAGATTGACACAATGAGTCTGACGATCACAGCCTGTGTAAAAAACGTACAAGTGTATGTTCATAATTTGAAGAATTCTAGAAAAAAAAGGTTAGGGTTATTCCAGCCCAATTCATCCAGCCCCGACACACCTCCTCTTGGATTTTTTTCATATTTACACCATACAAACTTTGGGTTAAAACTAAGAGAAATCTGAAATTTCAGCCCAGTTGGATTTGAGGAACATATTTTTTTTCACAGTCGGTTTCGCCCTGGAAATCAAAAATTGCTATCTCATGATGTAGAATTTTCGACCCCCAGCGTTTTACAAAATTTGCATTTTTGTTGCAAAGAATAAAGCTCTGGAGCTAAATATTCACACAGGTAAGGTTTTGAGGGCAAGGAATCCAGAAATCATGGTTAGAAAGATGGCAAATGAGAGGAAGTACCTTATTTTTACCATTTTAGGTGGTACCGCAGCACTTTTTTAGAGCTTGTTTGGGGCGATATTTTGTTGAGAAAAAAACATAACTGTGGTGCTTTGCCAGACTTCTCCTTTGGATTTTTAAAGTGACTTTGGGTTGGAAATTACAAAAATCAAATAAAACCTTTCGGCATATTTGACATTTCCAGACACTAAAGCCTCAAAATTGGCATTTTTATAAAAAGTTAAGGACTTTTTGGTGAATTTGGCAACAATCTAATCTTAAGCTATGATCAATATCTAGAGCTGAAAAAGGACTTGGATCGACCCATTAGAGCCCATTTTCATGATAGAATGTCGAATTACATCATATAAAAGGATATGGATCCCTACTTCACAGTCAAAATGGACAAAAAATAGTCGAAAATAAAAGATTTTTGACACACATATGGACATATGGACAGCAATCTTAATTATGTACAAGTTTTGGACATTTGAGTTTTTCAAAAAAACAACTTTTGGCCATTATCTTTTGATTTGCAGACAGCAACAGCTTAAAATTTAGAGGAAAGATGTAAGGTAACATTCAGATATGAATGAAGTCACATTTTCATTTGAAGCATAACATTCTGCTCATTATCATGCTGACCCTCTCTTTCCTTTTCTCTTTTATGATCTAATTAAAAATGTGCAGTAGAATAGCACTGATCATGATAACAGTATTCTTTAATTTGTATGTGTTGATGAATTGTGACTAGGGGTAGTGTAGAGTTGACTCAGTTTACCAAAAAGTCAGTGGGAATAAGATATTGTGCTTTTTATTTATACCTTCAGGCACACATCATACAATCGTGCCGTGCAGTTCATAATTTTTGGACAGTTGGATCATGGTTTCTAAACCATTAAATCAGCAAATCCTTTCAATCAATGCATTTAAGCTGTTCAGAATCATGTCCACCTGAGTAATCAAGTTTGAGTGTCAGAGCAAATTCCTCTATGATATGATACCTGAATAATGTCCTATGCTTCTTTTTTCAAATGTTGATTTAAATGTTCTTTTTCTTGTTCAGTTTCACTCAAAAGACACTACATTGACTTCTGATTGTTTCATGTTGATTCAAATCGGTATACTTTTTCTTGATCTGTTTCACTCAAAATGGCATTACTTTAGTTGTGAAGTAGAGAATTCATGCTATGATTTTTTGCTGTTATGTTTTTGATTGATCAATTTTGTTCTGTTTCTGGTGATACATTTTCAACACAGTTTGTTCAGAGTTATTACCTGAGCGTGATGTTAAATACTGTCAAAGACAAACAGGGAAGTCAACATTTGTGGCTCTCAAAAACATGATATATATTTGTAAAGGGTAATCTTCAGCATAAAAACACTTTCACATGAAACCCTTTTTGATAAATGGGTGTGTCTCTTTAGCTAGTTATGATAGTCTCATAGTTATATTTCATCGCTGCTATGATTAATTTTCTTCTCTTTCAGGCTATTTACTTGTTGCATTGATCTAATAATGCATTCTTTGGTGTGAACTTCTAAGTTTGTCAATAATCCAAGTTTATTCTTTCCTGTCACTTTTTTATGGTTTCTTACTAAATTATTACCTCAAGGCATAATAATGGTTAAAATAGAATTTCTTATACCCCAGAATTGCAGTTCTTTAGCACCTTGAAATACATACAGTTGAATTTCACACTTTAGAAATTCTTTTTTCATTATCAAATTTGAATGGTCAGAAACTAAGAAGATAAATATTACTTTTTGCAAATTTCATTTCTTTGATTACAGTGCCTTTGTTTCTGATCAAGAATGTGCTACTGTTACATCATTTGTGTATTATACTGTCTGTAAATCTCTTAATGTTGCAGTTGAGTATTGCATATTCTGCTCATTGTGAATTATTATAATTTTTATTATCAGATTGTAATAATTATTCCAGAGCAATAAATTAAGAATGTCTTCTGAATCAAGGAAACGAGAGGGAGGATATACATCATCCATGACAAGTGCTCCTCAATGTTCGTTTGGATTACTAATGAAGAGTGCATGTCACCACAATCTGAAGCCATTTTCAACACCAATAACTGCATTAGAGCATGATGTAGGAACTGTGCTCAAATTAAGAGCTGGTGTCACACTCACTGATGAAACTGTCGCTAACATTTGCAGGTATCACGAACCTCATTTGGGGCATTACTTTGAGAAAAAATATACAAAGTGCTGCAACATCTTTTTGAAGCACAAAAAGAAGATAGAGGGTGATCGTGCTATCAAGTTAGACATGGCTGAGATGCTAAAGCAGAAGGGCTACCATGTTGTTCCTGGCTGGAAGCTTTGCCGTCACTGTGAAGCAGCTGCCAAGAAGTTAGAAGATCCAAGTGAAACAGAAGAAAGTGACAATCAAGACCTTGAAAATGAGTCACAAATTGAGCAAAAGAGAGAGAAACTGAATGACAGTCTAATGATGTTTGATATATCCCCTATAAAAACCGGTAGAATGCAGAAGCACACAAAAATCAATATTGTCAGAGAGAAATTAGAAAGAAGCTATGAAATGCAAGTAGAGGCAGCTGCCAAAGTCCTTAACATCTCTAGCCCTGAATTAGGAAGCCCTATTAGCAGCCAAACGAGTCAAATGGATTTAGTGGCAAAGGCAAAGGATGATGATCGTTGGATGCAATGAAGGCCAAACTTGAGAATAAAGAAATGAAAACCAGTGAGAGGATCCAGTTGATGACTTTAGCTCCGGAAAGTTGGTCTCGAAAAAAGGTGTCTGAATATTTCAATGTCTCTGAATATATAGTACGTGAAGCACGGCAACTGAAAAAGGATCGAGGTATTCTTTCATTGCCACAGAAGAAGGGGAGAGGTCTCTCAAAAGAGGTTATCAATTCTGTCTTGGCTTTCTATGAGGACGATGAATTTTCATGGTTAATGCCTCGAGGGAAAGATTTTGTGAGCATCGGTAACAAAGTTCATGTCCAGAAACAGCTCCTATTATGCAATCTTAAAGAGCTTTATGTAGTTTACAAAGAAAGCTATCCTGAACACAAAATAGGTCTTTCAAAGTTCTGTGAGCTCCGTCTAAAATGGTGTGTCACCATCTTGACATCAGGTTCTCATTCAGTTTGTGTTTGCACCCACCATCAAAACAGCAAATTGCTTGTTGACTGCTTTGTTTTAACTGTCAAGACTCAGCTCAGAAGGAAAGCTGAAGAATCCAGAGATGAGAGTGCTGCTAATGTACCAACTGAAAGTCCCAATTTTAATATCACTTACAAAGATTTGATGGCCTTGGTAGTTTGCGACACCGATAGTCTTGAATGTATGGTCCACCGTTGTCCTAAATGCCCAGGTTTCCCTGCTCTAGAGAAGTATATCAGAGATAAATTTACTGAATTGGAAATTGACAGTGAGATGTCATATAATCGGTGGGAGAGTGTGGATAGAACAATGCTATGGACACAGATGGCTGATGTAGATGACTTCATAGAGATATTGGTATACAATGTTGATAATCTAACGACCCATTCCTTCACAGCAAAACGCCAAGCTCAGTATCTAAAAAAGAGAAGAAATAACTGAGACTGAATGTATCCTTCTCCTGGACTTTGCAGAAAATTATCACTACGTGGTGCAAGATGAGATCCAGAGATATCACTAGAACAAAAACCAGTGTACCATGCATCCAGTGGTAATTTATTACTAAGATAACAATGGGAAACTTCAACAGATCTCATTATGCATCATTTCAGATGACCTTGAGCATGACACCTGTTTTGTGCATGAACTGCAAAGAATGGTGATGTTGTACATCAAAGAGAAATTTCCCTGGATCAAGAGTGTAGAGTACTTCAGCGATGGCTGCGCTGGCCAATATAAAAACTTCAAAGCATTTCTTAACCTTTGCCATCACTCATCAGATTTTGGAATTGATGCAACTTGGGCATTTTTTGCAACTAGCCATGGCAAATCACCCTGTGATGGAATTGGTGGGGCTGTCAAACGCAAAGTTCTCCGTGCCAGCTTGCAAAGGCCAATAAAAGACCAAATACTCACCTTTCATGCTGTTGCAGATTTTTGCAGATCATCGATCACTGGTATCATGTTTCTAAAGATCGGCAAAGAAGACATGGTTTCAGTTCGACAGAAACATCAAATGAGATATAAACTGGGAGATACTGTGCCTGGTACAAGGAGCTGTCACTATTTCAAACCGGCTTCTCAGTTTAATATTCAGGGCAAGCAATTGAGTGCTGACACAACGATCTTTATCGATCATTCTTTCCTGGACATGCCTGTGCCGTTAGATGAAACTCTGGAGTTGCTCAAATGCAATGACTACATTACTTGCATTTTTGATGGATATTGGTGGTTAGCATTGATTGAGAGTGTCAACAGGGAAGAGAAAGATCTTACTTGCAACTTCCTGCATCCACATGGACCATCACATCAATTCCACTGGCCAACTAATAGGGATCGAGGCTATATTCACCTGAGCAAGGTCGTTATGAGAGTGCAGACCCCAAGTATTTCAGTGAATGGTAGAACATATTTCATCACCGAGGAGGAGAAAAATAAGACTCAGGACTATTTTGACAGATTAAGTCGATAGTTGGAGTTATAACAAATGTCTGTTTTATATTCGTTTGACAGTTTTTCTTACGATAAACTAGATTATGCATCAGTCTTTTATTTTCGACTATTTTTTGTCCATATCCTTTTATATGATATAATTTGACATTCTATCATGAAAATGGGCTCTAATGGGTCGATCCAAGTCCTTTTTCAGCTCTAGATATTAATCATAGCTTAAGATTAGATTGTTGCCAAATTCACCAAAAAGTCCTTAACTTTTTATAAAAATGCCAATTTTGAGGCTTTAGTGTCTGGAAATGTCAAATATGCCGAAAGGTTTTATTTGATTTTTGTAATTTCCAACCCAAAGTCACTTTAAAAATCCAAAGGAGAAGTCTGGCAAAGCACCACAGTTATGTTTTTTTCTCAACAAAATATCGCCCCAAACAAGCTCTAAAAAAGTGCTGCGGTACCACCTAAAATGGTAAAAATAAGGTACTTCCTCTCATTTGCCATCTTTCTAACCATGATTTCTGGATTCCTTGCCCTCAAAACCTTACCTGTGTGAATATTTAGCTCCAGAGCTTTATTCTTTGCAACAAAAATGCAAATTTTGTAAAACGCTGGGGGTCGAAAATTCTACGTCATGAGATAGCAATTTTTGATTTCCAGGGTGAAACCGACTGTGAAAAAAAATATGTTCCTCAAATCCAACTGGGCTGAAATTGCAGATTTCTCTTAGTTTTAACCCAAAGTTTGTATGGTGTAAATATGAAAAAAATCCAAGAGGGGGTGTGTCGGGGCTGGATGAATTGGGCTGGAATAACCCGTTATTTAATAGGATGGAGTGGGGATAAACGGGGGGGGGGAAGGCATGAAATGATAAACACAATAAAAGAGAACAAACACAGAAAAATAATTGAAAAAAATACTTACTCCTTTTAATTTTATCAGGGATGAATTTAGTTTTTCCATGAATTAAGTCATTAATCTGTCTACAATAATTAAAAAAAAAAAATTGTTAGAACAAATGTTTAAATTTTTTTTTTTATATAATCATCAAAAAATATACAATCCTAATAAATAAAAAATTAAATTTAAAGTAAATAAACGTGCATTTAAAAGCAGATACCTTCTTTGCCAATGCTCCAAAATGATTACACTAGCTTCAGGGACCAATCATTACACCAAATCAAATTTAGTGAGGCATGTTATCTCAATATTTCATAAGAATCTTTCATTTAGTGATACAAGCACCAAAATTGGCACAAATGACGTTCAGAACATACATTTTAAGAAAAAAAACGTTAGCCATCAGAAAGTTCAAGATGGCTGCCAATTTTCAAGATGGCTGCAGAAGCAAACCTGACAGATTTCAATTTTGGTACTTGTATCACCAAGTAAAAGATTGTTTCAGCAATCTGCCCAACTAATTTGAAAAGAATTACTTTCACAAAAACAAAAATGAGGATTGTTTTGAAAAAAACAAAAAAAAAACAATGCAATTGAAT
This sequence comes from Euprymna scolopes, assembly GCF_053919585.1. Taxonomy (NCBI): domain Eukaryota; kingdom Metazoa; phylum Mollusca; class Cephalopoda; order Sepiida; family Sepiolidae; genus Euprymna; species Euprymna scolopes. The sequence continues at coordinate 113,999,705 of NC_136493.1, read as the reverse complement.
TCAGATATTTAAACAATTTTATTTAAAGAATGAAAGATCCTCGATCAAATGAACCTGCAATATAAAAATCAGACCAAATCCAACACATTAAGTCAGAGAATTTGCTGCTTAGTAGTTGTTCAGTCATCTGTGTAGAATTGAGATGCAGTCACAAGGAGTGTTCACCCTCCTAAATAAACTGTTGCAGAAGCATGGATGTCTTAAATCACAGGAAGATTAACCGATCAAGGAAAACTTGAGTTGAGCTCTATAACACAAGATGTTGACCGGTGTTCCTCACCTCAGGGCTCAGGAAACACAAAGTCCCTTAAATAGCAAAACTGCATAAATAACAACAACAGGATAAAAAATCTGATTATAAATTTTTCGTATTGAATATGTTTCATGGCAACAGTGATAATTTTAAACGAGTAAAACACTCTACTTCAACATACATACAAACACCTATATCATCAGGTTCAGTTTAACATTTGTTGGTCCCCCGACAAAAGGAGGGTGGACCTGTGAATTCACCCTTGTCCGTTCATCTGTCCGCACTTTTCTCAATAACTACGACTTGGAATTTTTTGAAATTTTGCACAAACATTAAACATGATATGAGTAAAAATGTAACAGAACGGATTTTCCGGGAAAACTTCAGTTGCCCCCTTAGGGATGACTTTCGGGTTAAAATGGCTAAAATTTACACTTTTATGCTTATTAAAGAAAAATTGATGCCTTGTATTTTTATAAAACTTTTTGAAAAGTTGTAACTAACTGATTTCTATATAATTTTGTTTGTCTATACTTCACGTTAACTCTTGGGTGTGCCCCGGAAGCTCTTTTAGGGCTGATAAAAGCATTCCATTTTTGGGACTATTTTACCATATTTGTCCAAAATTTTTTGTGTATGTTTATTTAGCAGTTTTGCATGGTGCTGAACTCAAATTTCAAATGTGTTAAGGCACTGAAGACTTTTGGGGCTATATGGGGGGGGGGAGACAAATGCTGAACTTAGCAATTTTTTTTTATGCCTTGTTCGCTGTGCCCTCACGGGGGACCATGCATGCTTCACTTGTTTTACATGCTAGCACGCGTTGAACAGCTTTTAGGAACTGACTGCAAACCAACCTATCTCTGGCCAGGTTTTTATTTATCCCTCCTTTTTGCAAAATCATTCTTATCGCTTCATTCCATGTTTTCTTTGGTCTTTCCCTGTCAACTAATCCTACTATGGCAACTATTCTACACTAATAACCCTAAAACGCTCATTCACTATTTTGATGTGACCAAACCAACAGCCTCTCAAGATTCGTACAGATTTTCAATGTCCATTTTCAAGGAAAGTATTTTTTAAAGAGGGTGGCGGATAATTTTATTTATCGCAATCGTCACTACTTCTCCCCTCTTGTGCTCCCGCAAAAAAAAAAAAAAAAAGAAAAAAAAAAAAATTATTATAAATGAGAACAAAAATAGATTTAAATGCACCACTCGCCACCCCCACCCCCAAAAAAAGTTAGAAAAAGAAAAAAAATGTGATAATCGAAAACTATGTTGGCCAGGCTGAAAAAATTATCATGAAACTATCCAAGGTAGTTTTTGATACAAACATTCAGAGTAGGAATGTATGGATGCACGTCTGGGAAACAAAAAAGAAATCTGACACCCCCTACTTTCTTTTACTATCATGACTTCATTTTGAAACAGCGTTTTGATTGGCTGAAATTTTGGGCTTCCGTACAGCTGTGTTTACAAACATTTATCGGTTGCGTTTTGCCGAATGGCATAATTACTTACTTTTTGTAGGGCTAATTAAGCTGTATTTTGTATCAACAAGGTGTTTTTTTTTTTTAATTCAATATCTTAGGACTTTACTAATTATCTTTGAAATAGACCCAGAAAACTAATATTTATCTTTTAAAGGATTTTTACAATTAATTTATTTTAGTTTAAAATTTAGCTGAATTAGTTAGCTCGCCGTGAAAACATTTTCATAACTTTTTTTTTTTTCACGTGTACAAATATTTTTTCCTTTAGGAAATTAACTTTAGTCTTTATTCTTTCAAATGCAATCAAAAAGTAGTCGGAAACCTACAAAAAAATTATGATAAATCGTCTTTCAAATCTAGGTCCTCCTATTTTTGCCCGTACCTAACATCATGCCACCTCACATCTTCAAAGTCAGCTTGAAAGTCAATACCAAAGTTTACCTGGATGTGCTAAAGAGTATGATGTTCCCCGGATGCAATTAGGTGGTCGCTGGCAGACTCTGGGTGTGGCAGCAGAACTCGGCGCCGGCCTACAAGTCTAAAGAGACCAAGGCTTGGCTTTAGAAAGAGTGCTACAACTTTGTACCCTTCTTTCCATATCCCCCTCCTCCCCCGATCTGAACCCGCTGGACTACGTCGTTTGGTCATTCATCAAGAACATCACCAACATGACATCTCTTAACACCAAAGCCAGCCTTATCACAACCATCCGCCAAGCTCCTGCCGGCACTTGTGGAAAAGGCATGCTTTCAGTTCCGGCCCCATATCGATGCGGTTATATAGGCTAAAGGCGTCTACATTAAATAGATGTCAACTCTACTACATAATCAAGTTACTGGAACTGATTTTTTCAATAAAAGTTTTAAAATAAAGCTGTAGTGTTGTTTTCTTTAAGGCGACAACTTTATCTTTCTACCCTATAGATTGGATATTCATATCATTCTCCGATGATTACTATGCCACACATATTTAAAACCTTCATTGGCCAGGTTTCATTCATCACACTGTGCACACATATACGACAGATTTTTCTCTTGGTCAACAGTGGTAACTCTCTGAACTTACTCTACCCACTTCTACCTTGTGATCACACTAACACCAGGTTCTTTAATGCCAAGGTAACATCTTGGAATTTTTTGAGGTACGGATTGATATGTATTTTGATTGCCCTCATCTTCAGTGTTATTCTTACGTTTCAGCCGATTTAATCTTCGACCTTCTTAATGTACCTATTTACTATGCCTCCCCACGGGACAGAGTTAGACACCAGGGTCGTTTTTTAACGTGGAGAAAAGGTACAAAAATAAAAATTGTCTCAGTCGTGAAGGATTTCTTCTCCACCGAAAGAGAACAAGAAATGGAAGTGCAGCATCTGAAGAACAGATACTACACTTTGATCTTGACCAAAAGGCCAAGACCTTCTTAATGTATATCGAATGGCTCTTATTGATAAATGGTAGAAAAAGTCGCCCTACTCCCACCCCGATAAACCATGGTCATTAGAATTCAAAATGTGTTTATGAAATAAAAAGGACTTTGAAGTAGAAACAACTATCTATAGGCACAACTGGACTATCTTTTTATGAATAAGAAGTGGATCAATAGCTGCCATAACTGAAGCTTATAGCAGTTTCTATGGTGTGTCTACTGATCATAGGATCGTAACCTCTAAGCTGAAGTTAAGCCTACGAGCGAACAAAACTGAAAAATCATCTAGACAGCCTTACAACTGGTCAACGTTGTTACATGACATTCAGATCAAACAGAAATTCATCTTCGAACTCCGAAACAGATTTGATGCTTTACAAGCACAAGAGCAGGAACCAACTGCTAATACCACCTATGAAAACTTCGTTAGATCGCACCAAGAAGCAGCAAAGAAGTGTATACCTTTGAAGCCCAAGGTAAAGCGAAAAGTACCGTGGGAAAATGATAAATTAATATTAAAACGAGAAAAATTAAAAAACATAATCAAAAAGCAACATAAATACCTCACTCGACAGAATACAAAATTAAGGAAGCAGGCGCTTCAAGAGCTTAGTATGATGTACCTATCAGAACAACAGAAGTTCAAGAACAAATAGATCGAATCAAGAATGCAGCAGATAACAAACAATCCTATCTGGCTTGGCAAGTAGTAAATGAGATATCTGGGTGCAAATGACCTGCCAAAGCTAAGTTAAAGGCAATGCATGTTCGAAATGGAAAGCACATTTTGAAAAGCTACTTGGAAACAAACCAGAAGTAACAGACCAACTAATTCAGCCGATTGTTGTACAGGAACTCGATATTGAGAAGGGTGATTTTACAATGGAGGAACTTCTAAATGTACTAAAGAAGACCAAGAATCGTAAAGCTGCAGGCTTAGATAACATACCTCCTGAAGTATGGAAGACAGGTGGTTCCAATGACATACTTCTTAATTCATGCAATTCTGTGTATAATCAAAACATTATTAATATATGGAGGGAAGGATGCATACTTCCCTTCCCCAAGAAGGGTGACCTAAGCATACCAAGCAACTACAGAGGAATAACACTCACTCCAATTGTAGCAAAAATCTACAATACCATGCTTCTCAACCGTATCCAACCAAAGATCGAAGAAGTGCTCAGGAAGAACCAAAATGGATTTAGAAAGAATCGCTCTACTACTAGTCAAATACTTACTGTTAGGAGACTGATTGAAGGAGTCAAAGCAAAAAACATTGAGGCAGTCATGATCTTTGTAGATTTCTCCAAAGCATTCGACTCTGTACATAGAGGAAAAATAGCCAGCATATTAAAAGCATATGGCATTCCAAATGAAGTCATTAATGCTATCATGATGCTATATGAGCACACTCGAGCAATGGTCAGGTCCCCAGATGGGGACACTGAATTTTTCGACATCCGCACTGAGGTTCTACAAGGAGATACTCTTGCCCCTTTTCTTTTCATTGTCTGTCTTGACTTAGTACTTCGCACCTCTGTTGATATACACAACATGCTAGGCTTCACCCTAAATGAATCCAGAAACGGACGTCATCAATCAGCACACATAACTGATGCAGATTACGCAGACGATATTGCTTTGTTTGCGAACAACACTGCTGATGCGCAAACACTGTTACGTAAGCTAGAAAAGTCTGCAAATGACATTGGTCTCAACATTAATGTGGATAAGACAAAGTTTATGACTTTCAATGTGAAGGGAGAGATCAGGGCTTTGGTTGGATCAACACTGAAAGAAGTCGCTGAGTTTACGTATCTGGGCAGCAACATAGTTTCCACAGAGAGAGATATCGGAGTTCGCATCTGAAAAGCATGGACCGCATTGGATGGGCTGCATTCAGTATGGACTTTGAGACTGGCTGACAAACTGAAAAGGCAGTTCTTCAAGGCAGTGGTAGAGTCTGTCCTTGTTTACGGTGCTACAAACTGGACACTCGCCAAAAAATTGGAAAGAAAACTAGACGGCACATACACCTGTATGCTAAGAACAATATTAAATATATCTTGGCAAAACCATCCCACGAAGCAACAACTTTATGGCAATCTACCTGCCGTATCTAATACCATCAGAGAAAGACGCCTACGATTTGCCGGTCATTGTCTGAGGAGCAAGCATGAATTGGTGAGTGATGTGTTACTATGGACTCCACGACACGGACGCGCAAGCAGAGGACGACCTAGATTCACGTACATCCAAAAAATAGCACACGACACCAACTGTGATCTGAGGCAACTGATGGAAGACAGGAAACTCTGGAGAGGAAGAGTCACATTGGTCCGGGCAAGGAGTCCGTCATGATGATGATGATGATGATGGTAGCACATCTAAGACCGTAAACGACCAAGTTCTCTCTGATTCTCTCTCCTCTGATCTTAAGCATGTGGTACAATGGGGAAAGGAGTGGCTGGTTACTTTTAATGCATCTAAAACCAAGCTTTTATCTTTACATCAACGCTCTGATCCCCATCTGGCATCAATTGAAATGAATGGCTCTTGTCTGGGGGAGGCCTCATGTTTTGACAAGCTTCTGGGTTTGACTTTTACTCCTGATCTTAAGTGGAACACATACATTAAATCCGTTGCCAAGGCTGCTGAAAAAATGGTGGGATCCTTCTATCGATCCAGTAGATAATCTCACTGCTGATGCAATTCTCTATCTATATCTATTGCAGAGCCAGGTACATCCAAGGATGGAGTACTGTTGCCACATCTGGGCAGGAGCTGCTAGAAAGGACTTATCCTGCCTTGATAGAGTTCAAAATAGACTTCGTAGTCTCGTAGGGGATGTCCTTTTCTCTTCCCTGCAACCTCTTTCTCACAGAAGAGATGTTGCGAGTTTGTTTTATTGTTATTTTCATGGCAAGTGTTCGGCTGAGCTCTAATCTATGGTCCCCCCTCGCCAAACTTTCACAAGAAACACTCGTCTAGCAGAAATCACTATCAATAATTTCTCCCACTCTTTATCTGTACCTAAACCCAAACGTAGATTCCATGAACAAAGCTTCTTTCTTAGAACTGCACGCCTATGGAATTGTCTTCCGTTTTTCTGCTTTCCAGCTGATTACAATATGGTTGTCTTCAAGTCCAACGTAAACAAGTTTTTAATGAGCCGTTCCATAAGTTAACAAATTCACCAAATTTCCATTACTAACGATTACTCTATTGTCCACTTTCTACTGTACACTCTTTAACCCTTATCCTCGAGTGGCCTCAAGGCCTTGATAAGTGGTGATGCCCATGTAAAAAAAAGAACAAAAACTCAGTGCTATTTTGAATTCTAATGACTGGCTCGTCAGAAAGAACAAAAAAAGGACCTTTCCACCATTTACCAATGTCAAGATTCACTAGAAAAAGATCCAGTTATATTGGTCAAAAGAACAGTCATCCGAATAATCCAAACTTCAATAACCTCGCCATCAAAATATCCTTTCTTCACATCAGTTCTCATCCATCTCTATTGTCAGACTTTCTATACGCAGCTCACGTTGGAAAGGATGAAGCAGCAGATGCATTTGATATTTATGCATTTATGAAATGGAAATGGCGCCAAGTTGTTTTCCATTTTTGTATTAATTCTGGGTCTGTAATGGAAACGACCCAACCTTCTTTTCATTTCATAAACACATCACACATTTTTAATTCTAATGACTATGTTTTGTCAGAAAAAGAAAAGACCTTTCTTCTACCATTTTCTCCTATCAAATAATCTTCAAACGTGTGTGTGTATGTGGAACTGTGTTTGTATGCCTGCTAAAAACTTTTGTCATCCGCATCGTACAGACACAAACATGGTATCGTTAGAAAGAGTGATCCTTCAAATAAAAAGGTATCAAAAAATTGGAAAAAATCGTCGATTATTTCATGTAGAAATATTGTTTTGTTTGAGGATAAAAATCTTGCTTTCGACACGGTTTGCAAACTGCGCATGCACGAACCTTCGTTACGTTCTTTCATTTGAAATAGTTAACTTTGCGATGTTATAACGTCTGTGTCCTCATAGGCCCATCGATAAAAGCATTCACTTACAAACTGAGATTATGCGAATTCACGCCCATTTTTTTTCTTTTTTTTTTTTGCTTACAAACTTTTGCTTTCAGTTTCGCTTCTGGCCAAAAGGTACCCAAGTCCTGTTATTTTTTTTTTTTTAACAACCGTGCCCGTTGTCACAATTTTCAAATTTTTTTTTGTTTTTAAAATCAAAATATCATATTTAAGCAGATTTTACGACCAGGCAATGCCCTCTTCCCCTGTTACAATTTTTTTTTTTTAAACCAGGCAATCCCCCCGCCCCACACACACATACTCCCATAGTTCAAAGTTTTTTTGAGGTGGAGGGGTCTTTTCTTTTAATTTTTTGGGGGTGGAGGTGAGGGGGGAATTTTTAAGAGATTTTACTGTTTTCTCTTCCACGAGTGAAAAATTTACTTTCACCATGACTAATGTTTGTGAGAAATTTCAAAAAAATCCAAAGCATTGTTATGGAGAAAAGTGCTAATAAATGAAAAGACGAATGATTTAGGAGCAATTTTATCTATAATGGCCCCTAAGGAGACCAACCAGAGTTATCCCTGAAAATCCGTTCTGGCAAAATATTTATTTTCACCATGACTAGTGTTTGTGCAAAAATTTCAAAAAAATCCAAGGCGTAGTTGAGAAAAATGCGTACAAACAAAGAGATGAATGGACGAACGGGAGTGAATTACTAAAGCCAATCCCTCCTTTGTCGGGGGAACAAAAAGCTAATTTAACAGCAAAAATTAAATTAAATCAAACAAAAATACTTGACTCACCTGTCTAATGAACTTTTCCCATGGAGTAATATGAGACCGGTCATGTATGTATCTTGTGAAAGACTTTTGTAACTTCCATTGAAAGATATGCTTGTAATTGCCTAAATGAAAAAAAGAAATATTTTGATTAAAATCAAAGTTATTCAATTAGGAAACTGCGACAAGTGTTAATGTTTTACAGTTGAGGCATTCATTTTCCATGGTGCCCTCTTTTGGATGGAAAGTGCGAAAAGAACTACAATCCTGAACATCATCTGTCAGTTCTTTTCAAGCTGACTGGCATGCGAGACTGACATTGTCTGCAGGGGTCATTAACGATGCTAAAAGAGATAAGCGCTTGAACTCTCTGAATTAGCGTTTCATTATCACGATAAATTTTTTTTGTAATATTTATGAGTACATTTATTTCAGTTTTTATGTGGAAGAATGTTTGCTTGCTTTACACTGAGCACGTGCATTGACAAAAAAAAAAATTAATCAGTAAAACTCATCAACTTGATTTTTCAGCTCCTGTTTCTGGTGTTACGTTTACAACAGTAAGTGGTTAATGACACAAACTTAAAACCTGGCCATGCCAAGTTCAAACCCAGTTTGTCCCACAGAAACATTGTCATGAAATCAACATTTGACCTTGTAGCTAACTTTCTGGAGATGACGTAAATAAAACGACAATTATGTAACACCATCAACTTTGAAAAAAAAAAAAAAAAAATATGGATGTCACATGTCGAAATCACTCATTCTATAATATGTGGAATTGAATGTGATGACAAAAAAGATTCATCATTTATTATAAATACTGGACTGTGCACCAGCTATATCTTTTTGTTGTCAGTTCACATGTCGAAAGAATATGTCTTAGTGTTGGTTGCTTGATTGGTTTTACAGCATATCAACCTTAGTGGTCATTTAATGCCAATGTCTTTTTTCTTTTTAAAAAACATTTTTGGTTATATAACTATATACATTATAAGTTTTATGCATCCAGGTATCTGCTGTTAAATGTCTATGTTTATATAGTGAAATAAGGTAGTATTTTATTTTTTTTTTTATTTCGTTGAGTAACCCTGTTATCTTCAGATATATGAGGAGGGTAGTTGGGTTTACATGAGTGAATATGTCCTTTAAAGTTTTTTTCATTATATAGATTTGGCGGCTTATTTTCAGGTCTTCACATCTTGTCAGTATATGACTGACTCCTGGGACGGTATGCAAAGTGGGGCTTCCTCTTTTTTGAGTAGGTATGAGTGTGTGATAGAGGTATGACCTATTCGGAGTCTTGTTATTATAACTCACCCTTTTCTGATCATTCTTTTGTTTGGTTTCTGTTTTCCTTGATTTCGTATAGTTTGTTTTTGGTACAAGAGTTTCACGACTCTTGCCATGTATTTCTAATATATTTATTAATTTTTTTAAATCACTATGAGGGATCTTATCTTTGGTTGGGGTCAATCTTAATGCTGCTTTTGCTGCTTCGTCAGCTCTTGTCTTCTTCCCACACAAGCATCATTATTGGCAGGTGATTGAATCGCTTCATACGTTGATCTAATCAAGAATGGTGTCCTTACTCGTTTCCAAGCCCATACTTCTTTCCATCCAACCTTTTACCAGCGCATCCCTTTACATCATAAGCATTGTCCTTGTTGATCCCATTTTACAAAATGTAAATATCGGTTGAACTTCTTTTCTAATGTCTTTCACTGTTTTCCTTCACATTACACTTGGAAAATGATTTTAAGTTTCAAATATATTTGTACCACCCTGCACCAACAATATCTGCATCTTCCAACTTGGCAATTGCATCATCAACTGCAGTTTCTACTCTCAATTTCAATTCAGTTCTAACTTCATGCTGATTATCTTTGCTTTTTTAGTCATCAGAGAAGCAAAGTATCATCACTGTACACACGCTAGCAGCCTTATAGTCTTTGAAAATACAAGTGATGGGCAATTGTTGATTATTTCTTCCAAATATTGTAGCATTATTGAGTGACATTTGTTCACAAGGCACAGTACGAACAAACACCGGTTTGGAGTCGTAGTTGCTAAAAAAAAGATTTTTTTTTTTTTTTTTTTTTTTTACAAAGGCATCACCACATTATCAAGGTCAAGAGGCCACTCAAGGATAAGGGTTAAAGAGTGTACAGTAGAAATTGGTCAATATAGTAATCATTAGTAATGAAAATTTGGTAAATTTAATAACTTATATGGAACGGCTCATCAAGAACTTATTTACTTTAGACTTGAACACAACCATATTGTAGTCAGCCGGAAAGCAGGAAAACGGAAGACAATTCCACAGGCGTGCAGTTCTAAGAAAGAAGCTTTGTTCATGGAATCTACGTTTAGGTTTAGGCACAGATAAAGAGTGGGGGAAATTATTGATAGTGTTTACAGCTAGACGAGTGTTTCTTGTGAAAGTTTGGCGAGGGGGGACCAAAGATTGAAGCTCAGTTGAACACTTTCCATGAAAATAACGATACATCAGAGACAAACTCGCAACATCTCTTCTGTGAGATAGAGGTTGCAAGGAGGAGAAAAGGACATCTCCTACGAGGCTACGAAGTCTATTTTGAACTCTATCAAGGCAGGACAAGTCCTTTCTAGCAGCTCCTGCCCAGATGTGGCAACAGTATTCCATCCTTGGACGTACCTGGCTCTTATATAGGTAGAGAATAGCATCAGCAGTGAGATATCTACTGGATCGATAGAAAGATCCCACCATTTTTCCAGCGGCCTTGGCAACAGATTTGATATACGTGTTCCATTTAAGATCAGGAGTAATGGTCAAGCCCAGAAGCTTGTCAAAACTTGAGGCCTCCTGAAGACGAGAGCCATTCATTTCAATTGATGACAAATGTGGATCAGAATGTTGATGATGTAAAGAGAGAAGCTTGGTTTTAGATGCATTAAAAGTAACCAGCCACTCCTTTCCCCATTGTACTACATGCTCAAGATCAGAGGAGAGAGAATTGGAGAGAACTTGGTCGTTTACTGTCTTAGATGTGGTACCATAAATGGTAGTGTCGTCAGCATAAATGTCTACAAATGATGTAAGGATATGATTTGGAAGATCATTAATGTAGATCAGGAAAAGAGTTGGGCCCAGGATGGATCCCTGAGGGACACCGGCATTAATACTGTGAGCTTCTGATTTTTGCCCCTCAACTACTACTCTTATGAACCTATCAGAAAGAAATGATTTAATAATTGAGAAGACTTTTCCAGCTATACCATAGCTAGCGATCTTATGAAGTAAACCTTTATGCCATACCCTATCAAAGGCTTTAGATATGTCAAGAGCAATTGCCCTAGAAAGATTGCCACCGTCGAGAGATTTGCTAATCCTATGCGATATAACTGTAAGGACATCTGCTGTAGATCTAGCAGAATGGAAACCATATTGAGTGTCACTAAGAAGGTTATTTTTGTTGAGATGTTTGATTACTTCTGTATTTAACACAGATTCTTGCAACTTACTCATGACGCACAGGAGACTTATTGGCCTGTACTGAGAGGGGGATGAGCGATCACCTGAATTCTTAAATACAGGGCATACTGATGAGATTTTCCAGGGAGATGGGAAACTATTCTCCTTAAGACAACGTTTAAACAGTTTTGTAAGTATGGGCGCTAATTCAGGTTGAAGTTTTTTGAGTACTATAATTGGAATACCATCAGGGCCAGTTGCTTTACTCGAATCAAGGTTTTTGATTAGCTTTGCAACATCACGTACAGAATTAAACATCGATATTTTATAAGATATTGTGAAAGTTGAATTTAACTTGGAAAAAAACCTCCCCAAAAAACGCGATTAAGGTCTGATTAAGAATTGATTGTTTTGTTTTTGCTTTTACGCACACTGCGGGACTATTCGGTTTTTACTTCCGGTAGTTATTTCAATGTATCCACCATGATTTGACGACTCGTTCTTCAAAGATAATTCATTTTTCTTATTTTTATTTCTTTTTTTTCAGCCATTCTTACCATCAAAGGTTTAATTATGCCATTTTCTTTTTTTTGCTTTGTTGACAATAATAACAAGGGAATTTTGCTTTATTTCGCTTTTTTTTTTTTTACACGGTGGTCACCACTTATCAAGGCCTGGAAGCCACTCAGGGATAAGGGTTATTGCAAGTACAGTACGTTAGTGTGGAGATTTGATGAAGTGTTTACTTAAGGGGGTGATTCATTAGGAATTTGTTAACGTTGGACTTAAAGGCATCCAAGTTGTAGTCAGGTGGGAAGCAGGCAGACAGAACAGAGTTCCACAGGCGTGCAGTTCTAAGAAAGAAGCTTTGTTCATGGAATCCACGTTTTGATTTAGGCACAGATAAAGAGTGGGGAAAATTTTTCACAGTGGATTCAGCTAGACGGGTGTTTTTCGTGAAAGATTGGCGAGGGGGGACCAGAGATTGGAGTTCAGACGAGCACCGTATATGGAAATAACGATAAAACAAGGATAGGCTCGCAACATCTCTTCTGTGGGAGAGAGGTTGCGGGGTAGAGAAAAGGGCATCCCCCACTAAGCTACGAAGTCTATTTTGTACTCTGTCAAGGCAGGATAGGCTGTTTTTAGCAGCTCCTGCCCAGATATGGCAGCAGTACTCCATCCTTGGACGTACTTGGCTTTTATATAGATAGAGAATTAATTCCTTCACCCTCAACCACACCCCTTTCTACCATAGATGGCTTCTACGCATGCGTCAACATGCGCAAAAAACGTACTTAAAGACCGACCTACATTCGTCCACATGTTCATAGCGCAATGGATTAAGGGACAGCGTCGTTATCAAAAGATTTCAGGTTCATTTATCATATCTTTCTATGATTTTTAAGCATTTAATATTGAAACTGTTATTTATACCATTTTTTTCGCTTTTCCCTGTGTTTTTTTTTTTTTTGTTTTTTCCTTTTTTAAATTTTGGTTTATCCGATTGCTTGAAAGAAGTTTTACATCCGTTCACTGTTTTTTTTGTTTTGTTTTTTTCGATTTTTTTTAACAAGTTTGAACAGGGTTATTTAATCACTTTTACATTCGTTTGCTGTTTTTTTTTTTTTTTGGGGGGGGGTCCGATTTTTTTTAAATAGTTGTTTAACACACGCACACACACCTCCAAACACCTGGGCAACGCCGGGTACCCCCGCTAGTTATAGATAATATGAGTTCTAAGGAATGCATGGTTATCAAACATAGGAGAAAGAAAAAAAGGGGAACAACAAAACGGAAGCAAAAATTAGTAGAAAAAATGTAAAGATATAAAGAGCCAAGTGACAGAAATAAGTCAAATAAATAAAATAAAAATAAAATAAATAATAAATAAAATAAATAAATAAAAAATAAATAAAGAAAAATAAATAAATAAAAAATAAAATAAATAAAAAATAAATAAATAAAAAATAAATAAATAAAAAATAAATAAATAAAATAAATAAATAAAAAATACAGAATAAATTTAGAGTAAGATAAACAAGAAAAAATACAGCAGGAGAATGTTCTAAGGCAATAAGTGGTGGTAATTGCCAGGGTTTTTTTTAGGTTTTTGTCAAGTCCAAAGCAGTATCCAAGTACTTCCAAAAAGTATCTTTTTAAAAAAAAACAAATAAATAGAAGTTCCTCCGGGTGGAAGATAGTGTTCATCCAATTTAGATAGAGACTCAAATAAGTGTTACTGTTGGTAGTAGAAATCTGCAATTTATTTGGAAATTGAACCTCAGACTACTATACTCCTCCCATATCACAGATCAATATAATTCCTCCATTCAGCCTCAATATTTTATTTTGTTGCTAATGTAACTATCGCTAGTTGTCACATCCCTATTATATTCGAAATACCATAGTATAAATAGTTCTCACTTACCTAACACCTCTAATTGATGAATACCCTTTTTCAATAAATGAATAAATCTACATATATTAATATATAATCTTATATTTTCAGTTTCTTCCTTTATTGATTTTATATATAAAGTGCTGAGACGAGTCCAATATTACAATTACCAATTTCAGTTCTTTTAAAAGCTCTAAATATTTAGGTATAGAGTTGTAAAAAAAAAAAAAGAACTTGTGGGGACGTAATATACAGATTTTAGTGTTTAGAATTAAGTTTTAAACAAAAACAAACAAAAAGTAAAAAAGAAATTTTTCCAATGCAGATACCAAAAAAAAAAAATTCTGATTTTTCTGATTCCCAAGTAATCGCCCCCAACATACACACAAATATATATATTAGTGCTGGGATGATTAATTAAATTTCTTGGGATATCGGAATCAGAAAACTTAGAACCTACTTTACAATGTCAAAACTGATTCTTTAAAAAATTTTTTTTATTTGATTCTACTTTAAGAAACATCTTCCGCTGCTTATAGTAATGATAAAATAATAAATATTCATTGATTTAAACTTCCAGTAAGACAAAAATATTTAGATCACTCCCTCGCAAGTGTGTTTTTATGTTTGAGAAAATATAGGCACATTTAAGATGTGTTTTTTACAGTAATCGGGACAAAATAACAGTTAAATATTTAGAGATTTATAAAGAATCGGTAATTGTATCAGAATTGGGAATTTAGTATGGAATCAAGAAAAATATTGGAATCGTCCCATCACTAATATATATATGATTGAATAAATCTATATATATTCATATATAGTCTTATATTTTCATGCATAAGCCTGACGAATTCTCAAAATGATGAAATGTGAAATATTCTATGTAGCTTGATTGCCATATGTATTTTCATAACTTTCTATACATATATATTTAAAAAAATATTAGATTGCCAACTAAGTTATTGCTGTTTTTTTTTTTTAAATATACATCTTTTAAAAAGTAAAATAAAAACCAACACCTATTTAATCAATGATGTAATCTTCATTCATGTTCACAACCTTTTTCCTAACATTCAACAAGATTCTCACTACCTTTTTGGTTGGTTGGTTGGTTGTTTTTGTTTTACGGCATCTCAACCCTTTTCACGTTATTTAATGCCGAATCCAAAGATTTTGAAGAAAATTTTTTTAGTAGAATATATTTGTTGTTTTCAAGTCGGTTTCTATTTAACCTATAGCTGGGACCCTAACAGGTACTACCACTCCAGATCAGAGTGGACCTGGGAGCAATGGCAATTAAAGGGTGGCTTCACACTCCCCAAAGCTCGCAAGCTGGGGTCTCACCACTGGATATAGTTTAAGGTCATATCCAGAACCCTACCTTTTTGGTAGAAAGCATTTGGAGTCAAACAATAAAATATAACAAATAAATTTTCAAAACAATACATTTAAAAAACGGCAAAAACTTAGTTGCCAACCCAATATATTAGTCTCGCAAGTAACTGCGAGACAACAAAATGTTACTTCGAGACTACTATTGAGTAATCCAACGTAGGGTACCGGTGGAAAAAATAATAAATTAATTTACTTGAGACATACTTATTGAACATTTTCTGAAATAGTACAATAATTACCTTGACATTCTTCTGTTTAGTTTAAGATATCATTTTCAGATATTTTGATACTAATACCGTTATTAAAAAAATAAAAATTGCCGGATTTTAGTTTCATAAGAGTTTTCCACTATAATATAAACAAACCACTATTCGTACTACCATAATAACAGCGACAGAGAGAGAGAGAGAGGGAGAGAGACAGAGAGACAGACAGAGAGGGGGGGGGCTACTGTTCAGTATTTGTGTAAAATATTACATAACTGATTTTCCCCCTATTTTTGATTATCCGTTACATTAATACCATTGCTAAATTAATTTAGTTTAAATCCCGCATTTCCATCCATGCTCACCACCGCCCACCGAAAATTACCGACTATTACCGAATGAGCAGACGTTAAATTGTAACAAACACACATCCGTAAAGTTGTTTATTTATGTCTGCGTTGCACCTCCTTACATGAAACATTTTCTTGCATTATTTAAAACACATAAGCGTACTATTTTTTTTGTTGTTTGTTTACAAATGCTGTGTCAATAAAATTCTTACTTTCTTTTATATTTATGCGTTATTGGTAAAACTTTGTTTATACAAATTCCTGGGACTTATGTAGGACCCCCCCCTGGAGTAAATGTGGTATTGCGGTGATTTTGCGGCCTGTCAAGAATATTATGAATATATTATCATTTTTAATTTTTTAACTGGCTGTAACATTTTCTTGCATTATTTTCAACTTTTTGTAAATAATGCAAGAATAATTTTTCGACTACAACGTAAACAAACCACTATTCGTACTACCATAATAACAGCGACACAAAGAGAGAGAGAGAGAGAGTAAGAGAGAGAGAGAGAGAGAGAGAGACAGACAGACAGAGAGGGGGGGCTACTGTTCAGTATTTGTGTAAAATATTACATAACTGATTTTTTCCCCTATTTTTGATTATCCGTTACAATATTACTACCATTGCTAAATTAATTTAGTTTAAATCCCGCATCCCACCGAAAATTACCGACTATTACCGAATGAGCAGACGTTAAATTGTAACAAACACACATCCGTAAAGTTGTTTATTTATGTCTGCGTTGCACCTCCTTACATGAAACATTTTCTTGCATTATTTAAAACACATAAGCGTACTATTTTTTTTTTTTTTTTTTTGTTTACAAATGCTGTGTCAATAAAATTCTTACTTTCTTTTATATTTATGCGTTATTGGTAAAACTTTGTTTATACAAATTCCTGGGACTTATGTAGGACCCCCCCCCTGGAGTAAATGTGGTATTGCGGTGATTTTGCGGCCTGTCAAGAATATTATGAATATATTATTATCATTTTTAATTTTTTAACTGGCTGTAACATTTTCTTGCATTATTTTTAACTTTTTGTAAATAATGCAAGAATAATTTTTCGACTACAACGTAAACAAACCACTATTCGTACTACCATAATAACAGCGACACAAAGAGAGAGAGAGAGAGTAAGAGAGAGAGAGAGAGAGAGAGACAGACAGACAGACAGAGAGGGGGGGCTACTGTTCAGTATTTGTGTAAAATATTACATAACTGATTTTTTTCCCTATTTTTGATTATCCGTTACAATATTACTACCATTGCTAAATTAATTTAGTTTAAATCCCGCATCCCACCGAAAATTACCGACTATTACCGAATGAGCAGACGTTAAATTGTAACAAACACACATCCGTAAAGTTGTTTATTTATGTCTGCGTTGCAGCTCCTTACATGAAACATTTTCTTGCATTATTTAAAACACGTAAGCGTACTATTTTTTTTATTGTTTACAAATGCTGTGTCAATAAAATTCTTACTTTCTTTTATATTTATGCGTTATTGGTAAAACTTTGTTTATACAAATTCCTGGGACTTACGTAGGACCCCCCCCCCCCCTGGAGTAAATGTGGCATTGCGGTGATTTTGCGGCCTGTCAAGAATATTATGAATATATTATTATCATTTTTAAATTTTTAACTGGCTGTAACATTTTCTTGCATTATTTACAACTTTTTTGTTGTTTGTTTACAAATGCTGTGTCAATAAAATTCTTACTTTCTTTTATAGTTATGCGTAATTGGTTAAACTTTGTTTATACAAATTCCTGGGACTTACGTAGGACCCCCCCTCCCCGGAGTAAATGTGGTATTGCGGTGATTTTGTGGCCTGTCAAGAATATATTATGAATATATTATTATCATTTTTAATTTTGTAACTGGCTGTAACATTTTCTTGCATTATTTACAACTTTTTGTAAATAATGCAAGAATATGTTACAGCCAGTTTTTGTCTTTCGATATTTCTTATCGATTCTTCTTCTTCTCAATAGTACTCTCAATACTTCTCAGTTCTCTCTACTATTCATTGTTGACCTTTATTTAATTATTTTATTTTTTTTATATTGCTCATTCAGATCATCCGAGACTTGAGACTACAAAGTGACAATTAGAGACTCAGACTGTTAATTAGAGAGAAAGAGAGTGACGCAGGAGGGAATATAAAAGATTGTAATGGAAAAGGAAGGATCGAGTCAAAGTAAAAGAAAGCCTGAGTGATAGATTGTTCAGGAACAAATAGAGAGAGATATGAGCAAGGAGAAAGCAAGTGAAAGAGAGGAAGAATATCGCCAAGAACAGACTTTCTGAGAGTGAGGGCACTCAGAACAGGAAAAGACAACTCAAGCTTGTCAAGACACTGCATAAGGCTTGTCACTCCTACCACTTGTTTGACCATTTTTATACATTTTCTGACTCGTTTCTTGTTCAATTTGCACATAATTGACATATTTTTGCCAACTATATTGCATTGCAAAGTCATTAAAATTGTATTTATGTTCATAATTATAAAAATGTAATATGTGATTATATTTTTTCTATTTTCACTGTGAACAAGATAAAATTTAATTAAAATATATCTTTTATGAAATAGAAATTATATTTCACAATTAAAAATTGCATAATTCATTTCGAATTTAAGCCTCGTTATCACAATAAATGCTACATTATGCATAAAAACAGATCTATTATTCTGATGCTTCTGATCATTGGTGGAGTCGAAATTAACCCAGGACCTATTGATAAGCAAAATGAAATGGAGTACACCAATGCAAATGATGGCAATAAAAAAGTATATGATAAAATTGCTGAAAAAGCTAGAAAAGCTGAATATTATAGAAAAAATAAAGATAAAATAAAACAAAGAGTTCAGAATTATAAAAAAAAACTCAAGGCGGTAAATAATGATACTTATAAAAAAAAGCAAAAAGAGTCAAATAAAAAATATTTCAATAAAAATAGAGAAAAAATGCATGCGAAAATGGCCCAATATTATAAAAAAAATAGAGAAAAAATTTGTGCAAAAGCATATTATAACAAATATAAAAATAAACATAGAAAAACAGCATCTAAATTTACTTGCAAATTCGAAATGTCAAGCAAAGATGCTAATTTTCATCGACACATTCTGATTAGAAATATGAGACAAATTAAAAAACGACAAAGATGTTATAATGAATTAATGCAAAAAATGATTATAATGCGGAAAATGATTATGTCATACAAAAAAATTGTCAAAGAGAATATAACAGACCTACAGGAATGCAGATTGGCTAATAAAAGTGCATTCAGCACTGTCAACAAGAAATATATTGAAGGAGTTGGCATGAGAAACTTCATGATCAACCAATTGAAGAAGTACTTCAGATGCATCCACTCTTATGTAGAAAAAGCCAACAATGACGGTCTGCAGACTTATTGGGGCAATAATTTGTTCCACTGCTTCACCAATGAGCACTTTCTTTGCGATAAAAGCAAATATGAATATGTGCCATTGGCTCAGTTGTCAAGACACAATTTTAAATTTATGCATTGCCAAGAATGTGATTGCAGTGAATTAAACACATTTGAAGTCCCCATAAATGAAAACAATGAAAATCAAATTAATAACAGTGACTACAGAATATCAATGACTCGTCTGTGTAGAATCGAAGATGGCTGTCCAGACTCAGCTCAGAAATTGGAATATGCTAAAAGATTGCATAACAATTTGTCTGATTTGAGTCCGAATTTGACAATTGCTCAAATGAGGAAGAAATTGGATAGTTTCCAAAGTTGCAAAGGTATGCATTCTGATAGAATTTATTGCTGTGGCCAAAGTGATTGCACGGACAAGCTGGCCCTGCTGAAACTCTTGT
This sequence comes from Euprymna scolopes, assembly GCF_053919585.1. NCBI lineage: Eukaryota > Metazoa > Mollusca > Cephalopoda > Sepiida > Sepiolidae > Euprymna > Euprymna scolopes. Next base: position 113,980,021 of record NC_136493.1, on the reverse strand, counting down.
CACCACACTCGCAACACCTGAGAACAGTGATCAGAAAAGTATATCGATTATTGTCGATTGGAACATGGCTTAACAAATATGACATCGCAATACTTGAAGGTGACTGGTCATTATATACTGAGTTAATTTACCAGGTTAGCAGAGATGCTACTATTTCTGACCTTTACAATGAATCCTTTTCAAATGAAAATGAATTTCACACTGAGGTTTATGTAACAACAAAATATGCCAATTTGTTTAAAAAATTTCAAAAGGCAATTTATGATTTTAAAATAAATCATTGTGACATTTGCAAAATGCGCAAAAAAGATTCAGAATTGCATGAATGGGACAACTGGGATAAAATAAAATCTCAAACAATACTTAACATTATTAAAGCAAATTACACATTACCATGTATTGTATGCAAAAAATGTCAATCGGATATGATAACATACAAAAAAGTACCAAATTTGGCATCGATTAATGGTCTTCAAGTTGATGACATCCCACCTGAAATCTCCATTTTGAATATGTATGAAAGTCTTCTTATTCAAAGAGCCAAATGCTTTATGAATATAATTAAATTGGTGCCATACAAGTTTAAAGGACTGCAAAGCCAGTTGATCCCAGCTATCAGAGGAATAGCTAGTCATTTGCCAATGCCAATGGAAACAACTATCAACCATGCTATGACTACATTGCCAAACAATGATCATAAATTACTTGAAATTATAGTTGATACATTGCCAAACAAAAAAAATATTATTTGGCGCTCATTGGTTAATATGGATAAAGTTCTCAAAGCTTTGGATTGGTTGAAAAACAACAATATCTTGTACAATGACATTAAAATTGATCGAAATGCCAACTTGGATGAAATTGTCACATGCACTGGGCGAAATGATAGTCTGAAAATGGATCATTTTCTGACTCAGACTGGGGCTCAGATTTCATATGAGCATCACACGCTCATTGAAATGCAACCAATGTTGCCACCTGAAAAGGATTTGACGATTTTCAGGCAAAAAAGAGTTGAAGGAGTATTACTAACTGACAATGACCCATTATTGGAATTGTTTTGTTTTCCTGATTTGTTCACAAGAGGTAGATTTGGAATGTTTTCAAATGAACGTCCATATGGCAAAGTAAAACCATACATGTACATCAGAAATCGATTGAACCATTGTGATCCTAGATTCAGAAGAAATATTCAATATTTGATGTTTTCTGCCGATAAAGCTGATAAACGAGCCATTGATGCTGGTATTTATGCTATAATGAAAACAGCAAAAATGCCAAAAATAACAGTTGCTGAACTGAAAAAAAGATTGACAAATAATGATAAGCAACTGGAAGGCAATTTGTCAATGATGATGGCAAATATGCGAGGATCTAAGGAATTTTGGGCTCGAAAATACACGGATTTGCAAGCTTTTGATGAGTGTTATGGAGTACCCACTTTCTTTTTGACACTGTCTTGCAATGAATATATCCTCAAAGATTTGCACGAATTTCTTGAAAAGTTGAATAATACAACTAAAAAATTTGGACAAATAAATAATGATGATATTGTGGCAGTCAGTGAACATTTTTATCATAGATTCACATCATTTTTGAAGATTGTCATACTTGACAAAAACGGCCCTCTGACTGAAGTTGCCCATTATTTTTGGCGATTAGAGTATCAAAACAGAGGCATTCCTCATGTACACATGAAAGTGTACTGCAAAGATGCTCCTATTTCTGATGAGACTGACAAAGATTCACACAAAATAGTCCAAACTTTCATTGAATCTATTATTACTTGTCAACTTCCCAACCATTTTAAATCACCTAAATTAGCCTATTTGGTGAATAAAGTGCAAAGACACACTTGTGGTGGATCATGTTACCGTAAAAAATTTGTCAGAAATAAATTTTACACAATTTGTCGCTATGGATTTCCTAAATCTGCTGGAAATTTCAAATTTAACACAATTGAAGAAAGTGTTAGGTCACATAAATGTGGCAAAAAAATTAAAAAATTGTATAATTTGAATAGAAGCTCACAAGAGCAGTACATTAATGCTTACAACCCAGCTATTTTGATGATGTGGGAGTCTAATATTGACTTGCAGTACATTTCTGACAATTCAATGATTCTGAACCATTACATCAACAGCTATCAGACTAAATATGAAGCATCTGAGACTGAAGGTGTGTGGTCATTGGACCAATCAAAATCATTTTATGGTAAATGCAAAAGCGCTGGTCTTTATACATTGTCCAAAAGAGATTCAGGAGCTTATGAAGTTGCTGATAAGCTGTTGGGACATCACTTGTTTGGAGCTTCTGCAACTGTAATGTGGGTCGGTGCTGATATACCTGAATATAGAACCCGCAGATTTTTGCCACAAGAAGAATTGGATCAAATGCAGCCTGATTCTACAGATTTGTATTATGGCAATATGGTTGAAACATGGTACCCGAATAGACCTGATTCTATGGAAAATAAAAGTTTGTACTATGTTGCGAGAAACTATGAAAGAACAATGAATGCTTCCACAAATGATGATGAGAAAGTTTCATTGAAGCTGCGAAATAATCATGGCTTTTTAAAAAAAGTGAAAGAAAAAGCTATAAAGACGCCAAATGTGAGATTGACTTCTGAAACAAAAGAACGATATTATCACAATTTGTTGATGCTGTTCAAACCTTGGCGCCAAGAAGAAATGGATTTACTTGATGGCTGTAAATCATATGAGCAATCATTTTATCAAAATGCTCCATATTTGTCTGAAATGACAAATTATGAAAGTATTAAGAAAAAAATTAAAGATGCTATTGAAATAAGCAAAAAAATAGAGCAAAAATCTAAAAATTATGAAAATGAAAATAACGCTGATGATGATCAAATTGATTGCGATCCTAATATGGCTAAAGAGGCAGATAAAAATGAAGCTGATTTAAATATGCCTCAAATCAGACATGTCACTGAAGCTCAAGTTTTAGAAAATGAGCAAAAATTGAATTTCATTCAAAAAGAAATTTATAATGAAATTATTTCCAAACTTGAGCAACAAAATCTTCATTGGAATGAGGAAAACCCTATTCACAGGTGCAATTGTGACGATTGTCCACAAATTCTCAAATTTATTAGTGGTTTTGGGGGTGTGGGCAAATCTTTTCTGATCAATGCACTGGCAGATAAAATTACTCTCACATATCCTGCCATCAATGGACCCAGTGTAGTTATTTGTGCTCCTACTGGTGTCAGTGCTTACATTTTGAAAGGATCTACATGCCATAGAGTCTTTCAACTAAATGTGCAGCATGGTTCTACACCTAAATATGAACCATTATCAAAGGATAAAATAAAAAGTTTGAGAACCATGCTTGGATATGTGAGATTATTCATTATTGATGAAATAAGCATGGTTAGTCACTTGCAATTAGCATTTATTCACCAACGTTTGCAAGATGTTTTTGGTGATATTAGGAAACAAGTGTATCCATTTGCAAACATGTCAATTGTTGCATTTGGTGATTTATTCCAGCTTCCACCTGTTAATGAAAAACCTGTATTTTCCAAAATATCTATTCAAGATGCTAGAAAATCAAATTTGGGAATTGCTGGTATAAATTTGTGGTCATATTTCGATTATGATGAATTGACCATAAATATGCGACAAAAAGATGACAATGAAAACTTTGTTAATATTCTTAACAGAATTAGACTTGGGTCACCAACTGATCAGGATATTGAGATCTTGAAAAGGCATCGAATCAATCCTAAACAAAAAGCAAATATTGATCAAGTTACTGATCTTTTGCAAAATTTGCAAAAGAAAATGCATATTATTTGCATTGTACCCACAAATGAATCTGCTGAGGAAGTGAATTATAAAATGTTGAAAAAAAATAATATTCATATCATTGAAATTTCAGCAACTGATTCCAACTTAAGACAAAAAACCGTAACAAAAAAAAAATCAAAACAGACACCAAAAACTTCTAAACTTAAAAAGATTTCTGACACAGCTGGACTTGAAACTGTGTTTAAAATTGGAATTGGTGCTAGATGCATGTTGCGTCGGAATATTGATATCGAAAAAGGACTTTGCAATGGTACAATGGGTACAGTCACTGAAATACAAATGAAAGATGGCAAAGTTGTTGCTGTGACTGTAAAATTTGATCATATGGATCATGCAGTCAATGTTGAATTTGTGCAAGCTGACTATGAACTTTCTCGTGGCCTCTTTGTGACTAGATCTCAAATACCTTTGTCACTCAGCTATGCTTTAACTGTCCACAAAACCCAAGGTATTTCAGTCGATGGTATCATTGTTGACTTGGGATCTGATGTCTTTTCAGATGGAATGGCCTATGTAGCTTTGTCACGTGCTAGAAAGCTGTGCAATGTCTATTTGATCGACCTTGACCCTCATAAATTGACCATGTGTAACAAAAGTGCATGGACTGAATATAATAGATTGAGGGCCAAAAGAGACAGGGTTGATTTGCCACCGCTTCCTCCTTGTTCTGTTAAGCCTCAAAGTTTGTCATTGTACAAACAGACTTATAAACGAAAAAAAACAATCGTTATAGATCATGATTTGAAGCAAAAACATGATAGTCCAAATAGAAAATGGCTGAAAATAGACAATTCAATTTCTCAAAATAATTTGGACCTCAAATTGATCAATGAAAGAAATGCTTGTTTTGCTAACAGTATTGTTCAGACAATTTACCACCTTCCTTTGTTGTCTAACATCATTAAAAGCATTCCAAACATTGATTTGCCAATTCAGCAATTAAAAAGATTGCTTGTCCCTGGCACTCACAGTGTTGCTGATCTTAGAGAATCAATCGGAGGCGTTTTTAATAGTGGCCAACAAGAATGTGCTATTGCATTTTGGGAATTTTTGATAAACAAGTGCCCTGACAGTGCCAAACAATTATTCACTTTTGAAGAAAGTAAAGTGATGAAATGTCTTAGAATACACAAACAAAACTGCCAAAGACTACAAGATAGTGAATGTAATTGCACCTTTAAAGTTGGCTGTGGGTTCCAAACCTTGCAGATTGCTGGAATACCACAGAGATTAGTTATTCAACTTCATCCTACTGATGGTCGACAGCAATTTAAAAGTTTGCTCAAAACTGATGCTTCAGTGCTCAAACATTGTATCAAATGTCAGCAAAATACTGAGCACTTGGAAAATGTCACTAGAACGTTTCCTACTGCAATGAAATATTTGTGTGTTCAAATAAATAGATTTATGTTTGAAAATTATAATCCTCGGCGAATTAATGCTGAAATTATGAATTTCAGTACAAAAAAACAAAATATTTTTGGAACAAATTTCAAAGTAAAAACAGCTATTCTGCACACTTTGAATAGAGTCGATTTTGGGCATTATACTTGCATTGTTAGAAATAATAATAAGTGGAATATTGTCAGTGACACTAACTTTTCTAGTAATGTCAATTTTCCTTCCAAAATGTCCAATATTGTTGGCATTTTTTTTGAAAAAATATAAAGGAAGCAAACATTTGATAAAAACAAGGTCATACATTCAATAGAAATAAATAGTGGTGGTTTTCGCTTTTAAAATTCAACCATCACCTAGGCATGGCATGGGGCTGTAACTGTAACTCTGCAGGCGAACAATAGCACTGTTATGAATCATAACTAAACTGGAGACAAGATTTCTGCTTCAAGAGATAAATGTACTATAAAATTTTAACAGGAAAATTATTTTACTGAAAACTATTGATCAATATTACACTCTAAAAAGGAAGATACTAGAGTTAAAAAAACAACAATTCTATTTACACTCAAGCAATTCAAAATTTATCTCAAAACTGACTCTTCAATTCGCAAATATTGTCAACAAAATACTGAGCATTTTGAAAAAGCCACTAGAATGTTTTCTACTGCAATGGAATATGTGTGTGTTCAAACAAATAGATTTTTATTTTAAAATTACGATCCTCAATGAATTAATTCCGAAATTATATATTTCAATAAATTTTTTTTGCAGAAATTTCATTGTAAAACCAGATATTCTTCACTTTTATGAAAGTCGATTTGGGCATTTTACTTGCATTATTTAGAATAATAACAAGTGAAATATTATCAATGACACCAATATTTCATATAATTTTAATTTTCATTCCAAAATGTCGTCCATCAATATTGGCATTTCTTTGGAAAAATATAAAAGAAACAAATAATTGAGAAAAATCAGACCATATATCCAATCGAAATAGCAAAAACTTGAGTGCTAACCTCCCAATCAGCGTGGTATGGGGCTATAACTGTATCCCTGCAGGCGAACGATAGCACTTTTATGAATCACTTAAATTCAGAATTTTAAAAAAATTTCTGTAAAATTTTTTTTATGTAATACTTTTCCTGTGATCATTAGCATGTTCTATTAATTAATAAATATAATTCTATTATTTTTATTGTTGCTTATGTTGTTGATGAATAGAATTTTAAAAAGTTAGGTATTTTCTTGAAAAAGGATTTCGGCCTCAACAGAAAGATGTTCAACAAAATGTTTAACCATAAAATTTACCAAAAACTATTAATATTAAACTATAAAAAGAAAGATACTAGAATTTAAGCAAAAAATATTTTATTTCAACTCAATCAGATGTGCCTTATGCACTAATAAAAATGCAATTGGCATTTTGTTGAACTTTTTAAGATTTTAAATATTTATAAATTTTCTCATTATAAAAAACGATTATTATATTGATTATAATTTTTTGACAGAAGAAATAAAATGAATTGCATAAAAAACATTAGAAGACAATTTTTTAAATCATAAGAAAAATCTAAAGTCACTAAATTATCAATAAAGTTTGTCATAATAATACATTTATTAGATTAATTTTAATTTGGAAAGATAGAAGTACAGTTAAAACATCCAGAATCAGCGAATTCATTACATTTTATCATAATAAAAACGATTGTTTTATTTCAATGCTATTGATAAGAAAACATTTGTTTTACTTGATTAAAATTAATTAAACATAGATTATATCTGTAGTATATAAATATTTTTTTATAATGAAACAATTTATTAATTTTTGCTGATTTACGATTTTTTCATTGCCGGTTTTTATTTTGCAAATTAAAAATAATCCAATAATCTTTTTTGATAATGAAAAAATGTGCTGACAATTAAGTGATTTTAAATATTTGAATATTTTTTTAAATGAACAATAAATTAAAATCAATTTACTAAATAACCATTTTTTTTCAAGATTTATTTACACAATTTACTAATATTTATTGATATAATTGGATAATTTTGCATTGTTCTTCTAATGTTTTATATTCATTTTATTTCTTCTGTCAAAAAATTATAATCAATATAATAATCGTTTTTTATAATGAGAAAATTTATAAATATTTAAAATCTTAAAAAGTTCAACAAAATGCCAATTGCATTTTTATTAGTGCATAAGGCACATCTGATTGAGTTGAAATAAAATATTTTTTGCTTAAATTCTAGTATCTTTCTTTTTATAGTTTAATATTAATAGTTTTTGGTAAATTTTATGGTTAAACATTTTGTTGAACATCTGTTGAGGCCGAAATCCTTTTTCAAGAAAATATATATATTGCATAACTGTTCTATTTTTTCAACTGAGGTTAACAGTATCTCGTACATTAATATTGGATACAAAAGTATGCCACAAGCACAAAAATATGAATCTTCCCAGTAGATCAGTCTTTTCTATGCTTTGTAATCCCTCCTCCGCTTGCTGCTGTATTTCAGCTCCTTTTCTTAAATTATTTAACGTACTATCTTTCTAAACTCTCCCTGGCAATTCTTTAACAATTGGCATCATATCACTTTCTATCTTCTACCTTTCACATGTATAACACGTCTGAATTTCTTTGCTTTAAACTTCATTTTGGCCACAAAATCAATTCATCCAGTCAAAGAAAACCACCTTCCATCCCTTCAACACATTCTGATTTAATTGTCACATCAGTCATAAATACTTGGAGAAAAAGATAACAGGAAAGAGACCCAAAGGCAAAGTGTTTGAGGAAAGACGCTATTAGAATAGAAAATTTTCAGCATCTAAGGATCTCTACAGGGAACGGTGGGATTTAGCAGCTAGTCGGGTGGATCATATTTTTTTTTTTTGTTCGGGGGTAGTATAAATGCAGTAAGTTCATTAGAGCACATGGAAATACTTACAAAACAATATTTGTTATATAAATATAAGACAGGGTGGAACAATAAAATTGTCGCCCTAAGAAAGACAACATGATTCCATTTGATGAAAACCGGTTTTCTTTTGTTGTTGCAGACAATCTACTAGTTGGCCAATTACGTACAAATCCCAAGAGCGATAGGAGCTTTCTATTATGTCAAAAAATGACAATGTTCAACGAGTGAGATTGGAGATGCGCTGCTGTATAATTCATGCTTTCTACCAATCCAAGTTATGACAACAGGACCAATACTAACATCTTCAAAATGCAAATCCGGACAGTTCAACTTTTCCGTGCACAGCTCAACGAAGTTTCCAGCCATGGTTATGATCTTTGGTGTGGTTTCAAGTGAGGACCACATCATGTCACCTTACATCTTCGAAGTTGGCTTGAAAGTCAACACCATAGTGTACCTGGGTATGCTGAAGAGTGTGATGATCCCTTGGTGCAATAAGGTGGCTGCTGGCAGACCATGGGTGTGGCAGCAAGACTCTGTGCTGGCTCACATGTCCAAAGAAACCCAAGGAGTGCTATGACTTTGTACCCATCTTTCACTGTCCCCCCTCCTCCCCCCACCTCAATATGCTAGACTACTTTGTTTGGTCATATGTCGAGAACATCACCAACATGACCTCCCACAACACCAAAGCCAGCCTGATTGCCGCCATCCACCAAGTATTCAACAAGTTCCTGCCGCCGCTTGTGGAAAAGGCATGCTTCCAGTTCCAGACCTGTATCAAGGCAGTAATTGAGGCTGAACAGATCTCAGCTCTACTACATAATCAAGTTCCCTGAATTGATTTTTTCAATAAATTTTAAAATAAAGCTGTAGTGTTGTTTTCTTTAGGGTGACAACTTTATCATTCCACCCTGTATTTGGTGAAAGGAAAATGCTTTCAATACTGACCTTGCATTTCGGGCATTTGATATTTGTAGCTTCTTTAAATTGCTGATAAATGCAACTTTCACAGAAAGTATGGGCACAACTCAAAAGCAATGGTCGTCGAGTAAATTCTCCAGAAACTTGTTTATTAAAAGAAAAGAAAATCATAAAATTAGTAAATCTGAAAATAAATGGAATCTGTCTTCTAATATAAGCGAATAAATCGTAACACAAAAAGTAAACAAATTCACACATTCACCCAGAACGGGTTGAGCTGGCTCCTTCCATAGAACACACAACGTCCTGAATAAATGCAGACCATGCATGACAATCCACAGCAGCGAAGATAGTGAAAGGTAGCCAGTCCTAGGACTGGCAGCGAAAACCGTAAACCGGAGCTAGGTTCGACGTCAGCTTTGATAGTGCGTAACCATGTCTTCAGTTGGCCTTCCACTTAACCAACTGCTTGTGAATCAAAATATTGCTGCCGCACAGTCTCCCCCCCCCCTCCGCAAAGCAATCTGATTGGCATTTTTATAGAACAGTCAACAAAACAAACAAAAAAAAAAAAAATACATGTACAACTAATGTTACCAATAAGTCACTCTTCTACCTACCTTGATAAATTTTTGTATTCTAATTTATTTTAAAACATTTATTTACTCTGAAACAAAAGTAGCGTAAAGTCTGTTGAGTTAGAACGAAAAAGAAAATGGCCATTTCACTACAGCTATTTGGACCCTTGATAATTACCTAAAAAAAAAAAAAAAAAAAAAATCAAAATACTGGTCGAACATTATTTTCACACCACTGGTAGCATTTATTGGATGGGTTTCTACCAATATTTTGCTTAATTTTCGATTTTTAAATGATTATCCAGATGGCTGTAACAAAACTGCCATTTTCTGGTCTTGTTCAGACGTAACACTAGTGTTGTTTCAAAGTGAATAAATGCATTAAAATAAATTGAAACACAAAAATGATTGTTTTTAGAATCCTTAGAAATGAGGCTTCACAATTTGTTCATTCAAGTTTTGCAGACTTTTGTCCTCACCTCCATAGTTGTTTCATCATGTTTTATATACAAAAATCATGAAACTTCATTTCAACAGATCCGCTCGACAAAAAAAACATTCAGTACCGACCTAACAATAAAAGACCAGATAAGAACACAAAATTGGATTTATAAGGCCATAAAATCCAACCTTGATCACCCTTCAGGGCCAATGCCACAGTGGATAGAGGTGTTGAACCTTTATTTATTTATTTTTTTTTTTTTACATAGGCATCACCACATTATCAAGGCCAAGAGGCCACTCAAGGATAAGGGTTAAAGAGTGTACAGTAATCATTAGTAATGAAAATTTGGTAAATTTGATAACTTATATGAAACGGCTCATCAAGAACTTATTTACGTTAGACTTGAACACAACCATATTGTAGTCAGCCGGAAAGCAGGAAAACGGAAGACAATTCCACAGGCGTGCAGTTCTAAGAAAGAAGCTTTGTTCATGGAGTCTACGTTTAGGTTTAGGCACAGATAAAGAGTGGAGGGAATTATTGATAGTGTTTACAGCTAGACGAGTGTTTCTTGTGAAAGTTTGGCGAGGGGGGGACCATAGATTGAAGCTCAGTCGAACACTTTCCATGAAAATAACGATACATCAGAGACAAACTCGCAACATCTCTTCTGTGAGATAGAGGTTGCATGGAGGAGAAAAGGACATCTCCTACGAGGCTACGAAGTCTATTTTGAACTCTATCAAGGCAGGACAAGTCCTTTCTAGCAGCTCCTGCCCAGATGTGGCAACAGTATTCCATCCTTGGACGTACCTGGCTCTTATATAGATAGAGAATAGCATCAGCAGTGAGATATTTACCGGATCGATAGAAAGATCCCACCATTTTTCCAGCGGCCTTGGCAACAGATTTGATGTACGTGTTCCATTTAAGATCAGGAGTAATGGTCAAGCCCAGAAGCTTGTCAAAACTTGAGGCCTCCTCAAGACGAGAGCCATTCATTTCAATTGATGCCAGATGTGGATCAGAATGTTGATGATGTAAAGAGAGAAGCTTGGTTTTAGATGCATTAAAAGTAACCAGCCACTCCTTTCCCCATTGTACTATGTGCTCAAGATCAGAGGAGAGAGAATTGGAGAGAATTTGATCGTTTACTGTCTTAGATGTGCTACCATAAATGGTAGTGTCGTCAGCATAAATGTCTACAAATGATGTAAGGATGTGATTTGGAAGATCATTGATGTAGATCAGGAAAAGAGTTGGGCCCAGGATGGACTCCTGAGGGACACCGGCATTAATACTGTGAGCTTCTGATTTTTGCCCCTCAACTACTACTCTTATGAACCTATCAGAAAGAAACGATTTAATAATTGAGAAGACATTTCCAGCTATACCATAGCTAGAGATCTTATGAAGTAAACCTTTATGCCATACCCTATCAAAGACCTTAGATATGTCAAGAGCAATTGCCCTAGAAAGGTTGCCTCCGTCGAGAGATTTGCTAATCCTATGAGATATAACTGTAAGCACATCTGCTGTAGATCTAGCAGAACGGAAACCATATTGAGTGTCACTAAGAAGGTTATTTTTGTTGAGATGGTTGATTACTTCTCTATTTAACACAGATTCTAACAACTTACTCATGACGCACAGGAGACTTATTGGCCTGTACTGAGAGGGGGATGAGCGATCACCTGAATTCTTAAATACAGGGCATACTGATGAAATTTTCCAGGGAGATGGGAAACTATTCTCCTTAAGACAACGTTTAAACAGTTTTGTAAGTATGGGCGCTAGTTCAGGTTGAAGTTTTTTTAGTACTATAATTGGAATACCGTCAGGGCCAGTTGCTTTACTGGAATCAAGGTTTTTGATTAGCTTGGCAACATCACGTACAGATATACGTATATCACATAGCGTGTTTTCTGATACAGGAGGAAATATTGGGGGTTGGCGGCCTTGGTCGCAAAGGGTAGAATTAGCTGCAAAGTTCTTGACAAAGAGTTTGGCTTTGTCTGATGCTGACGAGATTACCTCAGGTCCATTGATAATAGTTGGGATGGAGCACACGCTTCTGTTCAGGATTCTGTTTGCTATTTGCCAAAACTGGTGGGAACCAAGCCGCTGCTCAGCTACTTTGGACTTAACAGATTGAGCATACAACTCTCTTGCGTTCTTTATTACTTTCTTACAATGGTTGCTGGCAGTCCTGAAAGCGGCTTTAGTTTCCATACATCTATTACGTTTAAAGCAGTGGAAAAAGTGATTTCTGTGCGCAATGGCAGCAGCACATTCTGAAGAGAACCATGGCTAGCTGTTAGGTTTTTGCTGAAACTTTTTCGAGGGTATGAAACGGTCAATACCTACAATTAACCATTCCGTCAGGTCTAATACTATAGAGGACACATCCTTTTTAAACATGGAATGCAGAGGTAGATCAGATATAAATGTATGGAAGCTATCCCAGTCAGCCTTAGTGTATCGATATACTGTACGATGGAGAGGTACGTCTGGGGACATATTACATTTCATTTTTATCTTAATTGATACAACAGAGTGTTCGGAAGATCCAAGAGGCGACAGAACAGAAACTGAACATAGTTCAGGGCAAGTTGTGAGAAAAAGGTCTAGTAGGCTCGCATACTGGCCGTCATTGTCGGGCACACGGGTGGGTTCCTGAACAATCTGAGTGAGGTCATAGGCAATGGAGAAATCATGACAGAACCTCCCCTCATCATCGGTCTTGTTTGAGTGGGTCAACCATTCGACGTTGTGAACATTGAAGTCTCCACATACGTGAATGTTAGCTGAAGGATAAGCAGATAGGACTTGGTCAATTTTCTCAGATATGCTTTGAAAGATAGTAACTCCGCTGTTGTGGGGGCGATAGAGAGTAAATATAAATGCAGTAGTGCGAGCTAAAGCAACCCGGAAGCACATATAGGGTAAGTTAGGATCTTCCCTGGAGATGTCCCTACCACATGGAAAGCTATCTTTAATATAGGCACATATTCCATGCCCATGGCGATCTTGGGGGTCAGATTTAGAAGTTAAGTTAGAGTATCCTTTAATTGCGAACTCTTCTAGGGAAATAGCCTGTCCAATGCCAGTTTCACTTAAAAATAAAAGGTCTGGTTTAGTCTCCTGTAATTGGGTTTCAACCTCTGGAAGGTTAGAACGTAGACCCCTGATGTTTGAGAAGGAGACATGGTAGTAGGGGTCTACGTTGGAAGTTGGAGAACCGGGTTTAATCGTATATTTTTTCTTGAAACTTGTCATGATGAAATTTTGGAATTTGTGGACTAGGTCGTCAGATTTACTTAGAGCAGGACAGAGAGGGGAAACTAAGAGAGAAAAAGAAACAAAGAATTTTTATTTTTTTTTATTTGTAGCTAATGATAAGGTAAAGCCGTAACAATTACCCACTAGTATGGCATCGAGAGGCCCCACCAGAAGCTACTGCATGGTCCAGAATCCATTCACCAAATGGCAATACAGCAGCCCCAGTACTTTGCACCTGCTGATAGGACAGCCTCCTTAGTGGTTAATCCAAGGTTCGGGTCCCTGACTATCAGGCGGATAACGTCAGCCCAGACAAAACGTTTACCTCCAGCACCCTTACTAGTTACATGGCTACAAGGATAGACATAGAAACAGAAAATTTCCGCCATCTCTGCCAACTGTTTGTGCAAAATACTGGCAACCTAGAAAACAGGCGTTGAACCTCTACAGTTCCAGGTGAGCATTGTCTGAAGAAAGTTTCAATTCTACCTAAGCAGGCCAGAGGATTAGTAGGCTAAAAAGGCAGTAATTTGTCTCTGCTGTATCGTTATTTTCATGGAAAGTATTCGACTGAGCTTCAGTCTATGGTCCCCCCCTTGCCAAACTTTCACAAGAAACACTCGTCTAGCTGAAAACACTATCAATAATTCTCCCCACTCATTATCTGTGCCTAAACCTAAACGTAGATTCCATGAACAAAGCTTCTTAAAACTGCACGCCTATGGAATTGTCTTCCGTTTTCCTGCTTTCCAGCTGACTACAATATGGTTGTCTTCAAGTCTAATGTAAACAAGTTCTTGATGAGCCGTCCCACCTGTTAACAAATTTACTGAATTTCCATTACTAACGATTACTATATTGTCCAATTTCTACTGTACAGGCTTTAACCATTATCCTCGAGTGGCCTTCATAAGTGGTGATGCCTATGTAAAAAAAAAAAAAATTACTGAGAATACAGTTACAAGACTCAGTTCGGATAATCATCTGAACCGTCTGCTTGTGGAACACTGTTCCACTGGCCTGCTTCCCAGTTGAATACAACATGGTAGCCTTCAAACCCAGTGTAAACAAGTTCTTGTTGAGTCTTCCCCATAAATAATCAAATTCTACCCAATCTACACTATTAACGATGACTACACTACCACCTTACATTCATTAAACCTTATCCTCAAGTGGACTTTGGGCCTTGATAAATGGTGACTCCCAAGTAAAAAAAAAAAAGGCCAGAGGAGTAGTTGACCGAAATGTGAAACAGCAACTATGAAGATGAAGACAAAAGTCCGCAAAAAAAAAAAAAAAAAAAAAAAAAAAAAATGAAGGAATACAAAAAAAATAACTTATTTTACCTTTAATAACATTTATTAGTTGCATATTTATTTTTTGCACTCTTTTTGTTCTGTTGTCTATTATAAAACATATTCGAAAAAGTAATTGTAATTAAAAAAATAAAATACAAATGAAAGCCTGAGCTCCAATCCCTCGTCCCCCCTCGTCAATCTTTCACGAGAAACACCCGTCTGGCTGAAACTACTGTCAATAATTTTCCCCACTCTTTATCTGTGCCTAAATCCAAATGTAGATTCCATGAGCAAAGCTTCTTTCTTAGAACTGCACGCCAGTGGAACTCTCTGCCGCTTGCCTGTTTCCCACCTAACTACAACTTGGACGTCTTCAAGTCCAACATAAACAAACTCCTGACAAACCGCCCCCTTAAGTAAGACACTCTATCAAAACCCCCAATACTAACGATTACTACAATACTATCTCATTGATTACTGTACATGCAATAATCCTTATCCCTGAGTGGCTTTGTGGCCTTCGGGCCTTGATAAGTGGTGACCCCCATGTAAAAAAAAAAAAAAAAAAAGTCTCCCAGGCAGATATAAATATTTGTGTATTTTCAAGTATAGCCAACAAAATGACAAAATAATATCTCCGTGATATTTATTGAGTGGGTTTCTACAAGTAATTTGTTTAATTTTCGATTTGAGTCATTATCAAGATTCCTCATATAACTGTCTATGTTAGACATTTGTGTTCTAATTTAAAACTCGACACTACTTGTTTCAAATTAAATAAGCATTTTAAAAGCAGTTAAAACAAAAAATATTATCCAGATAGATAGAAGATTAACTTATGTTGTGTTTGGTAACACTTATTTGCTATATATATATCATAGTGTTTACAAACAATCACAAACACATGACCGGCACTCCCAAAACACACTCGACCATCCATGTTAAAAATAGCTACAACTTTTTCAAGAACACATCTAACAAAAACACAAAAACAGCCAAGTTTAATTTTGAACCAAGATTAATAAATAATCTTTATAAATCCCTCAATAAATACCCTAGACATTTTTGACTATAAGAAATTCGGTCTAGAATTAATTGAAGGCATTTGTATACAGGGTGACCAAAAAAAAAAAAAAAAAAAAAAAAACGGGCCCCAACTCTAATTAGGCCCTGATTCTTAGTTTTGTCCAAATGAAATGAAACTTTGGTCAAAACTAGTTTATTATATTCAAAAATTCACATCAAAACACTAGGGTCTTTGGCCTTTTTTTCTCCGTTCTACAGCATATGTTCTAGATGGCCTCCATTTAGCTTTTGTTTTTTTTGGGGTCACCCTGTATTTAACAAGGCAATTTCTGTAACACAAGCAACTTTTCAGCAAATCACCAGCTCGGCCTGGGAACAAGGAGACTTTCAACACCTACTTAACGTGCTCTTGTCAAATCGGCAAATCCAGCAACCAAGGTATCCAGGGGCGGCGGCAGTAGTACTCAAACAGCTCTTTTCAGAGCTAACTACAAAACTATTAATGTGATTCAAACTATCCTTTTAAGGAAAATTCACAAACTATTTGAATACAATAGACACTTCACTCTCTACTGCTGCCTACATTCTGAATCTCCTTCCACGGCCACTCCAGTTCCTGTTTAGACTCCTGCACTTCTAGCTCCAGCTTACTCCTGAAACTCCAGCGGTTCCAGCTACTAGTTCTAGCACTCGTCAACATCTGGTTATTTTTTCCAACTTCAGATCCCATCTACACAACCAGGGCTAACCTGAGACACACCACTCTACCTCAGGCACGGATTTCAATCCCGAGAGACACTCATTTTCGTTCCTAACCATTTTTCTGTGGTAATTAAAATGAACAATATCTACCGTCTTTAACCTATCATCTGTGTCACCTTTTTCCTTTGCGTCTACTTTCTTAGTTGTACAGTTGAGTGGCACCTCACCTATCGGTCCGCTGCAACACATCTATCACGATCCCCATTGCCATATGATTTATCGTTTTCGCTTGGTAAATAAACACAATAT
The DNA here is from genome assembly GCF_053919585.1 of Euprymna scolopes. Taxonomy (NCBI): domain Eukaryota; kingdom Metazoa; phylum Mollusca; class Cephalopoda; order Sepiida; family Sepiolidae; genus Euprymna; species Euprymna scolopes. The sequence continues at coordinate 113,963,289 of NC_136493.1, read as the reverse complement.
CTATCATCTTTAACCGATCACCTGTGTTCGTTACCTGTTTGCTTTTCTTAGTTGTACGGTCAATTAACACCTTGCAAATTCAACCCTCCCCCAGCAACATATATTTGTTTTATAACCAATTTTTCATTTTGTAAATGCACGAATATTCTAATGTCTAAAAATTTTAAATAGACTAAATAAACTTCATGAATAATTGGTTTTATACTTGTACAGTTTACGAATTTTACTATTTTTCTTAGATAGGATTTTCAAGTTAAATTCAATGTTTCATGGTATCTTTTATTTATTAATGACTAGCGCAGGTACGCGGCATTGCCCGGGGATTTGGAGGTGTAAAAGAAAAAAAAGTGTTAGCAGTCAGGTAGGCTCGAACCCGTGACGCGGTGACACGAATGTGAAAAAGAAAGTAAAAGAAAATGTGACATCTTACTGCTACGCTACGAGGCCATAGGAAGTGAAAAGCATTCAAATTTATCGATGTCAATCAAAAAGTTGACTTGCTAAGTGGGAGTTCATGCAGATGCAGAAATGAATGTTGGCTGAAGGCCAGTTCAGCTTTCCACGGTTTCATTTATTTGTTTCTCCACAATGTTGGGGAAAAACCAACTCCCTACAAAAAGGGAGTATCCAAATGAATAGCAATTGTCTGATATGATCAAAGTTTATTGCTTTCTGAACATCCCTGCAGAAAAGCCGGGGAAGGTGCCTTTGCTTTCGATTAGTTTCACTTTTATACGAAAAACACGAACAAACAAGCGAGGATAGAATAGCGTAAATTTTATAAAAGTCGATCAAAATAAATCTAGAGACGACCTCCCTTCGCAAATCATAGCTATTATAATCTAGGGAGTATATAAAAAGTTCTAAAACATAGTGACCCCACCCGAGATAAAGCCTTTGCTGGACATACACAGATGTGCATGCCTCTTTTGCCTTTTACATATATATAGATTAGATCAATTAGATGAAAGTACAGAATAGTTGACAAAGTACCCCTTTCCTCATGTTAAGAATGATTTTCTAAACGTTATTAGGTCAACCTGTACAATGCACACGCCTCTTATATACATATTTTTTTTCTTTTCATTTTCCAATTTTTTCAGTGGATTATTATTGATTGGACACTTATCTACCAAATTATCCTCCCAAGATGCAAAAACTTCAATATTTAAAGAGTTTTAAGGGGTGCTCAGTTTCTAACACAACGGAACCATTCAATGAGAACATGAAACAAAATTATTGTCCGTATGGTTGGGAGAGGTAAAAGTTTGGGGTATTTTTTTTTTTTTTTTTTTTCAAAATTTGTTGGAAGTTAATGAACAATTATTTTCTTATTCAAAACGGTCAACCTGTACAATGGTTTTAATTATTATGGCATCATTTGGTTATTTAATTATTAATTGAATCAAATTGTTATGAAATCATAATTAATTATCATTGTTTTAATGTCTAGTTATAAAATTACTGGATGTAAGCTGCCAATATTTTAAAGTCTTTTTACACCCCCCCCTCCATAGTGCCATGATGCTCTCCCTAATGCTCTTTCTCTCCTTCACATACAGTCCCGAAAATTGCTCAAAATCTTAATCTAAAAAAATTTTTAAATTTTAAAAAATAAAAAAAATAATAAATGTCATGGTGATATTTATTGTGTGGATTTCTATCAGTATTTTCAGCACTTTTTTGTACCTCTGGTTATTGTAAAAACAAACTCCCCAAAATCACCCCAAGCCCCTACCAACCAAGGCAATAATTTGGTTTAATGTTTTCCTCAAGTTGTTCCAAAAGAGGGAACTTACTAGAGAATGTTGTATCAGAAACTGAGAACTTCTAAAAATCTTTAGATATTGAATTTTTTTTTTTGATAGTCTAATAGATTAGTGTCCAATCTATAATAAAAAAAAAAAGGTGAACATGCACGAGAATGCCCCCCCCCTAAAATGCGTGTTTTTACACCTTTTTTAAAACTTTTTTTCGGCGATTATCATAGATTACAGACCTAAGTATCATTAAAATAAAAAATTTTGAAGAAAAATAAATTTAGTAACTTTTAAGAAGGGGGTTCACTAGGTGTATCAGAATTTTGGGGAAATTTTTGACACTCCTAACATGAAACTGCGAATAAAATATAAAAAACTCGTAATTTCTCTTTTAAAAGTGGGTTGTTTATTTTCTTTATGGAATATACTTAAAAAATAAGCTATTGAAGTTGTTTAAAAAAATAGAAATATTATTTTTTATTTTTTAAAAAACAGCCATTTTTTTTTTACGTAATGAAATCAATTGAATTTTACGAGTTAATTTTTTTTCAATTTTTAAACTTTAAAAATCTATCAAAATGTTTCTATTGGTTAAATTTTTACGATATTTTCAGGGTCAATGTGAAATTTTATGCTCTTTCCAATAAACCAAATATAATATTTTAGACAAATGTTTTTTTTATTTTAAATTCACCCCTCCCCCCATTTTGAAATGTCTATTAAAATTTTAATAATTTATGTACAAAAGTTTTTATATATCACAAATTGAAGATAAAAGATCAATAAATAATATATGCAAATTAAAAAAAAAAAAGTGCTTTTTAAGAAATTTACCTGTAAAGTCCCAAGTTTAAAACCTTTTTTTTTAAAAAACACGTTTTTTGGGTTTTTTTTAAAAATAAATCCTTATAATCTTATATAGCAGAGAAAGTTTCGTTTTATTACAAAAATTATTTCTATTTCATTCAATGTTTTTTTTTTTTTTTTTTTTTTTTAGATATTAAAAAAAAAAAAAAATTCACTCCATAAAGTGGAAATTAAATATATTAAATCAAAAACTCATGTATTTCTCTGAGAAAAGAAAAAAAAATTCATCAACTGTTTTTTTTTTTTAAAGACAAAAAAATATAAGTAAAATATGATTAGTTTTCAGGTATGGAGGCACAAATTTCTTTACGCGCAAGGCTAGACAGCTAATATGAACGTGTGGTTAAAAACATGGATTTTTAGTGTGTAGGCATTCTCATACAACCCCCCCCCCAAAAAAAAATCTATAATAAAAAAAAAACATTGAAAAAGAGGACAAGAAAATATAAGAGGCGGGTGCATTAAATTTTGAAAACAAAGTGGTAAATTTTTACTTAATTTCCATCTTAACAATCAATCACCTTTAAAATGACGACTTTTGAAGGTTTTCGGGTATGCTGAAAACGAATATCGCATTTAAAATTTCCGCCAACAAGTAGTTTTCGCAATTAGTAATCTAATGCCTTGTGATCTAAACAGTGGCCATTGTGACATGCGCGCTTGCGTGTACAACAATGACCACTACTTATATCATAAAGAATCAGATTACTCAATATACGGAAAACTATTCGTTTGCGGAAAATTTAAATGCGATATTTGTTTTCAACATACCCGAAAACCTATAAAGGTGGTCATTTTAGAAAAAATTGTTAAGGTGGAAAGCAAGTAAAAATTTACCAACAAAGCAAATCTAACGGGAACAGGACCATGTGACATCACCTCACGCTTAAAAATAAATGAAAAAGTCACTAAATCACGGCCCGAATTTATTGTAAGAAAAAAAAAATCTGAGTAGGCATTATTATATATATTTTAAATGAGGAATCTTTTAGAGTTAAAATCTATTGAGAAATACGCACTTTAAATATGTAAACATTAAAGAATAACAGGTTATCCAAAATGGTCGTCGATTTGAACCACATTGGATAACTTTACCTAATGTTTACATATTTTAAGTGTGTATTTCTAAAAAAAAAAAATAAATAAATAAATGTGTATTTCTCAATGGATTTAATATCGAAAAGATTCTTCAGAAAATAATATTTAACACAAAATTTGGTGCTTACGCACTTATTGTACCATATTGTATATTTTAAGACTAAGAGTATTTGCAAGTTAAATTCAAGTTTTTCCTATATTTTTTTTTGGGGGGGGGTATTTAGCAGAGAAGACAACAAAGCAGGGAAAAAAAGGGGTGAAAAAATTCAATATAATAAATTAATAGAGCGCTTCTACACTACTAGGACGAAATTATGTAGTCGATAAATGAAGTTTTCAAATTAAAAAAAAAACGGTACTAGTGCAGTGACTGCAGTGCACTTATTGATCCGGGGTTTGTATTACTGTACACATAGATTCGAAAAAGTTGTAAAAAACAAAAACAAATATATAACAAATATTATCAAAGGCAAGATAAGTTACTTTTCTACCTAACTGGATACATTTTTTGTGTTTTTATTCAATGTAACATGTTTATTCAGCTCGAAAAATATGCAGTGTTTACCGATATATTGGAAAATTCAAAATGGCGCCCGACACTCTCTTTAACATGGTAAGTTTGGGAAAAGGTATTATAAATAATAAACTAGACAAAATACTATTTAAACAAACACCGAATATGTCAACTTATGTCACGGTAACATATATTGAGCGAATTTCTAACAATATTTTGTCAAGTTTATTATTTATAACACCTTTTCCTGAACTTACCATGTTTAAGAGAGAGTCGGGTGCCATTTTGAATTTCCCAATACATCGGTAAACACTGTATGCTTTTCGAGCTGAATAAACATGTTACATTGAATAAAAACACGAAAAATATATCCAGTTAGGTAGAAAAGTAACTTATCTTGCCTTTGATAACATATATTTGTTATATATTTGTTTTTTTTGACAACTTTTTCGAATCTATGTGTACAGTAATACAAACCCCCCCAAAAAAACTTTAATCTAGGCACCGCCAAAAATGGCCGCAAAATCAAGTTGTTGTTGTTTTTTAAAACTAAATTACATTTATTAAAATCCATTATTTCTGAGTAACTTTTTTTTTCCAGAAAGATAAAACCCTGAATTTTATCATATAGAAAACAGAATAATGTAAAACTTTTTCTACTATTTTTAATTCAATTTTAAATGTTAAATTTTCCCAAAAAGTTAACAATTGACATTTTTTGTCTTGCACAAAAAACGTATTTAAATATTTAAAAAAGGGTTTTTGAAATAATTTATTTATTTATTTATTGTCTAAGATTTAGGATGATTTTCTAAGAGAATATGCAAAAATATTATAACATAAGTACCTGAATTTCAAATAATTCCACTTATTCATATAGGTAACTAGATATTTCGCGTCGACGTAGAGTTCAGATCGACTCTGTTTACGTTTTCGTTTGATAATAAGAAAACTATGGAAGACCAAACAGGCCAAAAAAACTTATTTTTCAGTGACGAAAATTTCAATGTATTATTAAGCTGAGGCTGGCCAGTACCAGATGGGTGACCATTTGTATGAGTTTGGTTTTTAATGTGTATGTGTGTGGGGGGCCAGGCTCCCCAAAATGGGGGGGGGGGAATTTAAAGCAGAATAAAAAAAAATTATTTCAGCGCGTTTGGTCCATCGTAGTCGAAAAGCGGCAAACGTTTTCAAACGGGATCGAAAAAATGATGCTATTTTTAACACAAAGGGCACAATATTTATCGAATTTTTTTTTTTGTTTCGATTATTCAAAGCATGCCCTGTTTAATAATGGTCATGCATTATTCGGCTCGCTAAAAAAAAATTAATTTATTTATCAAAAATTTTAAAATGGCTTTTTTCGTATAAATATTAAAAAAAATTTTTTTTTGTTTTGCTTAACTTAAATTAATTATTTTACTTAACATATTCACCGAATTTCACACTTCAAAACTCAAAAGCGGGATAATTAAACACAATCGAAGTTCTGATATTCAGACGTCAAAATAAGGTATGTAAACAATTTTTTTTTTTTTTTTTTAATCTATAATTCTGTCCCTTACAACAACACAATATGTTTTGTTCAGTTTCAGATGATTATTTTAAGCATATTTGTTCCCACTTCAAAACAAGGGGGGGGGGTTTGTAAGCAAAAAAATATATATATATAAATATCGTTTATGAAAAATAAGTACACTGTTATAAAGTTCATTCTTCTAACAATCGCTGAAAATTTCGTATTGATCGGATAATTACCTGATTTTTGGTAGATTTTTAAAAAGACGGTCCGTCAAAAAGTACTGACCTGCCCCCCCAGTTTTGGCGGTGCCTACTTTAATCGTGTTAGCAGGTGAAAAATTTTATTTAATGTAACATGTTTATTCAGCTCGTAAAACAGTGTTTACCGAAAAATTAAAAATGGCGCCGGACTCTATTGAACACGGTAAGTTTGGGAAAATGAGTTAAAAATAAAAAACTATACAAAATACTGTTAAAAGCCCACCGAATATATGTCAGCTTATGTCACGGTAACATATATTGAGCGAGTTTCTAACAGTATTTTGTATTTTTAACTTATTTTTCGAGTGTAGGCCACGTGCGCGCGCTTGCGCGTACAAAATGGCCACCCGTGATAACATAGAATTACCTGGTTTAATATTTGGAAAACTACTTGTTTTTCGTCTAATTTCAATTTTTCGCCAATACTACTTACACTTTGACAAGGCAGTTTAGTACTCGAGTGCACATTTAACAGCCTTCGTTTATGCTCGCGCGTAGCGTAAACGAAGGATGGAAAATCGTCCCAAAGTTCAGGGGGTTAATACCATGCAAAAGAAATCAAAACAACTTTTTAGCCAATAAACACAAAAAATGCTCCCTCTCTCAAGTGGCCAGAAAGTGGGTGCTCATTTTGAGTTAAATTTACATGGAAAAGTGATCACCCACTTTTCGAAAAATTTCTTCATATCATGAAAAATATTTTTTTGCGACGGAAACGGTTTTCAGATTCGTTTTTAGCACACCGAAATCCACAAAAAAAATATTTTGTTATATATGGACGTCAGACGGGCCTTAAAGTAAAATAATACCATATTTTGAAAAGTAAGTGACAAAAACCAACATTGACGTTTGACTTAAAACATTGTCGGGGACGATTCCACCCTAAAAAAATCCTTTAAAATGACCACTATTGTAGGTTTTCGAAGGTGTTGAAAACAAAAAGAACGCTTAACATTCCAGGAAACAAGTAGTCTCCAAACTGTAAAGAAATAGTTTCAAAAAGTGGAGGGGGGTTACTTTTCTATATTAATTCAATGTAAAATGAGCATCCACTTTCTGGCTACCTTTAAAATGGGTAATTGTGGCCTGGTAGACCAACACAAAAGCCAACTTACAAAATTTGATTTCTATAGGTTTTCGGATGTGCTGAAAACGGATATCGCATTTAAAATTGGGGCCAGCAACTAGCTTTCACTAGTTCCCAATTCGAAATCGGGGCCCCATGATACTGAAAAGATGCAGATTTCATGCAATAAAAAAATATATGCGCGTTTGTGCGTACAATTGCTTAATATTCGGAAAACTACTTATTTGCGGAAAATTTAAACACGATATTAGTTTTCCCCACGCCCCAAAACCACTAGAAAACAAGTATTTTTTTTAAGGTAGGTTTTGTGTTGGCCACAATTACCCAAAATAGTTTCGGTGCTAGTGCAGAGAGTGATCCGCGCTATTTTTTAAATCGTATTTTCAAGTTTAATTAAAGTTTTATGATATGTTTTTTTATTCAATTGTAAGGTTGAAGTATAGAATAGGTACAAAACACCTTCCCCTCCCCATGTTAAGAATGGCTTTTAAAATAACGTTATTATTTACGTCTGGATCACTCTTGAGTAGCATAGTTTCAAAACACCCTCCCCTCCTCATGTTAAGAATAGCTTCAGGGGTTTGTATTACTGTACACATAGATTCGAAAAAGTTGTCAAAAAACAAATATATAACAAATAAATGTTATCAAAGGCAAGATAAGTTACTTTTCTACCTAACTGGATACATTTTTTGTGTTTTTATTCAATGTAACATGTTTATTCAGCTCGAAAAACATGCAGTGTTTACCGATGTATTGGAAAATTCAAAATGGCGCCCAACACTCTCTTTAACACGGTAAGTTTGGGAAAAGGTGTTATAAATAATAAACTAGACAAAATACTATTAAAAACCACCGAATATGTCAACTTATGTCACGGTAACATATAATGAGCGAATTTCTAACAGTATTTTGTCTAGTTTATTATTTATAACATCCTTTCCTGAACTTACCGTGTTAAAGAGAGTGTCGGGGTATTATTATACAAACACCGTGACAGCGTTAGGGTTAGGGTTAGGATTAGGGTTAGGGTTAGGGTTAGGGTTTAGGGTTAGGTTTAGGGTTAGGGGTTAGGGTTAGGGTTAGGGGTAGGGTTAATTCGCTGTCACGGTGTTTGTATAGGTTTACCAGTGTCGGCCGCCATTTTGAATTTTCCAATACATACATCGGTAAACACTGTATGCTTTTCGAGCTGAATAAACACGTTACATTGAATAAAAACACGAAAAATATATCCAGTTAGGTAGAAAAGTAACCTATCTTGCCTTTGATAACATTTATTTGTTATATATTTGTTTTTTGACAACTTTTTCGAATCTATGTGTACAGTAATACAAACCCCATGGGTGGTTGGAGGTGTTTATGCTACGTTGGAGCAGGCCGTAAAAAAAATTTTTTTTATGACTGCCTGTAAAACAAACCCTAAAACTACAGGGTGAGTATTCTCCATAAGTACTCAATATCTTAATAGCAACTTAATTATCATGGTATTGTTTGGCCATTAAATTAATCGAATCATAAAATTATAACTAATTTGGTTAAGATAAGGTTTAAATAACAGACTTCTTAAAGCTGAAAAGTTAAAGATTACTAAAAAATATTTCATTCATTTATTAATCTCCAAAAAAATAATTTACGCGCTAAGAATTTTTATTTTTTATTTAGATTTAATTTTTATTTAAACTAAAACGTAAATGGATAATAAATATCTAAAATGGTTTTTGTTTTTAAAAAAAAGTTTAAGTTTCATTTCTTCCTGTTTTTGTTTTTTTTATTTTTAACATAAAGAAACAAGTGGTAGAGAAGTTTACAAAAACACGAGGAAGAAAAATAAGTTCCTTTTTCTTGTTATTGTGGTTGACAAACTTCTCATTTACCTACCTTTGTTGAAACAATAATGGCAATTGCAGAGAGAGCATTTGATGAGAGTATGTTTGGACTTGGGGTCCATTTTCACCCGAGAAATACTTTGTTAATGAATAAATTTTAAAATGTGTTCGCAATCGATTCTCCAAAAAATAACTAAGGGAGGTAAAACTGTTTGAAACGGTGCCAACCTCAAAAGTTAACCTAAAAAAAATAAGGCATAATTATTTAAGGTATTAACAAATAAATTCTTACATATAAAAAAGGGAAACTGTCCGTTTTTATATATATATATATATATATATATATATATATATATAAAAAATAACTTCTTTATCTTGACTTAAAATCTGAACTCAACTGCATTTCAAAATTACTAAATTAAGGGCAAAATGGATGCCGATGCTCAAAATGTATAAATATTTTTTACCCCCTCCCTTTACTTCAAAATTAACCAAAAATCAAGAAATCAACCAATTTTAATAAAATTTTCAGTATTTATCAAATAAGGATCACGGAATATAATGAACCAATTATGTTTTATTTAAATCTTAGTGGAAATATGTTATTTTGTTTAAACAAAAATACCTTTAGTTATGGTTTTCAGTAGTAAATAAAAAACGCATGAATTTATTTTTACTTTTTTATGAAAATAAAGCATCGTAATTTGTAACAATACAAAAAAATAAAATAATTTTTACAGGAACATTACGAAAAAAAGTACCTAAAGTCCGTATTAACGAAATCGGTATAACTCAAAGAAAAGTTAATTTCTCAAACTATCAATATGATCATTGAATTAAACATTGTTTATTTAATATTTTCACACACAAAAAAATTATAATTGCAAAAAATTATTTCTACTTTTTTATTACGGTTACATTTTTAATGTAATCATTATATGTAATATTCTATTTTCATTGCACGCATGAACGTATAATAATTATCGTAGCCCTGTGCCGCCGCGTCAAATCTACTCAAAACAGAATAATGGCACGCTAACCCTACTGTAAAACCAGTTGCACATGCGGGGATGTATAAACATCGTTTCAGCTGCGCGTACATTTCCCTTTTTCCACGCACGCAATTTCGGTGGACTTATAAGCGAAACTTCACCAGTTCAAGCGTACGTTGTAACAAGCATCTTACGTCATAAGAATGTTATTCTTTTCATCCAATCGGATTACAAGGAAAACAAATTAAAAAAAAAAAATGTTTTTTTTTTAAGGTCTCAGTGGAGCCGGTTGGAAATGTATAAAAAAAGGGCATTTTTGCGCCCAAACAAATCAGTTGACCACAAGGCAGCATGCTGTAATATTATCATCATCGACTCCATCCTCATCGACGTTAAACACGCGCTGGACTCTGGACCCTGATGGACTTTTTATTTTTACCCTTTTCTATCTCTTTGCTAAAGTAAGCGATGGACTTTATATTGCTATTTCTTCCTAAAAAAAAGACCTGGTTATTTCTTACCAAGAACTTTTACTTTTCTCCTTCAAAACATCCAATTACCCCAGTCAAAGGATATTTCTGGACTATTTCAATATATAAAAAACCCATTCAATTACTTTGGTCGCTGGACTTTTCTTGGTTATTTCATTTCATAAAAAACATTCAATTACTTCAGTCGCAGGGCTTTTCTACTTCATTACATATAGATCTTTTGCAGAACTGTCTTTTTCATTACACGAAAAAAATATAATTACCTCAGTCAACATTCACAAAGAAAACAATCCTGTCTGTCCTGTTCATTTATTTACAATTTAAAAAAAAAAAAAAAATTTTGTGTTTAATTTATCTGTGTAAACATAATACCGAGTTATGTACCCTTGACCCAAGCTCTCCAGGAAGGAGAGAGAAAAGCACTGTAATGGCAGACCTAATAAAGGTACACATGTACGTCGCTTATTGAGATTACCTACCGGTTAAACGGTTCGTCTATGGTCGCTTCCGCGAGCCAGACGCCTGTTGTCGTCACCATGGAGACGGAGAACATCGCAGCTGATACACCGAACCCGTGGACCAAACCTCCAAAAATAGACATCGACGTAAACCAGTTCGTTGAGAAGGCAAAACAATGCCTGGATCAAGTAACCAATACAGGACTCATCGTAAAAATCCTGAAATTAGACGAAATTAAGAAAAGATGCTTAACATTATTCGTAGTGGATAGGAAGACAAAGAAGGTTATAAGAGCATCCGTTGACATCATCATAAACCTTCTGGCCAATGCAGGACTAAGGCCCTTACGCGTAATTAAATGCAAGGGATACAATACATGGAGCGCACTCTTCAATTCCCCACAAGAGTGCCTCACTATTTCCCAAAAGGAAATCATCACCCAACAATTTATACTGAGAACGGAATACTTGGGGAAAAGACGCACCACAGTTTCTGTCTTCCATGTTCAACATTACATAGACGGCGAACACCTCGGTGCCTTTTTTCTAAAATTTGGAAAAATGGTCCACGTTGAGGTGGACGAGTTCCACGGCGTGTGGGCGTTCGATATTCTGCTGAGCAGAGAAGATTTCCTGAACATCCCTTTCTTCCTTGAGGTAGGAGAAGAAAAACTCCCCATCATAGTGGCCGGCAGGAGACCCACCTGTTGGAGTTGCGGCGAAATCGGACACCTTACGTCCGAGTGCACCATTAAAAGACCGACGCCTAACTCCAAGAAACTAATAGGCCAGCACTTGGGAACCAACACACCACAAAGTGTTCCCGGCCAGCCTACCACCAAAGCAACCAACACCACTGATGAGACTCTCAGAGGAGAACCCTGGCAGATCGCCCCTGGGAAAAAGACCCTTGCACGGATATCCCTCGATGAGATGAGAGAAACAACAATGCTTGAGCACGATCCCGGAAGGGAGAAATATATCGAGATTGTTAACCTTAAAAAAAAACTGGATGCAAAAAAACAAACACCTCAATCCCCATGCAAGTCACCTTCACCTAAACAAAGAATAATCACTAACCCCATCACGCAGTCTCCCACAACATCCAAAACTCCTTCCCCTTGCAAAATGCCTCCTCCAGTCACAACTCCTAGCCTCCCCAAAATGCCGAAACTAATACCACTAAGGCCCCTTAAGAAACATAAATACTCCACTCCTGTTCCAGCCATCTCTAAGTCCCCTCACAATACTCCTCCTGCATCTCCTGTAAAAACCCCTACTAACCCTACTAACGCCCACACTGCCATGGACATCACCCCTTCACTTGAACAAAAGAAAAAAACCCTCTACCTCCCTGGAAAAGATATATGCATATTGAACACGGCTGCCATTAATAATAATAATAATTTCAAGGGTGCAGACCTCACTAAATTAATTGATTTCAGGGAGGTAGGGGGAAAACTAATAGACATCCCCACCAACTTCCCTAAAGCAAAACGTGTTTTAACGGTAGTCCGGAAAAAAGAAGAAGCCAAAGATCTATGGCAAATGCTGGGGGAGGCAAACAAGTCATTTAATCTTTCCCCTCCCCTAGCTATATTCAAAGACACTGATATCAAAAACCTTAAAAAATGTTGTGTTGGGAGGGTCCCGGTTAAAATGCACCCTCCCTTTATAGGATAGACAAACTAACCTATCCTCTGCATGTCGGCGGTATCTCTCGTGACGGACTCATCGATACTGCAATGGGGACCTATTCCCTCACGAGAGCTGTCGGCACGCTTACGACCGCGATGTTCGTTTCTGATTCTCAACCCTAAGGCTCAATCATGGATCTCAAGCTTGCAAGTGTGAATGTCCGAGGGCTAAGGGCCAACTCGCGAAAATGGCGCTTGAGTTTGGACCTGCAGCACCTTGGAGTGGATATTTGCTGTGTGCAGGAAACCCATTTTATTCCTGGTGACCATTTACGTGCGCTGTATAAGACCTTTAAGGATTATTCAGCGTACTTTAATTCTCACTCTAGAGGGGTCTCTTGGCTAGTTAAAAGGTCTCTAGATGCGTCGTGTGACCCGTGCTATATGGATCCGGAGGGAAGACTATGCGTTTTGGATGTTACCATAAAGGGTAGGGCATTATGTCTTATTGGGGTTTATGCGCCCAATAGCCACGTTGAGCTGGCTGCCTTTTTTCGGCGAATCGAGCAGTTCATGGATACTTCTCGAACGGTTATCTTAGCGGGAGACTGGAACGCGGTCCTGGATCCCGAGTTAGATCGTTTTGGGTTACCTTCTAGGGGTACTAACAGAGATCGGGATGCCGTTTTATTTCGTGAATTTGTGGATAAGTTTGATCTTATCGACAAATTCCGAAATGAAAAGCCACGTGACTTAGTGTGGACTTGGACAGGTAGACGCGGCTCCGGTTTGGTACAGCTCTCAAGCTATATCGACCGGTTCTTAGTTAGGAGAGTCGATGTAGGAGTATTGAATTGTCCAAGTTTCCACAACATAGTTTACTCGGATCACAGACTTGTCCGTGTATGGGTAAACTTAGATAGACCTAAGCCTAGATTAGCCGGTTACTGGAAGCTCAACACGTCGTTATTCGATGTGAAGGGCTTCCGGGAAGGGCTATTACTAACCATACAGCGGGAACTGATGGGGGCAATTATAGGAAATAGGTGGTGGGTAAAAATTAAGGAAGCCATTAGGTCCTTTTCTGCCAATTTTAGCAAAAGACTCAACCTAGAATCTAGGGCAGCTAAAGCGACACTAGAGTCTAGATTAGATCGGGTGATGGAGGAGGGGGATAGTGCTAGCGTTAATTTAATTAAGGCTCAGCTTGCCTCCCTTACTGAAAAGGAGCACCAAGCTTTAGCGATTAGGGCTAGGTTAAAAAGAATGCCCCAGGAAGTAACAAACATGGCCGCTGAACTCCTTGCAGAGGAGCTGAGGCAAGCGGCTGATACGCACATCGCTCGTGTCACATTGCCGGACGCGCATACCGTGACCACAAACCAGGGTGTGCTGGAGGCGTTTAGATCTCATTTCCAGGAGCTTTTTACTATGGAACCCGGTCTGTCATTAGAACAGTTCGACACCTATTTGGCTGCCTTTTCTCGTCTTTCGACGACCGAAGCGGCTAGGTGCGAAGGTGGCATAATGGAGGATGAAGTCATTGAAGCCTTAAAGCGGGTCGGCCTTAATAGGTCTCCGGGGATCGATGGTCTGCCCTACGAAGTGTATTTGAGGTTGTTGCACATCTTTGTCCCTTTGCTGACGGTTTTATTTAACTCATGGTTTAGGAACGGCTCAATCCCCAAGTACTTTACCATGGGTGTGATAAAACTTGTTCGTAAAAGCAAAGATGGTGGGGATGGGTTAGGTAATTTCAGGCTCTTAACGATGCTTAACACGGAGTTAAAGATTTTGGCCAAGATTCTCGCAAATCGTCTGCAGCTTGTCCTGACTCGTCTTATTAGCCCCGAGCAAACTTGTGCCGTGAAGGGCAGGACAATTCAGGATAACTTGCATACGATACGCCTGATGATAGAAAAAGTCGACACTGAGGCTGCGCTGATCAATTTAGATCAGTCCAAAGCCTTCGATAGGGTTGACCATCGGTACTTGGGGGCTGTTTTATCGGCGGCCGGTTTTGGCCCGCAATTTCGCTCATGGGTTCATCTTCTCTATGCTAACCCCGCGGTGATGGTAGAAGTAAATGGGAGGAGGTCGAGACCCTTCAGTTTGTCACGTTCTATTCGTCAAGGGTGCCCGTTATCACCCATGCTGTACGTGCTCGCTATAGAGCCATTTTTGCACAAGCTAAGGCTGAACCCGGTTCTACGCGGAATCACTTTGCCAGGTGCGGATGCCCAGGTAAAGTACTCCACCTACGCCGACGACGTATCTGTGCTTGTAACGAGCAGTGCTGAGATTAGTGTCGTCGGTGTAGAAATCAGATTGTATGAAACGGTAACAGGGGCCAAAATTAACTGCGACAAGTCTTCGCGTTTGCGCATCGGTGCCTGGAGGGGTATGCCCCTTCAGGGACTCTTTAGTTGGAGCGATGGGCCTTGCAAGATACTCGGCATCTGGTTTGGTCCTGACCTCCAGCTGGAGAAAAATTGGTCGGAGGTTCTGAAAGCGGTCCAATCCGCAGCTGCGCTGTGGATCAGTAGAAACCTTTCATTAAAAGGGAGAGCGGAGGTGTGTAATACCCACATCTATCCAATCTTCATTTATCGTCTATCAGTGCTTCCAATCCCGTCAGATACACTGCTATATCTGTAGAGGGCTCTTATCAACTTTTTATGGCTTGGAACGGCCCCTATGGTCTGTCGTGATGTCTGCTACCTACATCCTTCTGAAGGCAGTCTAGATATACCAAACGTGGAGATTCGGCTCCACACATTACGGCTCTACTACCTAGATCGAATGTGCACACAGGATAGGGAAGACGGTGCTCTCTGGATGGAGGACACCAAGAAAGCCTTTCCGACTTTGAGAGGGGTGCACCAGTCCCAGTGGGAGGCACGCAGGTTGCTCCGAGGTGAATGTCCCTTCTACCGCGAGTGCCGGCGCGCACTGAAGTTCCTCTTAAGAGTTAAGGAAAGCCTCTCCAACGCTCTGCTGTTGTCCCAAAAGGCATTATATCGGGTACTAGTGAGGGGATCCGTAAGGGATGTTATTGGTGAGGGGCTCCCTTTGACGAAGGGGCAGCTCCACTCAATCTGGCCTTGGGCGCCTGGGTCGGGATGCCTCACTAATGACGAGGCATCCTTGACCTCTCAGTTGGCTTGGCGGTTTCGCCTATTTGCAAGCGATGTGGCGATGAGGTCGAGACTTTATGTCACGCCTTCGTCTACTGTTGCCACTGATTGAGCTTGTTACAGGTCTCATGGTCTGCATACTAAACGTATCGTCGTTAACTTTGGTTCCTATCAATGTATGTAGCAATTGGGCTCCGACAACAGATAGGATTAGAAAAGAATTGTGTTTGACCTTGCTAGCAGTAATGAGAGGTGTCATTTGGAAAACACGTATGAGAGTGGTCTATGGATCTGAGGACTTCGCTCCCCTCGACCTTATACAAATCTTCCATTATCATTTGAGGAGTCGTATCAAGGCCAAGAGAGTTAGACTCTCTTCGTCAGATTTTGTTGAAAGGTGGGTGTCAGTTGCGCGTGTGTGTCGGGTGAGAGAAGCAAGTCTTGACTGGTTCTTGGATGTCCCTTGGGAAAAGAATTTTGGGTAACAGAAACGAACGTCAGCCCTGACTCGTTTGAAGTCCAGAGTAGGTCACGGTTTAGGCAAGGTTAGGACCATTTTTTAGGTTCCTGTGTTCATAACCTAACTAGTGTGTGAAAGAGATCATTAGGCCCTTTTTAAGTTTGTCCCGTTTTTTTTGTTTTTTTTTTAGCCCCGTTCCCTTCCCCAATTTAGGTGCCAGATCGCTTGATTCGCTAGAGATGCGGGTCTCCTTTCGAAGTTTTCGTAAGAGGTGTTGAAATAAAGCGTTCGGACCCGCATCACCTTTTCGACTGGCGAATCAGCACACCTGCCACAGTTTAGTAACAGGGGGGTCTTTTGTTACTAACATTGTATATAACTCATTGTATTTTGTACTATAAAATTTTTATATCCCAAACCCCCCCTTTTTTCTTATGGGTTTTAATTAGTTTATCATGGTATGATGTTCTTATGGTGAATGATGAAGGATGTATACACTGATGGATGTATAGTATGAATGTGGTATTGTGGTGAAAGTAGAGTGAATGTAGGAACTAGTTAGGTTAGATTAGTTAGCTTTAGTCAAAGAAGACCGCCCTTCCCCCTCCCCCATGTTCGGCCTTGTGCCAAATTTTTCTAAAAAATATTTTTGCATGTATTTTTCTGAAAATAAATAATTACCCCATTAATCCCAAAATATTGCAACGTCCTCCCTATTTTTTATAATGGGGAAGTCCCTTGTGTTTGTTCTGCTCAAAAATAAATATATATTTTTATATTCACTTAGACATAACAAAAATTAGAAATCATTTGGATCTTAGAATTTTAGCATTTAAAAAGACGCCATTTTTAATTGTGTTCAAATGTCAAAAAGGAAAATTACAAAGATTTTTTTATTTTTTATTTTTTTTTTTAAGCAAAAGTATTAGTTACGCCTTAGTAGGTTAAAGTGTTAATACAAATAAAATGGATTCCTTTTTTATCTCGTTTTTTATGAAATGGTATTTTATATCTATATGCTTAGATCTTTGGTTGATTATCGTGTTCTGTGCTAAGACTATACTGACTTGATTATCACAATTAATTACTACGGGGCTTGTAATCAATTCTGGCTCTAAAATAGTCTTCAGGATATTTTTAAGGTAGAGTGCTTCCTGGGTCGTGTGTGTGATCGCGATAAATTCTGCTTCACACGTAGAGAGAGATACAATCTGTTGCTTTTTAGATTTCCATGAAATAATAGGCCCATTTTCTGAGAGTCTGAAACAATATCCAGATACACTCTTGCGATCTTCATCATTTGCCCAGTCTGAATCCGAAAAACCTTCTAATTTTAGGGGATTTCTTGATTTTCTAAATACTAACTTTTGTTCTTTAGTTCCTTTTAAATAACATAGGACTTGTTTAGCTCTGTTTAAATCCTTCATTGTCGGTCATGATAATTTTTGTGACAGTTTTGTTACTGTATAGCATATGTCGGGCCTGGTTGCAGTCATTAAATATATAAGACTACCTATAATTTCGCGATATTGTGTGTCATTTATTATTTCAGATTCTGTGTGTATATTTTTATTAATATCATTTTCGACCGGTGTAGAGCGTTTCTTGCACTCTCCCATTCCAAATTTTAATAGTATTTTGTCGATGTATCTCGATTGAGTCATCGTAACAAGTCCTTTGCTTTGAGTAAATTCTATCCCCAGAAACCAGGATATTTTGCCAAGATCGGTCATTTTGAATCTTTTACTTAATTTGTTCTTAACATCCGTTAACATTATGTCACAATTTGATGCAATTACAATATCATCAACCCACAAAACCAAAACCAGTAGTTTATCGTCTTTGTGTTGGGTATATAAACAGAGGTCTACAATGCATTGTCTAAATTGTTGTTTAATAATCATGGAATACTGTGTTCCAACACTGAGCACTCTGCTTTAGACCATATAATGACTTGTTAAGTCGCCACACGCTATTTTTATTTTTCATTATAAATCCCTCTGGAGGGGTAATATAAATTTCACAGTCTATTGGGGCATTCAAATAAGCATTTTTACGTCCATTTGATGGATGTTTAAGTCATGTTGTGATGCGACTTGCAGTAAAATTCTGATTGTCGTTAGGTTTGTGGTCGCTGAAAACGTAGAAAAGTATTCTTTACCGTAAATCTGAGAGCTCCCCTTAGCAACAAATCTTGCTTTGTACTGTTCTACGCCTGATGCTGTACTCTTTTTTTGTAAAGATGCATCTGGTAGAAATAACATGTTTATCTCTTGGGAGAGGCACTACCGTATAGGTATCATTTTCGGTTAAGGCATCTATTTCTTTTTTTATGGCAATTTTCCATTCATCACAATGTTCTGAATTAATTGATTCGTTGAAGCTTTTTGGCGCATTTTCCATTGAATAGCAATAGTCGATTTGATAATCTTTTATATTGTCGACCACAAAAAAATCGGGTCATCTTCTATTTCTTTTGGGATATCTTTCGACTTTATCATCATCATCATCATCATCATCATCATCATGGACACTCTCGTCTCCGTCATTTTTATTGTTTTCGTTTGTTCTAATTATTTGAGGTAATATAATTTCATCCTCTTCATATGACGGGTTTTCGTCTGTAAAATTAAACGTGTCTGTGAATTTTACACACCGGATTCTTTTTATTTTATTTTTTTCGGGGAAAAATACTAAATTGGCTGGACTGTTTTTATCGTATCCAAGAAATATACCTCTGTCGGCTTTAATATTCAATTTACTCTTTTTCTCTATATATGCGAAGCAAGTTGAACCAAATATATGCATTCTGCTTAAATTTGGTTTATTACCGGAGAAAGATTCATATGGAGTTTTAGATAGTGTTTTGTTAAAGCACCTGTTGCGTATATAGGCTACCGCCATAAGTGCATACGTCCAGAGGTTTTTAGGGAGTTTTGATTCAATGAGTAGGCATCTTGCCATTTCAAAAAGTGTCCGCCACGCTCTTTCAGCAGTTCGGATTTAGTGTGGTGATCTAGGAGCTGATTTTACATGCTTGATATGATGGTTAATTAGTAAAAGTTCAAAGTCTTTATTGGTGAATTCCATACCGTTGTCAGAGTGAATACACTTTATTTCATCGTAGGGAGCCATGTCGGCTAAATATTTTTTAGTTGCTAGCAGGGTATCAGATTTGTTCTTTAAAAAGTAAACCATTATTAAACCTGAATGGTCATCTACGAAATTCAACACATATCTATAATGTTCTCTGCCATCGGTTCTACGGGACCGTTCAAGTCACAATGCACCATGATAGGATTTTTTTTGGCCTTAAAAATTGCCTGAGTAACCCCATTGGCATTCCCCGGTCGGGGCGCCTCAGGCAGCAAGCAATAAACTTGCCCCACCGGAAAGCCCGGTGGCAAGGCCTGGGAGGGTGGACCTCCTAGGTATTACCCAGGCGGTGTACCTCAGTTCAACAGGTGCTGGGCCGGTTCCTGGCCCCTCACCTGTTGGGCTGAGTGTCAAGTGACGAATCCTTGACGTGTACTACCCTGTCTCCCTGCAGCCGAAGCTACTAGGAGACACATCCCATCACACTGGAAGTATAATGGGGTAGTTATTTAATTGCCGCCCACATCGGCAATATTTGGCACAAGGCCTGGAAAGTGGGAACCCCGCAGGCTCCCCTAAAGGAGGGGCACTCCTGCAATTTTAAAAATTGCCTGAGTAACCCCGTCAGCATTCCCCGGTCGGGGCGCCTCAGGCAGCAAGCAATAAACTTGCCCCACCGGAAAGCCCGGTGGCAAGGCCTGGGAGGGTGGACCTCTTAGGTATTACCCAGGCGGTGTACCTGAGTCCAACAGGTGCTGGGCCGGTTCCTGGCCCCTCACCTGTTGGGCTGAGTGTCAAGTGACGAATCCTTGACGTGTACTACCCTGTCTCCCTGCAGCCGAAGCCGCTAGGAGACACATCCCATCACACTGGAAGTATAATGGGATATGATCCCACACAGTCGGACGATTCTATTTATAAAGGATGCTGCTAAGAACTGACGAATCAAATTAATTAACGTTCTGCTACCAACCAATCAGAAACCAGAATTGCTTCATAAATATTGAACCTTTTCTGGAGCAATTTCACATGTTCTTTCCTGGGTTTCGACACGGTAAGAATATTTTGTTCTGTGGAACTGTCTACTACAAACAAGTCACCTCCCAGGACTTGTGTGTAACAGCGAACCATCTGAAACTGTTCTGAAACTCAAAATGGCTTACACTTCTAGAGCTTCTACCCTGGATTGCCGCCAGGACTGCCCTGGCACTTTTTGCAGATCAGAATGCGCCTTTTTTCATCTCACTTTTCAACCTTGTGTTGAGAAATAAATAGAATTAATGTTTCCACTTGACTTTGAATTCATTATTTTTTAATTATCATTAATCGAATATGTTTTTAAATTAAAAATTTAGGGTTTGTATTACAATCCACAAAGGTACGAAAAAGTTGTAAAAAAAACAAAAAACAAAAACAAATATATAACAAAGGCAAGATAAGTTACTTTTCTACCTAACTGAATAAGTTTTTAGTGTTTTTATTTAATGTAAAATGTTTATTCGGTTCAGAAAACAAATATTATTGAGCGCTACCAGAGAGCAAGAAAAACTGGCCATGATGTCTTATAGGACTGACCTGAGTCACCCCTAAAAGCCAAGAAGTAGGACGAAAATAATACCATTCCCCCAAAATAATAGTTTCTTAGCTATTCGCTTTCTTTCTTTGTTGCTTAGCAACTAGCAGGTGTCTGGTCGAAAAATAGGCTGTGACCGAGTCAGTTGCCAACTTGCATGTTAAAAGACTTTTTCTCACCCTTCTCTCCTATTCCTATACTGTTTCTTTCTCTCTCTCTTTCTCCTTAACCAAGCCCCAGCCAGCATGACAGGCAAGTAGCAGTACACATTTAGTCACCGAACTAACAAGACGCACGTTGTCGGCCAACCTTATTAACAACATGTAAAAAAGCAAATAAAGTTCTTTCTTTTTAAGGTTAACATTGGTATTACTTTTATCATTCCAACTGCCACTAATAAAGATAAATTCCAACCAGTGTTACAGTCTCTTTACATCTTTGCAGTTTCGATAATAATTTGAAAATCTAAAGTATTACCATTCGCAACTCTCCTACAACCAAAACCACTGGACTGATTATGACCAAACTTAGGAATGGTGCGCACCATTTTTCAAGTTAATGGTCAAAGGTCAAGGTTATAGCCTATATATATATATATATATATATATATATATATATATATATATATATACTCTCCTACAGCCCATACTACTGGACCGAGCATGACTAAAGTTGAAATGATGGTTTCCAACCTTGGGATGGTGCACACTCTTTTCAAGATCAAGATCAAAGGTTAAGGTCAAGACTTTGCTATACAGCAAAGTCCCGCACGAAGCACGTGTATCTTTGCTAGCAAAAAATAAAACAAAATGGTGACAGAAACCCATTTAATAAATGTCAAGGTAACATTTATTGGGTGAGTTTCTACCACCATTTTGTTTCATTTCTTACTTTGAAGTTTTTGTCGAGACTTAAAAGACATTGCAACCATTTTTTCTTGAGTTTTGGAAGCACTCAGTATTACTTGTTTGTCGAACTGAATAAACATGTTACATTAAATAAAAACACTAAAAACTTATCTAGTAGGTAGAAAAGTAATTTATCTTGCATTTGATAACATTTATTTGTTATTATAACGTTAATGCTATCAAGTTTATATATTATATAATTATATTTGTTTTTAGACAACTTTTTCGACACCACTAATATCACTCCTCCCAAATGAATACAGCCAGTTTCGGCCCAGTCAAGCAGTTCGGCTGGCTGCCCTGCCTGAGGGGTAGGAGGAGACTCCCGAAGCGACGACTGACGCTACCAGTCACGTCGACCAAATCCACCAGCCGAAGGATTCCCAGCCGCAGTGGCAGCCGTCTCAACAGCAGTTCAAACAGCCCTTATCAGCGCTAAATAACCAGCCCTTATCAGCGCTAATAAGTTTTTCTACTAATGTGATTCATTACTGCTTCCCTCCTGAGACCCACCAGCAGCGAACTTCACTCCCAGTCTCCAGCGGCTTCCAACTCATTACCACAGCCTTTCCAGCCCTTGGTGCCTCCAGCTCACTCCAGCAGTCCAGCACCTCCAGCTCACTCATGCAGCCTTCTAGCCCTTGGTGCCTCCAACTCACTCCTCCGGCCTGCAACCTCGCCTGCACCTGGCTCCCTACCGACTGTCCGTTCCTTAACACTAGCCCTACGTTCTCAGCGTCATCTGTGCCTTAACATTGATCCTGCATTCTCAGTGTCGTCCATTCCTTAACACTGACCCCAGGTTCTCAGTGTCCACCAACCATTCCAGATCGCCCTGATGGCCAGCTGATCGTCCAAACCCAATTAACAACCCTAAACCACTCTACATCTAGAGTACCTGTTCCAGCCCTCCAGACCTTAGCCTCCGGTGACGTGCGACCTTCTGGACAACCAGCATTCAGATCATACGATTTTTTCGCTTCCTTTGCAAATAAAAGGCGAACAACCTGTGTCTGTCATCCTTCTTTGCCTTTTTGCTACTTACTTTTTGCCCGTGTCTACCTTGTTAGTTGTTGGGTCGATTGTCCCCGGACGACCAGCCCCGCAACATTTGCAGTTTTTTTTTCTTTTAACATTGTGAGTGAACTTGGCTGTTTTTTTGGTAATACTTGAATATTTTGATATCTTCAGAATTTATTTCATTTCATTTAAAACAGAAGGGCTCAGCAAAAAAAAAAAAAAAGTTTGTAAAATTTATTGGTATTTTTTTAGATTAGGTGCACCTCAACAATTTTCTTTTAAATGACAACATTTACAAGTTTCACAGACATCTTCACACCAAACCTTTCCAGTGATGAGGGCTTTCAGTCAAATGGTGACTTTTAGAGAGAAAGAGAAACCCCCTTGGTATGGAAATCGTGTTGCAACACAGTCTTAGGGTGTGTACGTATTTGTATACCTCTGAGCTAAATTTGGCGATAAATGTATGATTCCAGCGTCAAGTAAATGCCTGAATACTTTTAAAGGATTTGAGATAGGTAATTGTCTGTATTTTTGAGATGAGGTGTTTTCATTGATTGAGATTGTCGGACTGACTTCCTCATCTTGGTTGTTAGAGTCACAACGTTTCGGCCGTTTTGCCCTCCGGCCTTCATCAGGTGTTTTGTATCGAACTGGGGAACCGTTTGTTAGGAGTCTCAAACCCAACCCTTTATTATTATTACGGGGATACCGTGTTCGGATTCCAGCTAGGCTCTGGGACATAGTTGCTGATTCTCTGTTTTGAATGTTACTCTTCACTGCCTTCGTTCAGGATTGAACTCAGCACCATTGGGTAACTGTAAACTTTGATACAACGTCTAGGACCACTCGGCCATATGTCACTAGAGATAGGGCAACTCGGCCATATGTCACTTGAGATAGGGCAACTCGGCCATATGTCACTAGAGATAGGGCAACTCGGCCATATGTCATTAGAGATAGGGCAACTCGGCCATATGTCACTTGAGATAGGGCAACTCGGCCATATGTCACTAGAGATAGGGCAACTCGGCCATATGTCACTAGAGATAGGGCAACTCGGCCATATGTCACTAGAGATAGGCAACTCGGCCATATGTCACTAGAGATAGGGCAACTCGGCCATATGTCACTTGAGATAGGGCAACTCGGCCATATGTCACTAGAGATAGGGCAACTCGGCCATATGTCACTAGAGATAGGCCAACTCGGCCATATGTCACTTGAGATAGGGCAACTCGGCCATATGTCACTTGAGATAGGGCAACTCGGCCATATGTCACTAGAGATAGGGCAACTCGGCCATATGTCACTAGAGATAGGGCAACTCGGCCATATGTCACTTGAGATAGGGCAACTCGGCCATATGTCACTAGAGATAGGGCAACTCGGCCATATGTCACTAGAGATAGGGCAACTCGGCCATATTTCACTTGAGATAGGGCAACTCGGCTATATGTCACTTGAGATAGGGCAACTCGGCCATATGTCACTTGAGATAGGGCAACTCGGCCATATGTCACTAGAGATAGGGCAACTCGGCCATATGTCACTTGAGATAGGGCAACTCGGCCATATGTCACTTGAGATAGGGCAACTCGGCCATATGTCACTTGAGATAGGGCAACTCGGCCATATGTCACTTGAGATAGGACAACTCGGCCATATGTCACTTGAGATAGGACAACTCGGCCATATGTCACTTGAGATAGGGCAACTCGGCCATATGTCACTTGAGATAGGACAACTCGGCCATATGTCACTAGAGATAGGGCGACTCGGCCATATGTCACTTGAGATAGGACAACTCGGCCATATGTCACTTGAGATAGGACAACTCGGCCATATGTCACTAGAGATAGGGCGACTCGGCCATATGTCACTTGAGATAGGACAACTCGGCCATATGTCACTTGAGATAGGACAACTCGGCCATATGTCACTAGAGATAGGACAACTCGGCCATATGTCACTAGAGATAGGGCAACTCGGCCATATGTCACTTGAGATAGGGCAACTCGGCCATATGTCACTTGAGATAGGACAACTCGGCCATATGTCACTAGAGATAGGACAACTCGGCCATATGTCACTAGAGATAGGGCAACTCGGCCATATGTCACTTGAGATAGGACAACTCGGCCATATGTCACTAGAGATAGAGAAACGCGGCCATATGTCACTAGAGATAGGGCAACTCGGCCATATGTCACTAGAGATAGGGCAACTCGGCCATATGTCACTAGAGATAGGGCAACTCGGCCATATGTCACTTGAGATAGGACAACTCGGCCATATGTCACTAGAGATAGGGCGACTCGGCCATATGTCACTTGAGATAGGACAACTCGGCCATATGTCACTTGAGATAGGACAACTCGGCCATATGTCACTAGAGATAGAGAAACGCGGCCATATGTCACTAGAGATAGGGCAACTCGGCCATATGTCACTAGAGATAGGGCAACTCGGCCATATGTCACTAGAGATAGGGCAACTCGGCCATATGTCACTTGAGATAGGACAACTCGGCCATATGTCACTAGAGATAGGGCGACTCGGCCATATGTCACTTGAGATAGGACAACTCGGCCATATGTCACTTGAGATAGGACAACTCGGCCATATGTCACTTGAGATAGGACAACTCGGCCATATGTCACTTGAGATAGGACAACTCGGCCATATGTCACTAGAGATAGGACAACTCGGCCATATGTCACTTGAGATAGGACAACTCGGCCATATGTCACTAGAGATAGGGCAACTCGGCCATATGTCACTAGAGATAGGACAACTCGGCCATATGTCACTTGAGATAGGACAACTCGGCCATATGTCACTTGAGATAGGACAACTCGGCCATATGTCACTTGAGATAGGAAAACTCGGCCATATGTCACTAGAGATAGGGCAACTCGGCCATATGTCACTAGAGATAGGGCAACTCGGCCATATGTCACTTGAGATAGGACAACTCGGCCATATGTCACTAGAGATAGGGCGACTCGGCCATATGTCACTTGAGATAGGACAACTCGGCCATATGTCACTTGAGATAGGACAACTCGGCCATATGTCACTTGAGATAGGACAACTCGGCCATATGTCACTAGAGATAGGACAACTCGGCCATATGTCACTAGAGATAGGGCAACTCGGCCATATGTCACTTGAGATAGGACAACTCGGCCATATGTCACTTGAGATAGGACAACTCGGCCATATGTCACTAGAGATAGGGCAACTCGGCCATATGTCACTAGAGATAGGGCAACTCGGCCATATGTCACTTGAGATAGGACAACTCGGCCATATGTCACTAGAGATAGGGCGACTCGGCCATATGTCACTTGAGATAGGACAACTCGGCCATATGTCACTTGAGATAGGACAACTCGGCCATATGTCACTTGAGATAGGACAACTCGGCCATATGTCACTAGAGATAGAGAAACGCGGCCATATGTCACTAGAGATAGGGCAACTCGGCCATATGTCACTAGAGATAGGGCAACTCGGCCATATGTCACTAGAGATAGGGCAACTCGGCCATATGTCACTTGAGATAGGACAACTCGGCCATATGTCACTAGAGATAGGGCGACTCGGCCATATGTCACTTGAGATAGGACAACTCGGCCATATGTCACTTGAGATAGGACAACTCGGCCATATGTCACTAGAGATAGGGCAACTCGGCCATATGTCACTTGAGATAGGACAACTCGGCCATATGTCACTTGAGATAGGACAACTCGGCCATATGTCACTAGAGATAGGGCGACTCGGCCATATGTCACTTGAGATAGGACAACTCGGCCATATGTCACTTGAGATAGGACAACTCGGCCATATGTCACTAGAGATAGGGCAACTCGGCCATATGTCACTTGAGATAGGACAACTCGGCCATATGTCACTTGAGATAGGACAACTCGGCCATATGTCACTAGAGATAGGGCGACTCGGCCATATGTCACTTGAGATAGGACAACTCGGCCATATGTCACTTGAGATAGGACAACTCGGCCATATGTCACTAGAGATAGGGCAACTCGGCCATATGTCACTTGAGATAGGACAACTCGGCCATATGTCACTAGAGATAGAGAAACGCGGCCATATGTCACTAGAGATAGGGCAACTCGGCCATATGTCACTAGAGATAGGGCAACTCGGCCATATGTCACTAGAGATAGGGCAACTCGGCCATATGTCACTAGAGATAGGACAACTCGGCCATATGTCACTTGAGATAGGTCGATGTTACATTTGTGATCTCACAGTTTGAGATCACATTTGATTTGTGACCCACAGCTATTGTGGATAATAGTTTGTGGGAGATAAGGGTTACACTTTGAGTTAGCTTTATTCAGTGAAAACCCCTCTGGGGATAAGGGTGAAGCACTTGGAATTTTGATAATATCAGATTGGTGCAAAAATTTTTTTCCGATTTGTAGAAGAAGCATTTTAAACGATTGTAATTTATTTTGTGCATATTGTTATTGCTTAAACATATCACCATATATTAAAGTATCATTTGGGTTTGTTTGACAATTTTTTTTTTTTTTAATTATTTACATTCAATTTTCACCCCAAACAAGGCACAGTGCCACTTTGAAGCAAGGGGCTACTATCAGGGACATAATTTGCAGGGGAATTATGAAGGGAGATGAGTAGAAAGATGCTTGTTCACATTACACTTGAACTTCTGCATATAAGTACAGTTGGGAAAGTAGAATCCCGGAAGGGAGTTCCAAAGTCTTGCAGTTCTGGGGAAGAAACTATTGTAGTAAAAGGCATTCTTACACCTAGGGATCTATACTGTAAAAGGGGTGGGACTTAGTTGCTTGTCGGGTTTGTCGGGGTAGTCACGTCAAGGAGGTACAAGTGCTTGTAGTTCGTCAGAGCATTCACCATTAAAGTATTTGTAGAATAGGCAGAGGGATGCAACATTTCGTCGATGGGACAGAGGCTATAGTCTAGATGATAGTGTTACAGAATGGATTGAGAGAGAGAGAGAGAGAGAGAGAGAGAGAGAGAGGTGAGTAAACGTGGAGTGTAGACACGTTTACCAGAACCGAGGGTCAGCTGACCAGATTACGTATGAGTGACGTGGTCAGGTTGGCTAGATCAGTGAGACTGGATTTGGGCTTTGAAGAAGACGGACGGCTTAATAGCTGTTCCCTCCCTTTCACAGGGAGTGGGGGACGCTGACGTGTTCAAAGCAAGCAAGATTTACTTCCATATTCTGTGTCGACATCTGGGAGGTAAATAAAAAACTATAAAACCCATTCATCGTCTTGGAGTGATAAATCTTTGTCTAACAGGTACCAGTCTCCCGCTCCAAGAGGAGATGAATTCCAGAGGGATCACATCGACGACACATTGAATAAGGTATGTCGAAGAAAATGCATGTAACGCACACACAAAAGCATATGAATAATTAGAGATGAACACACACACAACCGCATATGAAACTAGAGGATCATACGCACACAGAATTCTTTTATGTTATACACCAAACATCAATTTGGCGCCCCTCTATGATAACCTTAGTGATAACTTCAATGAGAACACTATGTAACAATAGTTCAGGACCTATCAGGTTGGTGACTCTCTTTTGAACCCTGTCCAGGAGTGAGAGACAAGCAGCAGATGCACCAGCCCAAATGTGACAACAGTATTCCATACCTGGGCGAATGGTGGCCTAATAGAAGTACAGGATACTTTGAGGCGTAAGTTGTTTTCTAGCATGGTAGAGAGAGTCCACCTTTTTTGCAGCAACCTTGGCAATACTCTCAATGTATCTATTCCAGTTCATGTTCCCTGTAAACACTAGGCCAAGGAGTTTAAAGGAAGTACTTTCAGGTAATGTGTTTTGGGCCACTGCTCCTTTTGCCGGCTCCAGATTTCTGCTTATTTTCAGTGATGTAACTTGGAGTTGCTTCTTGTTACTATATAAAGTTGTGATTACGTGTACTTTGTCTCTTTGTCCTCAAGATGTAAATTAAAGCTGATGAGTCTTCTCTGTGTCTGTGTGCAGACAACTAAAAACATGTTATGTGGTAATTAATTGATTTATTTTTTGTCAACCGTCGATATGACTTCCAATATGAATTCTGTTTGAAACAAGCAAGGCATGTTTTTTATTTAATTCATAATTAATTATCAAAGATTACTAATTAAGTAATTAATTAACTTACATATCAATTATTAATTAAGATATGACATTTATTGTTTCCTTTTCAAAAAGTGTCAAATTTTCCTCAAACATATGATGCATAAAGAAATGAGAAATTTAGATTGTCATACTTAGCAATTTTGTAAATATATAAATCTGTTGCGTTTTGTTAACTATCTCTTCACTTTATTCTTTTTATAAGTAGCAATTACATGATTACAATCTGCTTTCTAACTTGTTCTGATTTGCGGAGTGATCGATATGTTGTTCAGTGAGAACATATTTATGCAGAATATGGACCATGCTAAAATAATGCTTTGTTGGCATATTCCGGCAGATTATGTGAACAGACGAAATATGCTGAAAGGCTTAACCAATGAAATCGCAGCATCTGACAACGTTCGTATATTCATTTGTTCCCATTTGAAATGAATGGCTCTTTCTTTGAGGAAGACCCCTTCTTTGATAATCTCCTATGACTGACTTTTTATTTTTCCCTTTTCAGTCGAAACAAAGCACAGTCCAACTTTGATGTAGGGCGCTACTATGGGGGCCATAAGTTGCCGGGATACTATGTAGGGAGTTGAGCAGCAAGATTTCTGTTCATATTACACTTGAACTTCTGCATGTCAGTACAGTTGAGGAAGCAGGAACCCAGAAGGGAGTTCCAAAGTCTAGCAGTTCTGGAGAAGAAGCTATTAGAGTAGGAGGCCTTCTTACATCTAGGGATCTCTACTGTGTAGGGGTGGGATTTTGCTGCTTGTTGGTTTTTTCGGGGGTATTTATGTCGAGGGGGTACAAGGGCTTGCAGTTCGTCAGAGCATCAACCATTAAAATACTTATAGAACAGGCAGACGGATGCAACATTTTATCAATGAGACAGCTTAGATGACAGTTCAGGACCTATGGCGACTCGTTACGTCACTCAATTCAGTCACCAATATCAACTCCTCTTGTTTCGAATGGTTTAACATTGTAAACTAGAAAAATGTTAGAATAATATACATCAAGAGAAGGAATTCAACACGTCAGTCAGTATATTTAGTTTAATGTTTGTGTAGTATACATATACATATATTGGATGGCTTTTAGAAATTTACTTCTAAATGTTTTTGATTTTTTTTTTTGCTGAATCCATAGTTATCAGTTTTTCCAATGTTTTCCTCGACTTTCTGTGTGAACTGTACTTGCTACCTCAACTGTTCTACATCTACTAACCCAAGCACTCTCATGCATTCTTTCAATATGACCATACCAACAACGTCTCCTGTTCTACATACATCTACCTATTCTGTTTAGATTTAATCTTCCTTTGAAATCATCAGATCAAAGTTTGCCTTTAAGACTCGCATTAAACATCTATTATGTTATTCTCAGATCATTTATCTCTATGCAACGCATGTCCTCAACCCACGCTGACCATGTTTCATTTTCGTACATCATACTTTGTAGATGTGCCTTCTCATTTGAGTTCTCTTCTGTCTCTCATTGTCTTATGCTTACATACAAACTGGTTAACATTATCTCTCAACCTACCCATAACTCCACTGCACTTCCTGTATATCTAATGATTACAAGTATCACAAAATAATTAAATAAGGAAGTAAACTTTTCATTTTCTGGCATTTTTTGTTTCCCAATTTTTCAACCATTTATCATCACTTTAGTGTTCCTATTTATAATGCCTCCCACGGGACAGAGTTAGACACCAGGGTCGTTTTTTAACGTGGAGAAAAGGAACAAAAATAAAAATTGTCTCAGTCGTGAAGGATTTCTCCTCCACTGACAGAGAACAAGAAATTGAAGTGCAGCATCTGAAGAACAGATACTACACTTTGAGGTATTTATTTGCTCCCCCACCGAGCAAATTAGGCACAAGGCCGATTTTTAATGTGAGGAGTGAAGGGGAAATGGGGACCAACTCCCCGGGGAGTAGAGGAGCTGGATAGTGACAATAGGTATGAAAGGTTGCCCCTACATTGACCAAGGTCTTATATGTGGGGTTGCCCCCACATATGGTCTTTGCTTGCAGTATCTGCCAGAACAGATACTACACTTTGATCTGCACCCGAAGGCCAGGTATTTATTTGCTCCCCCACTGAGCAAATTAGGCACAAGGCCGATTTTTAATGTGATCTTTGATCTTGGCCCGAAGGCCAGGTGTTATCACTTTAGTGTTGATAATATTCACTTTCCGTAGCATTCTTCAACGTCTTCAACTTAACAAGTAGATCATCCATTGTTTCACAAGCCCTAAATCATCAGAATAAAACATCTCTTCTGAACAACTTGTATGGAATTCTCTAGATAATGCTTATAAAACACAAATGAAAAGCAACGGACTTGGGTCAGATCTTTTATATACTCCTACTTTAAAATTAAAGCTGTCACTAAATGTGCTGTTAATTCTAACATTGTACATTTTTGAACTTTGCTTGAACAGTGTTCAACTGCTCGTTAACTTCTAATTTAATTAGATCACCAAAGTTAAGCAACATTAAGCCTGGCCAGTACCAGCTGGGTGACCATTTGGGAATACCAGGCGCTGTATGTAGGAAATCCTCGACACCTCCCTACAAGAACCTAACATCTTCATCTCCCATTAAGGATATATATATTTTGACTTTGAGCTATTTTGAATATTGCTTGAATAGTTTTCAAGCACTTGTCTACTTCTAATTTAGTTAGATCACCGAAGTTAAGCAACGTTGAGCCTGGTCAGTATCAGACTGTGATGTTTGGTATAAGAAGTAATTGATACTTGCTAAGTATCAGTTACTACCACAGCAAAACTAATGCTTAAAACCTGTGTATTGCTTTGTTCAATATTTATTTAATTTTGAAATTGCTATAGAACGCAGTGAAGTGAAATTTGGTATAACACTGGAAGAGCATAACAAGGTGCCTTATTTCCCTGATTTTTGTGGAATTTGAACAAATATTTTAAAAGTTATGCTAATTTTTCTATTTTCTGGTAATTTTAAGTGGTGTTTAAAAATGTATATTTTCGGTAATAAATCAAGATTCTAACTTCATATTTCTATTTATCTATAATATAAATATCACCTATCTGTTTAAATGTATGCATGTATGTATATATGTTTGTATGCTGTCTAGCAGAAAAACACCATATCCACAGTTCCTCGCCCACCTCTAAAACCAGACTGGGATTCCGGAAGGATATTAGGACATACATACTTTTCCAATCGGTTTAGCAAGAGCCGTGCAAATACCTTTCCAACCGCACTCAGCAGCGAGATACCTCGATAATTTCCTCAATCAGATCTTGTACCCTTTCCTTTGTACAACATAACCAAGATGGCATCTACCCAAAACAATTGTTGAGCTCTTTATTGGAAAAAGACCCCAGCACAAGCCCAAAAAACGTTTTTGTGATAGCATCAAGGAGAGTCTGGTGAGCTTTCATATTCCTGTTGACAGTTGGGAGTCCCTAGCGTATGATCGCAAGCAGTGGAGTACACTGATATACAGGGGTGCAGAACACTATGAAGCAGCCAAAATAGACCGAGAGAAGCTTAAGAGAGCATGTAGGAAATGCCAAACCTTGCCGCCCAACCATGGAGATCTCTGGATCTGTAAGGTGTGTGATCGGGCTCTGTTGTCTAAGGCAGGTTTTGTTAATCACATGAAAGCCCACGATAATACATGTTCCGCTGCTGTTAGTCTCATACAAATCAGTGAGCGTTTTCAGTGTCATGTCTGCTTGAGGGTGTGCAAGTCGCTGGCAGGGCTTAAAAGTCATATTCGGGCACATGGACGTTTAATGACCGAGGGAGTGGCTCTCGTCTGACAAGACGTTGCAATCATCATCATGTATGTATTTATGTATGTAGGTATTTTTTTTTTATGAAAAAATGTGTGAATTTGTTTATATCATCGTCAGTTACTATTCCAAAAGTGTTTGACTCAACCAAATTTTTTTATTTAAAAAAAAAAAAAAAGTAAGCGTCTTTAATATATGTCGGTTGGACTGTTTACATTTTGACTATCCGTCGCTGAGTTTATTTGTGAAAAAATGTGTGAATTTGTTTATATCATCGTCAGTTACTATTCCTAAAGTGTTTTTCTCAACCAAACTTTTTATTTAAAAAACAAAAACAAAGCGGGAGACCAGTACCCGCATTAAGCTGGTCTGCAGTTTGACTTGTTGCTGGCTATCTTGCTCTTGCTTGTTGCTGGATGTCAACATTTTGAACCGAGAGAAAGATTTAGCTGTCGTACAAAGCTAAAACTCTGTAACATCATCTTTGTATAGATACTCCCTCAGGCATTTGTCTATTATAAAAAAAAAAAGAAAAAAAGTCCTGTGGCGATAAAAAAGCTGTGACGTGTGTACGCCTGTAATGCTGGATGCATGTAACAATTATTCTGCCATCATTATATGTATCTATGTATGTATATGTGTATGTATATTTATATATGTATGTGTGTGTATATTTATATATGTACATGTGAGTTTATATGTATTTATATCTATGTGTATATGTATGTATATGTGTCAATGTGTCTATATGTTTGTGTGTGTACATATATACATTTATAAATGTTTGTATGCATGTATGTGTGTATATGCATGTATGTGTATGTATGCAGGTGTGTATGTATATGTATGTGTGCATGTATGTGTGTATGTGTATGAATGCATATATATGGTGTGTATGTATATGTAGGTAAGTGTATGTATATATATGTGCATATGTGTATGTATATGTATGTGTGTATGTTTTTGTATATGTGGATGTATATGTGTATGTATGAATGTGGGTATGTATATGTATGTTTGTGTATTATGCATTGTGTATGTATATGGGTATATATAAGCATATGCTTATAGACATGTATGTATGTATGCATGTATATATTTATATGTATGTATCCCAATAACCGTCTTGTTTATGTTTGCATGTGTGTATGCATATGTGTGCATATTGTGTATTGTGTATGTATGCATGTATATATGTGTGTGATATGTGTACATATGTATGTGTGCGTGCGTGTATACATATGTATGTATAACAATGACCGTCTTTAGTGTCATGTCTGCTTGAGCATGTGAATTCGCTGGTAGCACTATTTGTCATTTTTCGGGCTCATGAACTTTCAGTGTCTGAGGGAGTGGCACTCGTCTGACAAGACGTTGCAATCGTCATGTTTGTATGCATGTATGTTTGTATGTATGTATGCATGCATGTTTGCATGTATGACTGCCTAAAACTTTAGACATAGGCGGATGATTTTCATGAGATCGGCATCATTTTGAAGCTGACTCTTCAGATGACAAATATTGAAAAATTGGCCAAAAACAAATTCCTTCACCCTCAATTGGGCACTTTTCTACAGGGAGGAGTCGCTTTTTCACCAATATTTTTGAAAATCATCCCCTCTTTTTGATTGTCTCTAGCCTTAATTTAAACCTATGTCACTTTTGGTTTTTAACATTATGGTTGATGTAACTACTGACCTTCTTCAGGTGTATCTTGTTGAACTCTGGAATCTTTCTGTCAAACTAAAGCAACTTCTATCAGAAGCACAGATGCGTCATTGAATTGCTGGCAAAAGTACATTGAGAATGGAGGTGACTATGTAGAAAAATAAATACTGGACCACAAAAGGTCATTCGTTTTAATGGTATCACTCCCGTTTTTGTAGTTCTTAAACATTTTAGGTTAAAAAAACAAAACAATAGGAGGCTTTATTTTTGGAGTGACCCTCATGTGACCCCACATATTACCCTTGCTCGCCGACCCCAAATGTGTGCTGCAGATTTCTTCTCCAAGTTCTTTTCTTATGGCTGTGTTGTCATCTTTTACACATTGGCAGCCATCAATGGGAGCGCATGGGCTCACAAATACAAAAATAAAACAGGAGACAAAAAAAATGAAAACAGACTCCAAGGTTTCGCATATGTCGGTTGGACTCTGAAGTTGTGTGTCATCATCGACCTTCTACATGCTAGGGCTCACATCTCTATCTATTGTTGAGTTCATTTCCATCAGTTGATTGATTCATCTCAGTCTATTCAAGGTCTCTATATCTTGTCCAAGCTATGATCAGTTTTCAACACCATCCAGCTTTCAACTCTCCATCATCCTCAGAGGATCTTTGTGCATTTTATGAATACACAATCTGTTTCTTTTTGTCTGCTTCAATTTTTCTCAGAAACTACTGAGCCGATGTGGCTAAAATCTTATATGTACCTTTGTCATGATAAGGTGCAGTGAACCAAGTATTATGCATCCATTTGATGCACAATTAGAGATTAATAGAGGTTGGACACCACAATATTACATTTAGTCTATATTATTTTATTATTATATCACATCTAGTCCTATATTATTTTGTACTTTGCTAATCTTTCCACCATTAACAATGAAGTTTTATCGGAAACTACTGGGCCAATCTTGCTGAAATTTTGTATGGACCTTTGTTATGATAAAGTGCAGTGAACTATCCATTTGATGCACAGTTAGGGATAAATAGAGATTAGTATTTAATGCAAAAATTAGCACAAATTTAACCATGTTCAACCATCAATTTGGCATCAAGCACTCGTTCTCAATCAATGGGATATAACTTTTGCCAATTTTTAATACACAAAAAGTCTAGTCCTATATTATTTTGTACTTTGCTAATCTTTCCACCACTAACAATGAAAGCTTTATGTCATTATGAATCCGATTAATCCAACGTTTTGGAGGCTTACCACAAGGTCTTTTACTGGGAAATTTTTTCTTGAATATTCGGTATATATTGCTTTCAGAACCATTTCTAACGTGACCAAACCAAAACCAGTTCACTCTTTTTGTGATAATTTTGATGATCTCATTTCTTTAATTTGAATTACGTTGCAGTTATGAGACAATGTTCTTCCCCTCGCACAACACTCAAATACAGT
This sequence comes from Euprymna scolopes, assembly GCF_053919585.1. Classification (NCBI taxonomy): domain Eukaryota; kingdom Metazoa; phylum Mollusca; class Cephalopoda; order Sepiida; family Sepiolidae; genus Euprymna; species Euprymna scolopes. The sequence continues at coordinate 113,927,477 of NC_136493.1, read as the reverse complement.
ATGCTGTAGTTCCTGTCTCCTTTGTCTTCTGGTTTGCATGCTAGCAACGTTGTCTTCTCTTACATTGGTGACTGCTGAGAACACTCGCAGTTGTTCAGGAGTTCAATATAAATAAATATAACTCAAAACACAAAGTCCAACACATTCTGCAGATATTCGTCATTGTTGTTACAGAGAGAGAGACACACACCATTGACCCTCTAAACCAGGGCTCTCCAAACTATGGCCCACGAGTTAGATCCGCCCTTCCCAAGCCTTTAATCTGGCTCATGGAGCTCTAATGGAAAACGTAAAAAAACATTCAAGAAAATTTTAGAAAATGTAAATGTGTAAAAATAGTGTGGTGATTTTTCTTTTTGTTTATAAAACGATTAAAAGAATGAGGTATGGGAGAACCAGTTTTACTAAAAAGCAAAACTAATGATCAAAACAGTAGAAAACAGGTTCAGGTCACTTTTTTTTTTTTTTTTTGGCCCGCACAGCTCTAAGAAGTCAGCAATATGGTCCTCTGTTTGAAAACTTTGGAGATCCCTGTTCTAAACATTAACGTCCACATCTTAGTTGGCTATCAAGCTCTCTTTGTCATTGGTTGATATTAGCTCATCTCAATCTACGCTTCTCCTCTTTCTTTCTGGTCATAAACTGTCACAAAACTCACTCCCAATCCTAAACTGTCTGTAAATTAACTGTAAATATATTGACCTCTATGTCCGGTCTTTAATTCCAACCATTGTCACACCTTGATTAACCATCCTAATCCAGATGGTCTTTGGCTGCCTTGGTGAACTACCTCCATACTATAGTTTTTCTACTGAACTCGTTTACGTTTCTGAATTTTTGAGATGAGGATTGGTTATTCAGATTATTTGGATTCATGGGACTACTGTTCTCGTCTTTAGTGTCATTTTCATAACGTTTCAGTCGATGTAACCTCCGACCATCTTCAGGTGTATCTTGTTGGACTCTGGAATGTTTCCGTCAAACTCATGAACTTGGACTGGACGGAATTTCAAATGAAACCCATTATTTACTCCACGGGGGTAGCGTGCTCTTGTTCTGTCAGAGATGACTGGATAGAGATCCTAAGTAATTTGCAACTGTATTTTTCCACTGCCCACACTGAGAATTGAATCTTCAACCTTCAGGAGAATATTACTTTTACAACTAATTTTTCCAAAATACTCTAACCACTATGCTACAGGTTCAAATTCCCGAGTTAACAAGATACACCTGAAGAAGGTCGGAGGTTACATCGACAAAAACGTGAAAATGACACTGAAGATGAGAAAAGTAGTCTGAAGAATCCAAATAATATGAATAAACTCATTTTGGACTTTTGTTAATCAACCTATTTCTTCATTTTGTTAAATTTTTCCCTCGTTTTTTTGTTTTTGAATCATTTCCTAACACTTTGTGGGGAGGGTCCATAGTATCACATAGTGATTTAGATGGGTTTTACTGACCATGGTTCTCAAACAGTCATTCTCGAATATAGTCTGCATTTATCTTCTGCATTTAACGTCCAAGCCTTAGAGGCTGATGCTACTAGGTAAGGCTGTCTTGAAGATACTAACTTCCTAGCCAAAAATGCACCAAACATTGATGTTATGGCTTTTTTTCTTTTTTGCAAAACTCAATCATGTTCTGCAAAGTCAAAAACAAAATTAATTTCCCTAAAAAAAACAAAACAAAATAAAAAACCCAACCCAGCCAAACTAAACACCATGAATAAATATTCGAAGATATGAAAAACTTGAAGCATAAAAACATTTTCCCAAATTATTGGACTTAGCATTAAGTAACCTAAAAAAGGGGTTGAAATGCTGTAAAACAAATATTTTAAGATATAAACAACTCCAGGCATAAAAACTTTTGAAAATTACTGGATTCGGTCTTAAATAACACAAAAAGGAATGATACTGCAAAACTAAACAACGAGATTAAGTCTCAGAAGTACTTGTACCTATTGGAACCATAAGAGCAGCTTCCTGTAAAATTTCTTCCTCAATTCTCATTGCTGGTCGAGATACTGCTCCTAAAACTTTGCGATTTTCACTTAAGTTGAAAATTAATAGAACCAACAAAAAAAATACAAATGTGTTGTTCAATTATTTATTGTCACGTCAGTCCTACAACAAACTGAATTGTGTTTTTTATTTTTTTAAAGAAAAAAAAAAATGTTTTCTATAAAATAAGCTAAATGTGCTAAAATTATAACTTGAACAAGACGTTATCCTTCTCTGGATTGTAGCCTTTCTGAAAACTTGCTGCGGGATTCTGAAAAAGAAATGAACATTAATTTTATATAATAATCCCACAATATAATAGAAAATAAATACAGTTTAGTGCATTGTTTTTGGGTATTTTTTTTTCATGTTAGCAAGAGTAAAGAAAGCCTAGAGAGGAAAGCGAAAGCAGGAGAGAGAGAGTGAGAGAGAGATGAAAGTGAAAGCAGGAGAGAGAGTGAGAGAGAGAGGAAAGAGAAAGCAGGAGACACAGAGGAAAGAGAGGAAAGAGAAAGCAGGAGAGAGAGAGGAAAGAGAGGAAAGAGAAAGCGGGAGAGAGAGAGGAAAGAGAGGAAAGAGAAAGCGGGAGAGAGAGGAAAGAGAAAGCGGGAGAGAGAGAGAGAGAGGAAAGAGAAAGCGGGAGAGAGAGAGAGAGGAAAGAGAAAGCGGGAGAGAGAGAGAGAGAGAGGAAAGAGAAAGCGGGAGAGAGAGAGAGAGAGGAAAGAGAAAGCGAGAGAGAGAGAGAGAGAGGAAAGAGAAAGCGGGAGAGAGAGAGAGAGAGGAAAGAGAAAGCGGGAGAGAGAGAGAGAGGAAAGAGAAAGCGGGAGAGAGAGAGAGAGAGGAAAGAGAAAGCGGGAGAGAGAGAGAGAGAGGAAAGAGAAAGCGGGAGAGAGAGAGGAAAGAGAAAGCGGGAGAGAGAGAGAGAGAGGAAAGAGAAAGCAGGAGAGAGAGAGAGAGAGGAAAGAGAAAGCGGGAGAGAGAGAGAGAGAGGAAAGAGAAAGCGGGAGAGAGAGAGAGAGAGGAAAGAGAAAGCGGGAGAGAGAGAGAGAGAGGAAAGAGAAAGCGGGAGAGAGAGAGAGAGAGAGAGGAAAGAGAAAGCGGGAGAGAGAGAGAGAGAGAGGAAAGAGAAAGCGGGAGAGAGAGAGAGAGAGGAAAGAGAAAGCGGGAGAGAGAGAGAGAGAGGAAAGAGAAAGCGGGAGAGAGAGAGAGAGAGGAAAGAGAAAGCGGGAGAGAGAGAGAGAGAGAGGAAAGAGAAAGCGGGAGAGAGAGAGAGAGAGGAAAGAGAAAGCGAGAGAGAGAGAGAGAGAGGAAAGAGAAAGCGGAAGAGAGAGAGGAAAGAGAAAGCGGGAGAGAGAGAGGAAAGAGAAAGCGGGAGAGAGAGAGGAAAGAGAAAGCGGGAGAGAGAGAGGAAAGAGAAAGCGGGAGAGAGAGAGAGAGGAAAGAGAAAGCGGGAGAGAGAGAGAGAGGAAAGAGAAAGCGGGAGAGAGAGAGAGAGGAAAGAGAAAGCGGGAGAGAGAGAGAGGAAAGAGAAAGCGGGAGAGAGAGAGAGGAAAGAGAAAGCGGGAGAGAGAGAGAGGAAAGAGAAAGCGGGAGAGAGAGAGAGGAAAGAGAAAGCGGGAGAGAGAGAGAGAGAGAGAGGAAAGAGAAAGCGGGAGAGAGAGAGAGAGAGAGAGGAAAGAGAAAGCGGGAGAGAGAGAGAGAGAGAGAGGAAAGAGAAAGCGGGAGAGAGAGAGAGAGAGAGAGGAAAGAGAAAGCGGGAGAGAGAGAGAGAGAGAGGAAAGAGAAAGCGGGAGAGAGAGAGAGAGAGGAAAGAGACAGCAGGAGAGAGAGAGAGAGAGGAAAGAGACAGCGGGAGAGAGAGAGAGAGAGGAAAGAGAAAGCGGGAGAGAGAGAGAGAGAGGAAAGAGAAAGCGGGAGAGAGAGAGAGAGAGGAAAGAGAAAGCGGGAGAGAGAGAGAGAGAGGAAAGAGAAAGCGGGAGAGAGAGAGAGAGAGGAAAGAGAAAGCGGGAGAGAGAGAGAGAGAGGAAAGAGAAAGCGGGAGAGAGAGAGAGGAAAGAGAAAGCGGGAGAGAGAGAGAGGAAAGAGAAAGCGGGAGAGAGAGAGAGGAAAGAGAAAGCGGGAGAGAGAGAGAGGAAAGAGAAAGCGGGAGAGAGAGAGAGGAAAGAGAAAGCGGGAGAGAGAGAGAGGAAAGAGAAAGCGGGAGAGAGAGAGAGAGGAAAGAGAAAGCGGGAGAGAGAGAGGAAAGAGAAAGCGGGAGAGAGAGAGGAAAGAGAAAGCGGGAGAGAGAGAGGAAAGAGAAAGCGGGAGAGAGAGAGAGGAAAGAGAAAGCGGGAGAGAGAGAGAGGAAAGAGAAAGCGGGAGAGAGAGAGAGGAAAGAGAAAGCGGGAGAGAGAGAGAGGAAAGAGAAAGCGGGAGAGAGAGAGAGGAAAGAGAAAGCGGGAGAGAGAGAGAGGAAAGAGAAAGCGGGAGAGAGAGAGAGGAAAGAGAAAGCGGGAGAGAGAGAGAGGAAAGAGAAAGCGGGAGAGAGAGAGAGGAAAGAGAAAGCGGGAGAGAGAGAGAGGAAAGAGAAAGCGGGAGAGAGAGAGAGGAAAGAGAAAGCGGGAGAGAGAGAGAGAGAGGAAAGAGAAAGCGGGAGAGAGAGAGAGAGAGGAAAGAGAAAGCGGGAGAGAGAGAGAGAGAGGAAAGAGAAAGCGGGAGAGAGAGAGAGAGAGGAAAGAGAAAGCGGGAGAGAGAGAGAGAGAGGAAAGAGAAAGCGGGAGAGAGAGAGAGAGAGGAAAGAGAAAGCGGGAGAGAGAGAGAGAGAGGAAAGAGAAAGCGGGAGAGAGAGAGAGAGAGGAAAGAGAAAGCGGGAGAGAGAGGAAAGAGAAAGCGGGAGAGAGAGAGAGAGAGAGAGGAAAGAGAAAGCGGGAGAGAGAGAGAGAGAGAGAGGAAAGAGAAAGCGGGAGAGAGAGAGAGAGAGGAAAGAGAAAGCGGGAGAGAGAGAGAGAGAGAGGAAAGAGAAAGCGGGAGAGAGAGAGAGAGAGGAAAGAGAAAGCGGGAGAGAGAGAGAGAGAGAGAGAGGAAAGAGAAAGCGGGAGAGAGAGAGAGAGGAAAGAGAAAGCGGGAGAGAGAGAGAGAGAGGAAAGAGAAAGCGGGAGAGAGAGAGAGAGAGGAAAGAGAAAGCGGGAGAGAGAGAGAGAGAGGAAAGAGAAAGCGGGAGAGAGAGAGAGAGAGGAAAGAGAAAGCGGGAGAGAGAGAGAGAGAGGAAAGAGAAAGCGGGAGAGAGAGAGAGAGAGGAAAGAGAAAGCGGGAGAGAGAGAGAGAGAGGAAAGAGAAAGCGGGAGAGAGAGAGAGAGAGGAAAGAGAAAGCGGGAGAGAGAGAGAGAGAGGAAAGAGAAAGCGGGAGAGAGAGAGAGAGAGGAAAGAGAAAGCGGGAGAGAGAGAGAGAGAGGAAAGAGAAAGCGGGAGAGAGAGAGAGAGAGGAAAGAGAAAGCGGGAGAGAGAGAGAGAGAGAGGAAAGAGAAAGCGGGAGAGAGAGAGAGAGAGAGGAAAGAGAAAGCGGGAGAGAGAGAGAGAGAGGAAAGAGAAAGCGGGAGAGAGAGAGAGAGAGGAAAGAGAAAGCGGGAGAGAGAGAGAGAGAGGAAAGAGAAAGCGGGAGAGAGAGAGAGAGAGGAAAGAGAAAGCGGGAGAGAGAGAGAGAGAGGAAAGAGAAAGCGGGAGAGAGAGAGAGAGAGAGAGGAAAGAGAAAGCGGGAGAGAGAGAGAGAGAGAGAGGAAAGAGAAAGCGGGAGAGAGAGAGAGAGAGGAAAGAGAAAGCGGGAGAGAGAGAGAGAGAGGAAAGAGAAAGCGGGAGAGAGAGAGAGAGAGAGGAAAGAGAAAGCGGGAGAGAGAGAGAGAGAGGAAAGAGAAAGCGGGAGAGAGAGAGAGAGAGGAAAGAGAAAGCGGGAGAGAGAGAGAGAGGAAAGAGAAAGCGGGAGAGAGAGAGAGAGAGAGGAAAGAGAAAGCGGGAGAGAGAGAGAGAGAGGAAAGAGAAAGCGGGAGAGAGAGAGAGAGAGGAAAGAGAAAGCGGGAGAGAGAGAGAGAGAGGAAAGAGAAAGCGGGAGAGAGAGAGAGAGAGGAAAGAGAAAGCGGGAGAGAGAGAGAGAGAGGAAAGAGAAAGCGGGAGAGAGAGAGAGAGAGGAAAGAGAAAGCGGGAGAGAGAGAGAGGAAAGAGAAAGCGGGAGAGAGAGAGAGAGGAAAGAGAAAGCGGGAGAGAGAGAGAGGAAAGAGAAAGCGGGAGAGAGAGAGAGGAAAGAGAAAGCGGGAGAGAGAGAGAGGAAAGAGAAAGCGGGAGAGAGAGAGAGGAAAGAGAAAGCGGGAGAGAGAGAGAGGAAAGAGAAAGCGGGAGAGAGAGAGAGGAAAGAGAAAGCGGGAGAGAGAGAGAGGAAAGAGAAAGCGGGAGAGAGAGAGAGGAAAGAGAAAGCGGGAGAGAGAGAGAGAGGAAAGAGAAAGCGGGAGAGAGAGAGAGAGGAAAGAGAAAGCGGGAGAGAGAGAGAGAGGAAAGAGAAAGCGGGAGAGAGAGAGAGAGGAAAGAGAAAGCGGGAGAGAGAGAGAGAGGAAAGAGAAAGCGGGAGAGAGAGAGAGGAAAGAGAAAGCGGGAGAGAGAGAGAGGAAAGAGAAAGCGGGAGAGAGAGAGAGGAAGGAGAAAGCGGGAGAGAGAGAGAGAGGAAAGAGAAAGCGGGAGAGAGAGAGAGGAAAGAGAAAGCGGGAGAGAGAGAGAGGACAGAGAAAGCAGGAGAGAGAGAGAGGACAGAGAAAGCAGGAGATAGAGGGAATACAGAGAAAGCAGGAGATAGAGGGAGGACAGAGAAAGCAGGAGATACAGGGAGGACAGAGAAAGCAGGAGATACAGGGAGGACAGAGAAAGCAGGAGATAGAGGGAGGACAGAGAAAGCAGGAGATAGAGAGAGGAAAGAGAAAGCGGGAGAGAGAGAGAGGACATAGAAAGCGGGATAGAAAGAGAAAGAGAGTAGAGGGGATGAAGTGTGAGAGAAAGAGGTGAGGGAAAGAAAAATTAAGGAGGGAGAAGGAGAGAAAGATGAGGGGCGAATTGCCAAACTTACATCATCAAGAATAGTCTCCAATTCTATCAAGTCTTCTCCACTAATCATCAGTTCGGGGGCATCCAATGGTGGTTGAATCAAAAACAATGGATGCAATGTGTCCTTCATAGAAACACTAGAAAAAACAAATAAAAATAAAAAACATGTCTGAACAATGAACACCATTTGAATGTTTATTAAAAAAATACAAGTATAATTCCCTTTTTTCTTTCACCTTACAATCACTTTGGTGTGTCAACACATTTCAGAATCTGAGTGAATTACTTCGTAGACACCATCTTCGAATCTCTCTAATTTTTCTATACAAATGTTAAACCTGACATGAGTATACTTCTCCCAACAAGTTAATACTGGCCAAATATTCAAAATAACATAATATTCGAAGCCCCAATAAGATGCTTTTGACACGGCTATACACTTATTAATACAAGTAATGGTTCATCTAGTGATATTACATCAAATAACAGCACTTAGTTGTTATTTTACCAGATGAACTCTTGTCCTGGAATCCAGCAAAATTCAGAAAGGGACACAATAAAGATAACTGATAACATAAGTGACCAATTGTAAAGAAAATTAGTGTTCTTCACTTCTGTATTAAGTCCACATTCGAGAGGTAGAAGGGAATCTTGATTGAATGCTCGAATATCTATGTATCTCGTATCGAAATCAAATGTTAACCCCAGAAAAGGGGCCTCTTGAATTCTGAAAACTTTCTTAACTAAAATGGAAACAATTATGTACTCCTTACAACTACATACCTAAAAGAAATCAGAGCTGTTAAACCGGACAGCGATATGGGACAAGATGGAAAGAAGTAGCAACTAGTTGAAATCAGCATCTGTAATGATGCTGGCTGAAACAGAGCTTAGAATGAAAAGATAACAAAATACTAAGGTTATGTGTACAACAAGAAAAGAATCAGGAATTGTAGAAGATCACTATCGTTCCAGTAATCATAAGAGCAACAAGGTTTATCAAGAATTTCAAAACTATTTAGCAAATATACCCAGTGAACAAAGTGCAAGAGATACAAACAATTGCATTTTAAAGGATGGTTAGAAACTTTTAAAAAATCTCTCGGTTGGAGTCTTTGAAATAGCGAGTGAATGTTTGGCATCTAATAAGATGTCCCATCTCTAAAAAAAAAACCAAAAAAAAAAAACCAACAAAATTGAATTTTTTTTATATATATTGGGTGCAAGATATAGCAAAATGTAAATTTTAACCAGCATTGCATAACTCCTGAACTAAAATGGAAACAATTATGTGTCCTTACAACTAAACACCTAAAAGAAATCAGAGCTGTTAAACCTGACAGCAATATGGGACAAGATGGAAAAAGTAGCAACTCTACTTGAAATCAGCATCTGTAATGATGCTGGCTTTCCAGACAAGAATGAAAGGCTCATATAAACAAATTATAATTTGCATCTTGGTGTTTTCTTTCCATTATTCTCTCAATCTTTCACTATTTCCGAACAGTTACACCGTGCATCCACTGCATTAAAAGATAGCGTACCACGAACTACAACAAAGTTCCTTTGTATCACGAAGACTAAAACAAACTGCTTCGTTAATTAACATTACACACATTTTTTACAGTTTTGTCTAATCACTGAACGATTTACCCACAAAGTTCTTGTCTAACTCCGAAAATTACCTTCAAACACAATTTCGCTATTTAAAGTGTGAAAAAACAGTGTCTTCTCAAAATTTATCTCAGTTTTTCTATTATGGTAAGCTATGGTTGACCACCCCATCAATGTCTGTGGCTTCCTTTAAAAGTGAAAGCCAGATTATCTTTTAAAAAAAAAAAAAATTGCTGCTGTTGTGAATTCGACTTATTTTTTTGGGGTTATTTTTTATATTTTTACACTAAACATAAGTTCCTATTTAATTTGCCTATCCTATGAAAGCAGAGTCTGACACAAGGGCGGTTTTTAATGTGGGAAAAAAAAAAAAAAATTGCTGCTGTTGTGAATTCGACATATTTTTTTGGGGTTATTTTTTATATTTTTACACTAAACATAAGTTCCTATTTAATTTGCCTATCCTATGAAAGCAGAGTCTGACACAAGGGCGGTTTTTAATGTGGGAAAAAAAAAAAAAAAAAGAATCGAGCACCCCAAAAAGTGTCAGTCTGGTTTAGGGGGGGGGGATGTCCTATTCTAGATGGATTTCTCTTTCACTGACGAAGAACAACAACAAAAAAAAATGAAATACGGTACAAATACTACAGTTCTTATGCAAAATTCCTCTTATATTAAAACAAGCAAAAATATAAAAAATCTGTATGTGCATACCTGTGACGAAATGAAAATATCGTACTCCAAAAATTACACAAATTGATCAAGTTTTTATTTTTAAAAAAGAAAATCAAATTTTATGAGTATCTGAGCGGTAATTGTCTTACCCATCATTTTGAGAAAAAAAAAAAAAAAAAAAAATCATAATAAAAGGAAGATAAGTCAATTTCTACTTATTAAATTTCTTGTAATGCCTACAAATTCCCATTAATCACTTAAAAATTATTTTCTTTATAAAAATAAAACTACCTTATCAATTTACATGGTTTTTGGAATATATATTTTTTTAAATATGGGTGGAATTTTGGACAAGAACCAAAATTGCTCCAGTCTAGAAGGATTTCTCCTTCACTGACCCAGAACAGATGAAATATTGTATCAGTACATATACTACACTTTGCTCCTTGCTAAAAGGCCAAAATAAAAGTCATTCCAATTCATTTAAAACTCTACAATTCTTCGCAACAGTCAATAAATAAAATAACAATACACAAAGATTTAGCAACATGGTTCCAAATCTTTGTTCTGTCAACATGTCATCTCGAAAAATGAATCTTGTATTCTCAGATGGTCAAGGTATACTTACACCATTCTGTAGTTGTTGAAATCATCTTCTCTTCGTTGGCGCCATTCTTTGAATTTTATAGGTTCGTCTTCAACCTCAACTAAATTTAAATCTTCCAACTCTTCAACGATCTGTCAAGAAAAATAAGAAAATAAAAACTTAGAAAAAGATGAATTTAGCATAAAAGACACACACACATTTTTTTTCTTTGATGTACGCTTGATTAAACAACAGTGACAATGTCTGTTTCTTTTCTTGTTAGCGGGCCAGTGATTTAATGGTCTGCTCAAACGTTATTATCTCTGCAAACGTTTTCAACTCATGAGTCTTCATCAGACATGTGATGAGTTACAAAATTAAAATTGGTAAAATTATAGAGAAAGTTGATTAAAACTGTTTCCAAAAGCATTGGAGTATATCCTCCGTCTCCCCTTTAGTATCGAGCTTGGTTGATAATAGGTTTGTTTGCTTGAATGAGTAAGGCTTCAATGATGACGGGGCTCAGGTTGTAATTTGAGACAGCAAAGATGCATGTTTTTTATTAATATAAAATATAATATTAAGACAAGGTTCTATCTGCATCAATCCAACAGAGTGATAACAATGCAACAAAGTTTGGAAGTAATTATGAGATACTGCTGGAGTGCTCTGGACTATTGGTAATGCTGCTGCAGACATGAAACAATGCCTGAACCCAGAGTCATCTGATGAAGGTTCTGCTAGAAGCAATGCCGCTGTACATGCAACAGTTATTATATAAACATTTTAATATATACTTATGATGGGACCATTTTAATATATACTTATGATGGGACAATTTTAATATATACTTATATGCTAATTCTACCCTATGCGAACAAGCTAGGTAACATACAAATATCCGTGCATGAGGTCGCCAAACTAATCAAGAACCTAGATTCCAGTAAAGCAACTGGCCCTGATGGCATCCCAATTATAGTGTAAAAACAGCTTCAACCAGAACTTGCTCCCATACTTACGAAACTATTTAAGCGCTGCCTTAAGGAGAAGTGCTTTCCGACTCCCTGGAAGACCTCATCAGTTTGCCCTGTATTTAAGAATTCAGGTGATAAGTCATCTCCCTCTCAGTACAGACCAATAAATCTCCTGTGTGTTATGAGTAAGTTGCTGGAATCCATATTAAATAGAGAAATAGTCAACCACCTCAGCAGGAATAACCTTCTTAGTGACACACAATATGGTTTCCGCTCTGCAAGATCTACCGCAGATGTGCTGATGGTTATATCCCACAGGATTAGTGAATCTCTTGACAAAGGCTTCCTTTCTAGGGCAATTGCTCTTGACATATCAAAGGCCTTCGACAAGGTATGGTATAAGGGTCTACTTTACAAGATTTCCAGCTACGGTATAACTGGAAATGTTTTCTCAATCATTAAATCATTTCTCTCCGATAGGCTCATAAGAGTAGTGGTAGATGGACAAAATTCGGAGGCCTGCAATATAAATGCTGGAGTCCCTCAGGGGTCAATCCTGGGCCCAACTCTCTTCCTGATCTACATCAATGACCTCCCTAAACACATACTTAAATCATTCGTTGACATCTATGCCGATGACACGACCATCTACAGCAACACATCAAAGGCTGTAAATGACAAAGTTCTCTCTGATTCTCTCTCCTCTGATCTCGAGCGCGTGGTTCAGTGGGGGAAGATGTGGCTGGTTACCTTTAATGCATCCAAAACCAAACTCCTATCCTTACATCATCAACGCTCTGATCCCCACCTGGCATCAATTGTGATGGATGGCTCTCGTCTGGGTGAGGCCCCGTGTTTTGACAAGCTTCTGGGTTTGAACTTTACTCCTGATCTGAAATGGAACACGTACATCAAGTCTGTTGCCAAGGTTGCTGGAAAGATGGTGGGATCCTTCTACCGCTCCAGAAGATATCTCACTACTGATGCAATTCTCTATCTATATAAAAGCCAAGTACGTCCAAGGATGGAATACTGTTGCCATATCTGGGCAGGAGCTGCTAAAAACAGCCTATCCTGCCTTGACAGAGTACAAAATAGACTTTGTGGCTTAGTGGGGGATGCCCTTTTCTCTACCCTGCAACCTCTCTCTCACAGAAGAGACGTTGCGAGCCTATCCTTGTTTTATCGTTATTTCCATGGCAGGTGTTCGTCTGAACTCCAATCTCTGGTCCCCCCTCGCCAATCTTTCACGAAAAACACCCGTCTAGCTGAATCCACTGTGAAAAATTACCCCCACTCTATATCTGTGCCTAAATCAAAACGCGGATTCCATGAACAAAGCTTCTTTCTTAGAACTGCACGCCTGTGGAACTCTGTTCCGTCTGCCTGCTTCCCACTGGACTACAACTTGGATGTCTTCAAGTCCAACGTTAACAAATTCCTAATGAACCGCCCCCTTAAGTAAACACTTTGTCAAATCTCCACACTAACGTAATGTACTTGCAATAACCCTTATCCCTGAGTGGCTTCCGGGCCTTGATAAGTGGTGATCACTGTGTAAAAAAAAAAAAAAAAAAAAAAAAAAAATGATGGGACAATTTTAATATATACTTATGATGGGACAATTTTAATATATACTTATGATGGGACAATTTTAATATATACTTATGATGGGACAATTTTAATATATACTTATGATGGGACAATTTTAATATATACTTATGATGGGACCATTTTAATATATACTTATGATGGGACCATTTTAATATATACTTATGTTGGGACCATTTTAATATATACTTATGACGGGACCATTTTAATATATACTTATGACGGGACCATTTTTATATATACTTATGATGGGACCATTTTAATATATACTTATCATGGGACCATTTTAATATATACTTATCATGGGACCATTTTAATATATACTTATGTTGGGACAATTTTAATATATACTTATGATGGGACCATTCCAATATTTTTCCTGATTCCAATACAATTCCTGATTTCAATACTAAATTCCAGATTTTACCAAGAATTCTTCATAAGTTTTGGTTTCAGTTTTGATTATAGCTGCAGGAACTCGAGTTATATATATATATATATATATATTTTTTCATAAGTGTTGGTTTCGGTTCAAGCTGATGCACCCAAGTCATATGGATATAGGTTTTTATTTTTGAAATCGCAACTTTATAATATACTAGACTACTCGTTACCCGTTGGGTCAGTATGTTATATTAGCTATGGAATTTATGTATGAGCGTGACACTTGTGACGTAAAGAAACATTTCTATGAAAGTATATTAAAATGAAAAATCACGGACGGATCACTCAAACATGAAAAAAAATCCTCCCTATTCGTGTAAAGTTACCTATTTTTTCGAATAATCGCTCAAAAATTGAAATTTAAACATGATTTTCCTATGAATCAAACGCAGACAAAAGTCATTTAGCAGCAAAAACGCATATGACCCTACCGATGAGAAATATAAGAATGAAAAACCCATATTGGAATCCTTCAACCAAGTTATAGAAACTTAAAATCTAAAAAAAAATAATAAAACCTGAAGCAAAAAAATAAAACCTAAATAAATAAAATAAAATAAAACTAATATTGAAACAGATTAGTAAATGTGTCAACAAATTCACCGTTCTCACACAACTATTTTGTATCTAGAAATGTAAACAAAAAATGAAGGAAGGAAGGAAGGAAGGAAGGAAGGAAAAGGGATGGATAGAGAGTAGTAGTAGTCTTGGCTTTACTACAATTGTTCTTATGTTTGTCAACAGGTTAAAGTTGTTTAGTTGTAAGAAAATAGCGACAGTATAGTTGTAATAAAGAATAGTTGCAAAACACCCCCCACTCTTCCCATGTTAAATAATAATTTTGAAATAATAACGTTAATATTTCAGTGCGCAGGTCAAAATCTGCAAAAGAAGCGATTTGTGTTTATTTGTTTATGTTATTATGGGTTAATGTTTATGCGTGCATGTGCAACCGGATGTCATAAACCGGAAAGTGGGTTACATAACTTGTTACAAGGTCATTTGAGTTTTATAATTATATAGATAAAAATCGATAGTACATTAACTCTATAATATATATGAAATCTGCAAGAATTAAAATATCATATTCAAATGTATTTTACCACAGAGATATGCCAGGCTTCCCTGCTAGCTTAGATAAATACTTTTGCAGTTTTAACAAAAGAGCTACAATAATATCAGAGCGTCTCCATTTACACTGAACATCTACAGAATGCCAACATCAATATATTACATATGAATGAGTATCCTGTGGAATTTCCACAGGTCCTGCTCGTATTTATTATTCTATTATTACTCCAAGCAGTGGAAGATTTTTCCTAAACCAAGAAAGATAATTAAAGGAATCATTTTCGGCATCAGAAAATACGAACAATTTTTTCCAATTCTGATACTCCAAAAAGTTCCGATTTTTGTGATTCCCAATTACAATTTATCGTCCCAACATTAATATATACATATTTTTTTTTTTTACTGAAATAAGAAATTTGATATTTATGTTTCATCATTTTAGACATTTGAACCGCTTTAAATCTAATTGGAGAGGTAAAAAAAAAAAAATCTGTTCTTGTCCAGAATTCTGTACGATGTAAATATCTGTGATGAAACGAAAATATCATGCCCCAAAAATCATGTAAATTGATCAAGTAGTTTTATTTGTATAATGAAAATCAGTTTTAAGTGAGAAATGGGAATTCGTTGGCATTACAACATAAAGCTTGCAAGTTTGAATTATTCTTCAGTTATTATCTCCTTTCATTTTTTGACCATTTTGTAAATGGTGGGTATGACAGTCTCTTTGGTTACTCAGAAAATTTTATATACTTATTTAAAACTACTTGATCACTTTACATGATTTTTGGAATATATTTTTGTTTTGTCACAGGTATATACATCATACATATTTTTCTTTTGTTTTATAATATAGGGGGATTCTGGAACAGAACCAAAACTTTCCTATGCCAAACATGTAAGTATGTAGGTTAAAAAAAGAAAATATTTTACCGATTTATATTTTGATTATGAAATGTTGTTTATGAATAAAATGATGCATATAAAACATATGCTTTCCACTTTTTGGAGTGAAAAAGGGCAGAATAAACTCAAGTTACTTACAATTTCCCATTCTGGTAAGTTGGTGATGTCATAGCTGATAATTTCTGTATGTTCTCTGTAAAGAAAAAAAAAAAAGAATAAGAATTTAATAATATATTATTTTTGTTACCTGGTTTGCAGGTTTTCTTTGTTTTATAAAGAAGATATTACATTTAACAGTAAAAAAATTTGTGGTACAAAATCTCCCTTTTGGGGGAGCTAGGGCTTCCTGCATTATTAAACCTTGTACCAGACTTTGTACTCACGAGGAGGCAAGTACAATTACACAGGTGCACATTTATAAGTAACAGACGGTGGGTGCACAGGTGCAAAAGTCAAACCTAGTTATTGTCATCAGAATTTGTTAAACAATGACAATATTTCAGTGTTTTAAAATGTATGCCTGTTTCTCTTTCTATTTTCCCTTTCTTTCGTTCTTCTTTCCTTCTAGCACTCTTTCTCTTTAATAAAGAGAGAAAAATTGTATTGAACAGTTCTGCTGTGTACCTTGCCAGGGACAGACGTATAGCAGTCTATAATCGCCAAGTTTATAACATGCTTTAAAATAAGTATCTATTTTTATAAAAAAAAAATTTTTTTTCCGTGTTTTGTACAAGTGTTCAATTTCAGCAATGGTCTATCAACAATGCTGATGAAGCTTTGCCTGTAATGATGCTGAAGACCTGGAGACAAGAACCACAGCAGATATAGCCGACGTTATATCAACACCTTAGTCTAAAGGAGATGTGCCTCTTGTGTTTAATATCTGGGGAGCTAGTTGCAGCGTTAAGGACCTAACAACTGTTCCAGAGACGTCCTCATGATAAAGACAAACCAAGTAATTCTCCCTGGCAAATGATAGTAGCATAAAATACTATTAAAATAAAAACGTACATATAGAAAAAAGCACATTTTTTATCTTAAACAAAATAAGTTTAAAGAGTAAAATTGAAATTTCCATTGAAAACTTAAATTTATATAGTCAAAGCTCAATGATTTTAAAAACATATAGGCACCTTTAAGATCTAAGATGAGTTAAAATACGATATCATAAAGGTAACAAGGGAAGGAGTTTGGGTCAGAATTATAATTATTTCTAATAGGTAATCTGTCTTGCAGTGCACAGCCTACTCAGTGTATTCCTGCAATTAAAAGACAGCTCTTGTAGAACAATTTTTCTCTATCTTTACATCTAATTATTTCAAGCTTTACATTCAGACACATAAAGCATGTTAAGTGATCCACAGACTCTAGTCTTCCTAATTATATTTCATTTAATCCTCAAGTTCCAGAAATTTAGTGACAGTGAGGTATCTTTCTTATATTTTTCATTCTTGAATGATAATCTATGTCCATACAATCTTTTCTTAAATTCTTTATCAATTATTATATTGTATCCAATAGTGGTGATTTAAAAAGATTAAAAAAAATCACTTGGATGTTATCGGCTAGAATCAAAACCAAAACCTTATTCATTACCATCTGTACTATGTCCTTATGCATAAAAAAACTTTAAAAATAACGTAAAAATTATAAATGTATATTTTTGCATGCATAGAAAAACACTTAGTCACTTTATGCCCTGCCAAATTGAATTCTTTTCAATTTTTACTCACTAAAGACAAAATTGAATTTCTTCCACAGATCCAAATCCCTGAAATATCAAATTTCAACTCTGTAGACCAAAAAATGACAGGAGTTTGGTAGTGTGTGTGTGTGTGTGTGTGTGTGTGTACACTCTCCTTCATTCCAAACAAGACATATTCTCACTAAAGCATAATGAGCTGATGTGATAGCAACCTGAAAATTAGAGGCAATTTGGGTAGGGAGTTGGGAAGCAAAATTTTTGTTCAGATTAAATTTAAATTTCTGCATGTTGACATAGTCAAAGAAACAAGGAACAGGGAGGGAAAATTCTAAAAACAAGTGATTCGAAAAAACAAAAACTATTAGAGTAAGAAAAACTTTTAGCATTTAGGAACCTCTACAGTGAAGGGGTGTGATTTTGTTGCCAGTCGGGCGAGTTATATATAGGTATTTACGTTGAAGGGTTACAACTGCAGTAAACTAATTGAATCAAATTCCATCATGGTAATATTGGGAGATGGATATAACACTGCAGTGATGCAATGAGATGGAGCTTCACAGACAATACAGGATCTATTAAAAAAATTTTTTGTATACCTTCGTCAAGAGGAAGAGACTAGTGTTAGTGCACCTGTCTAGATATGGAAACAATACTTCATACATGGATGTATAGTGGCTTTATGATATTGATAGGTGTGAGATCTTTGAACCTGGTAAAGGGGGGTTCTACATTCTTGGCAGCATCTTCTATGTACTTATTGAGAATGTAAAGCCGAGAAGTTTAAACATTGAACTTCCAGGCAAGGTGCTATCAGCAATGACGATTGGCAGTTGGAAAGGTTTCTTATAGTTGTTAAAGTAAAGGCGCTTTATCTTAGAGCATTAAGTGTGACCATCCATTTTTGGCTCCCATTCTACTACATCTTGCGAAAATTCAGCCATTACTCTCATGCTGGAAATAGAGTATGGTGTCATCAAATATATCCATCTTAGATGCAATTACATCAGAGTTTTTTTTTTTGTAAATGTATTATGTATCTAATATATAAAGAAAAGTCAGCCAGATTCACAGAATTAGACCTAAATAGAACAACATTTGACAAATCGATATTTTATTCTAACTAGCTAATTTTCTTCCTTCTACAATGTTTTTGCAAGAAAATAGTGCATTTTGCTTCTCCAATTCATTCTAGAATCAGGTACTTACAGAAGGTACCACATTAGCTAAGTCCCAGAGTATCTAAATTTTTACTATTGAGTTGAAACGTTGTGTAATGACTAAAAATGGGTTATAATACACAAATTGAAAAGAAAAGCTTTCTTATTTTATTTAGAAAATGAAATATTAAATCTCCTATAAGCAGGAAACAGGATACATGTGATATATTTCAGAAATCAAAAGGCTAAAAATATACACTAAAATAAAATTTACACATTATGGCAATGAGAAAAGCGGTTCACACAAAGGGTTACATTACACGTTTGGCAATAAGTTAATGGCTTACGATTGCAAGACTCATTTATATAAGTTCATACATCATCAAACAAATATAATTTTAGAAAATTTCATAATTATTTTTAAAAGAGCTTCAATAACTCAGAGAGAAGTGTTTTTTTTTTTTTTTTTTTTTTTTTACATAGGAGTCACCACTTATCAAGGCCCGGAGGCCACTCGAGGATAAGGGTTATAGAGTGTACAGTAGTCAATGGGATAATATTGTAATCGTTAGTAATGGGGATTTGGTAAATTAGATTACTTAAGGGGACAGTTCATCAAGAATTTGTTTATGTTGGACTTGAAGGCAACCAAGTTGTAGACAGCTGGGAAGCAGGCAAATGGAAGAGAGTTCCACAGGTGTGCAGTTGATAAATAGTAGATTTCTTCAGAGTAATTATGCATTCAAGATAAAATGTACACATGACAACGAGCAAAGCGGTTCACACAAAGAATTACATTGCACTTTTGGCAATAAATGGCTTACTATTGCAAGACTCATTTTGACATCACCTTTGTTTATTTCACTTAGCAATTCCATGACCTTTTAGGTCAAATCTGGCATCATTTATCAGCCTATGTCAGGGGTTTTCAAACTAGAGTCAGTGAACCACAAAGATAGAGAGACCTAACCAAGTTGAAAACTAAATACAGGTTCAGACTTGCTCTAGAAAATGACTTGAGTGTATTCTTATCAGCAATATTGCCAAGAATTGATAGTTTGTGCTAAGCAAGCACATCCTTCTCACTAAGTGTGTATTTAAAACATCCTGTGTGATTAACAATAAAATTATTTGTAAAATACTATTACTGTTTTCATTTGTATGAAAAATTTATTTTTTAATAAAGCAAATTTTAATTTTGCTGCATTTTGCATCAACATGAAACATTCATTTATTTGAATATTTATGTTGAAAGTAAGCTAAAACCCAGTTTTATTGTGTTAATGCAAAAAATTTATATATAAACTTCACAAACGTTTATAAGAAGTCCCTAGGGAAAAACCTGAAATATAAAGGGGTCTGCAAGTCAAAGTTTCAAAATCCCTAGCCTAGATAATGTTGCCAAACTTGTTTCCACTGTGGGTATTTTGTCATAGCTCCTTTCGGGAGAGAAGTTGATGAATATATATGAATTTTATCCATTCTTCAGAGTAATTATGCAGTAAGTAGTATTATTATATATCTTATAGATTAGAAAAATAATTATTTTTCATATTTATAGGACAGTTAATCTAATGGCTTAAGATTTCTAACATCCACAAGAAAAGTTTTGCTACAGAACAATTGATCTTAAGTAGGATTTAAACACTGTAGAGTCAATTCCAAAGTCCGCGAGTGTATCCATTAAGCCACCCACTCAACCGTCTTATGTTCATCACACACAGAAAACTATCACTTACCTCAATGAAGGGAATAACTTGTTTTTATAAGCTGCATCAATTTTTGTAAGAAAGTCATCAGTTAAGACTGGGCTGTTGACTTCATATGGCTGAATAAAAAAGAAAACGTATTTATTTAGTACAGGTTGATCTAATAGATAAATTTAAGTCTGTCAGACCTAAATAGCAATGAATCTAATAAAATGAAGACTTAATTTTGACTAGCGATTTTGGTGCTTGTCCAGAATTTCCTCAATATAAAAACAAAAATATTTTTAAACAATATGTATGATGTACGTACCCATGACAAAGAAAATATTGTACATGAAAAATCAAGTAAAATTGATGAAACAGTTTTATTCTTATAAAGAAAATCTAATTTTATGGGTAAAATTTTATGGTTACAAGATGATCTTGTGACATCATCTTAAAAGCAATATGAAAGAACAAGAGAAATAACTTCAAAATAATTAAAACTTGCAAGATTAAAAAATAAACATTCATAACATTGGAAAACTAAAATTTGTTTAAAAATGATTTTCTTTATAAAAATAAAACTATTTCATCAATTTACATAGTTTTTGGTGTGCAATACATCATCCAGATTTGCATATTTTTTTGAATCTAGGGGAAATTATGAACAATTCTAGAACTGGCATATAAATATGATTAGAAGAAAACAAAAACCGATTCATTCATAATCTGTGCATATAACAATAAAAGTGTATCTGTTCTGATATTAACCACAGTCTATTCTGTCCCCAATCAGTGAATGAGAAGTCCTTTTACACTGAGGCAAATTTCATTTTTGTTCTAATCCAAAGTGACCCCTTTTTGTGAGAGAGCTGGATTTTCTTGATGTTAAGAACCGACTTTACGTCTAATTTTGTTGTTGTGGAAAGGCAAGTTAGTAGTAACAATGAAAAAAATTTGTGAACCAAAGCACAACAGATAGACGATGACCCTGAAATAAATACTTACGTTTCCACGTTTCTTTATGTTTTCCCGGATAGTGCTAACTGGGGCATCCAGATAGATGATCAAGTGTGGTTTCCATAAATCACAAATAGTATTTTTCCGAAGAATGTTCTTGTAATAAGACAGACCTATAAAAAAAAAAAAAATGTTAAGGATATTTTGAAAAAAAATAAAAATAAAAAATAAATAAATAAAAATAAATAAATTAATTAAAATAAGCACGCACCATTTTTCTTTTCAGAATCAAATTTAGTTTTTTTTTATCAGCATAAAACAGATTACAATTTGTTAATGATTTTTATTAGTAATTATAAGATTAAATACACTAAGTATAAAAAAGAAAGGATTTTCTTATATTTCATCTCTAATTGAAGTTGTATAATGATTAAAATACTGTTTTTTTTTATTTTGAACTGCAGTTCAGACGATGTTTGTCGACAAAATATTCCATAATTATTACAGTATTATAGACGAAATATGAAGCTATTCACAGGTATTGTCTATCCATTTATAGAAAGAAAAAGAGGTTGTACTGACATATTCTTATATAAAAAAATAAAAATAAAGAAATATCTATGATGTATGCACCTGTGGTAAAATGAAAATATCATATTCCAAAAATCACATAAATTGATCAAGTAGTTTTATTTGTAAAGAAAATCATTTTTAAGCGATTAATGGGAATTTGTAGGCAGTACAACATCTATTACGTTGGTAGCTATAGAAATAGTGATTTCTGTGCGCGATAGCAGCAGCACCTTCATATTTTTTACCACTTACTGAACATTCGACCAAAGATCTGCACCTATTTTATTATTATTTTTATATTTTATAATTTTTATATTTTATTATTTTTACTTTATTATAATTTATATATTTTATTATTCTTATTTTATTATAATTTTTATATTTTATGATTTTTACTTTATTATAATTTTTATATTTTATTATTTTTACTTTATTATAATTTTTATATTTTATTATTTTTATTTTATTATAATTTTTATATTTTATTATTTTTATTTTATTATAATTTTTATATTTTATTATTTTTACTTTATTATAATTTTTATATTTTATTATTTTTATTTTATTATAATTTTTATATTTTATTATTTTTATTTTATTATAATTTTTATATTTTATTATTTTTACTTTATCATAATTTTTATATGTTATTATTTTTATTTTATTATAATTTTTATATTTTATTATTTTTACTTAATTATAATTTTATATTTTATTATTTTTACTTAATTATAATTTTTATTTTATTATAATTTTTATATTTTATTATTTTTATTTTATTATAATTTTTATATTTTATTATTTATACTTTATTATAATTTTTATATTTTATTATTTTTACTTTATTATAATTTTTATATTTTATTATTTTTACTTTATTATAATTTTATATTTTATTATTTTTACTTTATTATAATTTTATATTTTATTATTTTTACTTTATTATAATTTTATATTTTATTATTTTTACTTTATTATGATTTTTATATTTTATTATTTTTACTTTATTATAATTTTTATATTTCATTATTTTTATTTTATTATAATTTTTATATTTCATTATTTTTATTTTATTATAATTTTTATATTTCATTATTTTTATTTTATTATAATTTTTATATTTTATTATAATTTTTATTTTATTATAATTTTTATATTTTATTATAATTTTTACTCTTACTTTTCAAATATAAAAAATGGGTAAATTAGAAAATAAGTTAATAAACAATGTTAACCTTGTGGCGTCATATAACCTTGCTGTGCAAAGACTTCAGGGAAAACCATATCACTGAACACACTGCGTTCCATTACAACACCTTGGCCTGAAGAATAAAATTTAAAAACAGAAAGAGATGCAGGTTGTTACTTTTTTTTTTTTTAGGAAACATGGAAGAAAATCGTTTTGATATATCAAACCAAACCAGTAAATGTTATTTTAGCAAAACAAAGCAGACCATTGAATACAACTGAACAATCTGTGGAGTTTTTAATATTTTGTGTACACTTTTATTTATAGGGAATAAACATAATACCTAATATCTGTAAAAAGATTATAAGGAGATTCAAAGTGGGAAATATATCTTATTACATCTTCCAAATCTTGGCAGAAAGCAAAAGAATTGAAAGAAAAAATTCAGAGAAAGAAATGAGACAGAAAAAACATGAGAAAAAAAAGCAACGCGAGTAAAAAATATAAGAAAAAATGCATGAGAAAAAAAAAAAATGTAAATTGTCCGCGCCTGCATCTAAAACTTTGATAAGGCAACTAGCCTAGAAAAAGGAAAAAAAAACTAAAATAATAACTGCAAATAAGTAGGTTTACTATTTATTTGCCACTAAGGCAAAGCTATACACAAAGTTGGTTTTTAATGTTGATAAATTAACTAAAATGATTGGGTAATAAATTATTTTTATTGTAATCAACCATAATAATGTGTGTGTGTGTGTGTGTGTGTGCGTGTTAATATGGACATGCATAAAGAGTGATTAACACTAAGGGAAATAATTCTGTAAATAACATCAATTAAAATAGATATTGCTTCATGTCCTGAAATTCATCCTATATTAAAAAATAAAAATAAAAAAATAAAGAAAAATCTGTATGATACACATACCCATGATGAAACAAAAATATTATATTCCAAAAGTCATGTAAATTGATCAAGTAATTTTATTTTGAAATAAGCAAAACAAATTTTATGATTAACAGAAGAGTGGCTATCTTGTTTGTCATTTTGAAAACAATCTTAAAAAAAAAAAAAACTTAAAAGAGAACTCAATTCAAATTTGATTCATGTTGTAATGCCTATGAATTTCTATTAATTGCTTAAAAATGATTTACTTTATAAAATAAAAAATATTTGATCAATTTTCATGATTTTTAGAATATGATATTTTCATTTCATCATGGGTACATTAGATTATACAGGTTTTTTAAAAATTATTTTTGTCTTTTAATAAAGGAGAAATTGTATACAAAAACCTAAACATGTATGAAATAGTGAATAACATTACAAGAAAATTCTATAAATAATATCAGGAGCAGCTGATTAAGATTATATACAGTAGAACCCTGGGATATGCCATTAAAAATAAGTAACAAAAAACTGTACATGTATATAAACAAAGAACATTATAAGTAAAATAATAATGTTATAAATACTGTAACCAGGGGCTAGAAAAAACATTGTATTCCACATCATAACCTGAAAAAACGTATTCTAGGATCACTGTATCCCAGGGTTCTATTGTAAATAGAAATTTTCTCTATCCATCCGCCCATCAATCTGTCTCAATTTTTTTAAAAAAGAATACATTGCAAAATTTGTCTCATTATCAGAAATCGTATCTTTAGAAATGGAAAATATTGCATTAATAGTAAATAATAAATTCCCAACAAATAAATCGTGACCTGAAACGAAAACCTTGAGATCTTCAGTATGATGTACCAACTGAACTATTTGGATTTTCACATATACAGAGCTTAAAACATTACCTCAAAATAATTATAGCTTCAGTATATCATATATTTACGATGTGTATCACGTTTGAAAATGAATGCAAATGTAAATGATAAACTATTTTTATAATATAAATCTCAATCATCGGTTTGTGTATGTGTGTATATATGTATGTTTGTATGTCTTGATAAAACTTTCGACATACGCGGCCAACACTGACAAAATTGGTATCGTTTGAAAGCTCAGTCTCTTGGCTGACAAATAATAAAAAAAAATGGCCAAAAACATTCACTCTTTCATCATCAACTGGGCCGTTTTCTACAAGGAAGAGTCACTTTTCTGTCAACATTTTTGCAAAGTCATTCACGCCCTGCGACATTGACATCGACATACAACATGTTATTTTGAACGCCCACGACGTCACAAGTCACGTAGGCGAGATGACTAAATGGTTTCCTTTTTTTTCATCTCCTTTTTCACTTAGCGTTACAGGTTCGAGCCTGGCTACTGCGGCTATTTTTTTTTTTTTTTTTTGCGCTCGCACAGGTATTTATTTTTTATAAGGGACTTTGGTTGCTCAATACCCAGGATATTTTTTTTTTTTTTTTGCTTACAAAATTTTGCTTTCATATTTGCTTCTGGTTGATGACACCCAAACGACATCCTGCCCTTGTTGTCACAATTTATTTGTTGATTAAATGCGGATTTTATGATCAGGACTCCTTCCCTTCCCAATTTTTTTTTCTACGACCGGGCAATGCTGAGCTAGTAAAAATAAATGAATGTGTAAACATGAAAAATGTAGAAATTATTTGAATAATCTGAAACAATTTATTTTGACTTAATTACGTGTAGGTATTAGGATTTATTATTTAATATATACTATATAATTTGTGCATGAAGGATCCATAATTCTAGTTATATTAAAATTGAGAATTGTTTGTGGTCACTTGATGTAAAGTAGCAACAAATGAAGATAATTTTGATGAGTTTAATGTAAATGTTTCCTAAGTTAAAGAAAAATACATTTTATATATATATATATATATATATATATATATATATATATATATATATGTGTGTGTGTGTGTGTGTGTGTGTGTGTGTGTGTGTGTGATCTTGTCTGTCTGAAGAACGATCTCTACCAAACTCCTCTGTCAAGTTTTGGTTTACAGATTTCAAACTTGATATATAGGGGATTCAGACCTGTGGAACAAATCTTATTCAGTTTTTTTTCAGTAAAAATAGCTGCTAAGGTGTCAAAATTGCAAATAAATTATAACTTGGCAGGTGTAATTCCACTTAAGTGTTTTCCTACACATGCGCAAATATACATTTATATCTTTTACAACATTATTTTTTAAAAGTGTTTATGTGTGTTAAAACATAGTACAGATGGTAACAAATAAGGCTGGAAAGCTATATGTTTTGGTTTTGATTCTAACTGGTGGCACCAAAATCATTAAAAAAAAACAAAACTTTTGAAATCACAACTATATTTTGGGTACAATATAATAATCAATAGAGTATTGTCCCTATAATAATAAATATGAAATTTGCATAAATTAAAATATCATATTTAATATTTTATGATAGGGTCATACCAAGAGGCTTCTACTATATATTGGGTAAAATATAATAACCAATTGAAAATTAGCTCTATAATAATGATAATAATTACAAAATCTGCATGAATTAAAATACTATACTTAAGCATATTTTATGATTGGGTAATGCCGGGTAGCTTGCTAGTTGTGCATTTTTATTTTTATTTTTATTTTAAATATACATCTAGGGTTACATCGATTAAAAAATAATACTACCTTTGTGGGTGACTGTTGTGTATTTTTCAAATTTTAATTGGAGATATAAACAGACATTTGCCCTTTATATAATAGATGGAATTAATAGTCTATGCATTCAGAAATCTAAAACCTTTATACATTTCTGTTTTTGTCTAGCGTTATTTTTAAAACACCATAAGATATAATATATAATGTTATTATATAAAAAAAAATTGTTTTAATGTTATAAAGTTATTTTTTAACTTGCAAAGATTTTGTTCACATAAACTTTCACCAAAACTTGCCGTGGGTGATACTAAAACAGCAGTACATGAAAGTACTTACCCGTGTTTAAGATGTGCTCAAGAGCGTTAACGTAGTTGAAGAAACGTTTCTGATAGAGCAACATCTGAGGCCGACCCACTTTGAGACTTTTTGCATTCTTATCGGTTAGAAACTTTTCTAAAGGATAGGATCTGTTGGGCCCATCAGAAAATTGCTCATCTAGTTGCCGCATATCAAAGCCATCCTCGTTAAAGAAAACTTCGTTTGGGTGGACGTCGGGAACATACAGGAGATCAAAACTCTCAGCAACCTTTTTGGCAAATTCAGTTTTACCAGTGGCGATATTGCCATCGACCTTGAAAAGGAAATAAAAAAGATTTTTATATATTAATAAGATGCGCCTTCACCAGACTAAACTAAATTTGAGCAACAAATGGTCAGAAGAAATAACCTTTTGAAGTGGAAATCAAAATAAGGAAATATTCACATATGAAATTTGGTGCATCACATTCTGAAAGTTGATTAATTTTTTTTTATTATATATACTCTTTTTCATCCCAAACAAGGCATATTGCCATTTTGAGGTTAGCGATTACTATTTTGGATCATATCTAACATAGGACTGTAGGCATCTCCATGGCGTTGTGTAAAATGTCAGCATTGTACACATTAACAGCAACGTCATCATTTTGTGTATTTGTGTCAATTTCTATGGATGGGCATTCGCGTTATAATGGTTAATGAAAGTAATATTTTTTTTTGCTATCAATAAAAAACAATATAAGACTTACCCTTGGTAAAACAAATAGATTTTTTTTACGAACTACACAGACGAGAGATAATAAAATAAAATTAATTTCAATGTCTTCTGTTGACACTTATGTATCTAAAAATAATGTTGCTTACAGGCCTCCATACTTTTTTGAAAAAGGCGCAAAAAAAATAAAGATCATCTTCTATCATGGGCATATTGAGGGTTGCATTCTAGCAATTCAACTTCATCAACAAAGGGTTCATACTTAGATGACTGTATGTTATGTTTCATCAGGACCGGACATGGATTCAAAAGCCAACTGGAAAGAGAGGTACCACATGTTGATTTCTGATTATACTGGCATATTCGTTCGTGAGGTGTAGCGTTAGTGGCAGTACACAATAACGAACAAATGGAATGCAAGGCATAGAATGCAAGGCATTGCACAAAAGTGATTCCCAACTTCAATGCCAGCGAATTCGGGGATCAGCTGAATGTTGAACTGTCCCCAACGGACACTCCAATAATGGAATGGTTGGGGGACCAGAAGTTGATGTGCAAGCTATGCGAAATGACCAGAGTGGAACCAGTCCTGCCAGTGAGATTGAAGGGTGTGGCTCGAGAAAAGTATTGAAAGCTCTCAGAAGTATAGCAGAACGACATTGAGGAAATCAAATGTGCCTTTATAAAAAGCCTATGGAACAGACCCATTTGCGGCCTTCGAATGATTCACACCTTTTTTTTTTTTTTTTTTTTTTTACAAAGGCATCACCACGTTATCAAGGCCAAGAGGCCACTCAAGGATAAGGGTTAAAGAGTGTACAGTAGAAGTTGGTCAATATAGTAATCATTAGTAATGAAAATTTGGTAAATTTAATAACTTATATGGAACGGCTCATCAAGAACTTATTTACCTTAGACTTGAACACAACCATATTGTAGTCAGCCGGAAAGCAGGAAAACGAAAGACAATTCCACAGGCGTGCAGTTCTAAGAAAGAAGCTTTGTTCATGGAATCTATGTTTAGGTTTAGGCACAGATAAAGAGTGGGGGAAATTATGGATAGTGTTTACAGCTAGACGAGTGTTTCTTGTGAAAGTTTGGCGAGGGGGGACCATAGATTGAAGCTCAGTTGAACACTTTCCATGAAAATAACGATACATCAGAGACAAACTCGCAACATCTCTTCTGTGAGATAGAGGTTGTAAGGAGGAGAAAAGGACATCTCCTACGAGGCTACGAAGTCTATTTTGAACTCTATCAAGGCAGGACAAGTCCTTTCTAGCAGCTCCTGCCCAGATGTGGCAACAGTATTCCATCCTTGGACGTACCTGGCTCTTGCAGCCTATGTCTAAAAGAAACTATTTTAAAATAAATTTAAGTTTTTTCTAATTCCCGCACCATCCCCATATTTCGATGGTTTTCTAAAAATTTCGATTTGGAGTTATCTCCCTTGTTTCTTCAAACTGTTTTCGAGATAGTGTTGCGAGATCGGCACTTGTAGTTTAGACATAAAATTTTATTTTCTTATTTTTGAAAATAAAACTACTTGATCAATTTATGTGATTTTTGGTGTACGATATTTTCTTTCCGTCACGGGTACGTACCTTAGAGATATTTCTTTATTTTTGTTTTTTCATATGGATGGAACTAGACAAGCACCAAAAATTCTTAAAATAAATGGTTATCTTTACGATTATCGTTACCACTTAACTTTCACTTGATTCTTCGTTTTTCATTGATTTTTGGCAGAATTCCTTTTTTTTTTTTTCATTGAATTTACAGAAAGGAAGATCCCCCTTCCCACATTAAGAAGTACTTTTCTAAATAAATTGCTTTAGAAAGAAAAAAAAAAACCCAAAAAACAAAAACCTGGTTAACATGAAAGAGGAGTAATCGAAAGTGAAGTTGGAAAATTAATCATAAAAGATAACCAAATAAATTGTTTCCACCCCAAAGGAAAAAAGGGCCTATTTTTGTTTATAAAGAAAACACACATTATGGGGTATTTATTTGCTCCCCCACCGAGAGAATTAGGCACAAGGCCGATTTTTTATGTGAGGAGTGAAGGGGAAATGGGGACCAACTCCCCGGGGAGTAGGGGAGCTGGATAGTGACAATTGGTATGAAGGGTTGCCCCTACATTGACCAAGGTCTTATATGTGGGGTTGCCCCCACATATGGTCTTTGCTTGCAGTATCTGCCGGAACAGATACTACACTTTGAATACACTTTGATCCCGGCCTGAAGGCCAAGAACAACAGAAAAAAGGTAACACTCGTCTTTTGTTGTTTGTTTAGTAAAACCAAGGGGAGATAATCAGAAAATATATCAATTTTGTACAATTTTTTCTGTGCATGTTGAGATAGAGTCGACAGCTCGATTTTTTAAAATATGTTGTTTTGAACAAAAACAATATTATGTACTTAACTGTCATGTCGAAAATAGTGATTTAAGAAAAAATTACGAAAATTTATCGAGTAGAAAATTATTTATAGTTTACGAAAAATTGGATAAAATTGTATTTTTCTTAGATATTATAACGTAGACGATGAAAAGTTCACACGTTGACGTGCAATATAGCGATAGACTTATTTATTTTTACTAAAAACAATAATAGAACAACTGCTATTATGTTTTTAAAACATAAAAGTAGTTGTTCTACTCGATGAATTTTCGTAACTTTCGGATATATTACTATTTTCGACATGACAATTCAGTACGTAATAGTGTTTTAGTTTAAAAATTAATCGAGTAAGAACTAACTACTATTGTGTTTCTAGTAAAAATGTTTTTTCGTTATCGGCTACACACGTTAGACGACACTACAATGTAATCTAAAATACGCTTTCTGAGTTATGATGCAGTAGTGCACCCACTGCACCAGACCACAGTGCACCCTATTTTTGCAGTCTTCACCGTTTACTCTGAAAAATGCAATTTTCCGTAAAATTACATGCAACTTTCTACTCGTGAATTTTCGTAATTTTAGGATATATTACTATTTTCGATACAACAATTATTATTTTTCTTAAAAGGACATGTTTTTAAAAATTAAAAACATGTTTTTAAAAATCGATCTTCTCAGAAGCACAGATCGATTTTTAAAAACATGTTTTTTTAAAAGCACTGCTTAGCCGCGGTGAAAGTACAGAATAGTTTTTAAAAAGCGCCCCCTCCCTACCTACGACGTTAAGAGTTTCAGTACTGCCCGTGCCCGTATGAGTATCTTACTTTTATTCACCTATTATTCTCACCAAATTTGAAATTATTAACCTTGGTCTATAAAAACTGGTGCTTCTACAGAATTTGAACTTTTTTTTTTTACCCTTGCCCCAAACTAACGATACATTTTAGGTTTGCTTGGGCAAAAGTTGGTTAGATTCGGTTCATATTCTGTAGAAGCACAGATAAAAAAAAATACGAGTGCTTCTACACTTTATCGCCGAAACTGGAGACGCCATGTTATTCCGAGCGAGCACCTGTCAATTAGAATCAGAGTGAGAAATCAGTATTTTAGACTATGGCCGAAGTTAGAAATAAATAACAAAAAAATTAAACTAGATAAACAATTAAATAAAGTAAATTGTTTAATTGGAAATGCTTATAGATTTAATTAATGAAAACGGGAAAGTAGTTTTTCATTTAATTTTAGGTTAATTTATTCTCTTCGGAAGCAATCATTCTCCAGTTTAATATTTTTGTTATTTATTTCATGCTTCGGCTATAGTTTAAAATACTGATTTCTCTCTTGGATTTCAACGGCAGGTGCGCGAAATAAAATAGCGTCTCCAGTTTCGGCGATAAAGTGTAGAAGTACCGAAAAACGAAACTAAATTTACATTAGTATTCTTTTTAGAAATATACACTAATTTCGAAGTTTACTGTGATGATGTTAGTGTAAACATACCATCTCTTCCAGTGTTTTTAAACATACACATATAGTTTAGAATAAGGTAATCGAATAGAATGGATTTATAAGCGATCTCTCACCACAATGAGTCTGGTGTTGTCATCAAATCTTTTCGAGGTGTGATCCAAAAATTGCCAGAATTGATTGTATGTCCTTTCTTTGTACGGCCATGGCTTCACTCGGGTTATTGGTTCCACCAAAGACGTTGCCGTCAGATGAGCGACGGGGGTTATATTAAAAGAACTCGACAAAATCCCTGGTGAGACTCGAAACAAAGAAGCCGCACCCTGAAGACTAGCGGTACCAGTTCGTACAACCCCCAGGGCAAACATACTTTGGTCTGTTTCCTTTACCCTGTAGCAGCAGATGAAAGAGATTTAAAAAATTGACATTGCGGTGAAAGAAGAACTTAACCTTGGGCCGACAGGAAGTCGTGATTTTGCGCAAACTCAACGTGACGCAGTTATCTCCCCTTGGTATGTGTTTCTCATTAAGGGAGATAATCGAGGACTATTTATTTAATGAAATTATTGCAGAAACCACGTATTCGGAAAATTTTTAAGTAGGACAGCTTCTAGATTAAATGTGATAATGATTCTAATTAAGAGTATGATAGGCATTTTCTAGTTATAGTGACCAAGGATACCCAAACGACACCCATTTTATCAAACTTTTGAAAGGCCTTGTGCCTTTTTTTATGTAGTATAACGTAGACGAAAAGAAGAAAAACCTTATCAAGGTTTTATTCAACTGAATTTTGACATTCAAAGGCAAGAGACCAAATGCATATATATATATATATATATATATATATATATATATATATATATATATATAGGAAAGTCATGTAATCACGTCAGCAAGAATTATAACAACATTTTATTTTCAAAGAAAATATAACATTTTCTCCCACTTTCATAAATCCAATCGTTGGACTGGGTTGCAAATCTTGCTAGACCGGCGAGGAAGTAGTTCATCATTAGAAGAGCCAGGATACGTTTCAGATTTTTAAGAAGAATGAATTTCGGGATTCTGATTCACCACATCATCTTCTGTAGAGCTTACATTAGGTGAAGAAATTGGATTTGCAGAGCTTACGTCGGCTAGAACGTTTTTAGCAGAATATTGAGGTCGATCTGAGCATGGAAAACGTGCCAAATGTCTCGGTACTACTGAATTTCCAAATCCTTGCATGTGTAGGATTGGCTTAGAGGAGTTCCACTACCTCAGTGATCAGGCCATACTTGCTCCTGCCACCAAATTGTTTTAATAAAACTTCCCCAGGCTCACAGAGCCTAACAGGTAATGCAGTGCCAGTGGAAGAGTGCTTTTCAAAATTGAACATGCGCTCGTGAGGAGTGACATTAGTGGCGGTGCATAATATATGCATGTAAAATAGTCTGTAGAACGTCCTGCTAAGCATTAATGAGTTAACCATTGCGATTCCAAATCTGATAAAATGGTGTTTCATATAATGCCATTATAGCGCTCACATTGGGTGTTACCTTTTGAGTTATAAGCAGTAGTGTTGCTAAATCAATCCCAAGCCGCAGCAGAAATTGTTCAACTTCCCCTAACATAAACGATGTTCCTCAATCAGAATGGATAAGTGACGGAAGTCCGAAAATAGAAAAAATAGTCATCTGGCCGTGGATTGAAGTTTGAGAGGAGTAATTTTGATAAGGAAAACAATAGGAAATCGACTGTATTCATCAACGACAGTAAGTATCTAACAACAACCTGATGAAGATGCTGGTCCTTTGTAATCAATAGAAAATGGTTGAAATGGAGCAGGCAGAACAAATAAGAACATTATGTGGGGAATTAAAGAATTGGGATTTTATTTTTGCACAAATAATACATTCGGATGTCATACGCCAAATCTCATCAATTGAATATATAGCATATTTATTGACCATACAAAATGTACCTCAGAATGTATTGAAGAATTATGAATTGATTTTAGTTCCCCCAAAAAGAAGCAGCAGCAGCACCAGTGATGGGATTCAGCTGGTTCACACCGGTTCATGCGAACAGGTGCTTAAAATATTATGAGTTCGGTGAACATGTTGTTAATATTACGTAAACCCCTATTAATAACTACATTATAGCAGATTCTTTATTCTTATTAACATTTTCTTAGAAAATTTGAATCCCACCACTGAGCAGCACCACATGTTTAGGATAATATATCAGCAACAACATTTTCATTCCCAGGACAATGTGGTATATTATATGTAAAGGGGGAAATCTTGATTTTCCATCGTATAATTTTAACATCTTAAATTTTTCCATGATTAGCAGGTTTAAACATAAAAGATATTATCCATAATAATAGTGAAATGTTTCCCAGCAATGAAGTTTCTCCATTTACGAACACATTTGACGATGGCATACATTTCTTTTTTTGACTATATAAAGTTGTGTTTCAGAAAGGTTTAACGAATAAGAAAAGAATGCTACAGGTCTCCTAGCTTGTAATGCCTCCAATAGTTTTTTCTGAGGAATCTGTTTCAATAACAAATGCCAATTCATCGTCAATAACTTTTACAAAAGATTTGGCAATGTCTTTCTTGAGTTCTTGAAAGAGTTTACAACCATGAGAGGCATCGGAAATTGTTTATTTTCAACCAGTGGACGAACTTTGGATGAATAATTAGGTATTCATTTTGCATAGTAGGCAAACATACCAAGACATCTTTTTAATAATTTAGTGTCAGGAGGAGGAGACATTTACAAAAGAGGTCTCAAACACTCAGGATTGAGTTGAATAATTCCATCACAAATTTTATGATGAAGCACATTTATAGAACGAAGTGAAAACTTTGATTTTTCCTGGTCTATTTTGAAGTTGTATGTTGAAGCAGCCTTTAAGAAACACTCCAAGTTGATGTCATGTTCCTCCTAGTTTTTGCCACAAATAGTCGTATCATTTAAATGCAAAAAGGTTCCACATAATTTGTTATCAAATATAAAAGAATTCATAAAATGTTGAAATGCAGAAACACCGCTTGTGACACCCACAGGTATGTGTTGAAAGGCTGTATAGAAGCGATCTGTGAGGCAAATTTAATTTCAATCTGGTAGTATGCTTTAGATAACTCAATTATGTTGAAGATACGATGCTTGGCGATTTGATTTACAAGATCTTTGATCCATGATTGAACCGTTCCAAAATTTTTCCCAATTCTGATACAATTACCGATTCTGTTCTAAATTCCCAGTTCCAATTCTTTTAAACTTTCTCATTATTCAATTAGAGATTTGTTGCTTGAAGAAAAATTTTGTTTAATTACTGTAAATCCTCATGTAATGTCCGTGTTTATTTTTGCAAAATATAAAATGTACACTGGGGATAAGTGGTGGTGGTGGTGGGGGGGGGGCACATGAGTAAAATATCTCTAAATATTTTCCTGAAATGTTTTCCTTGTAATTGATTGAAATTTACGAGACACAAAAATTTATATTTCTTTTAAAACAAAGCTTGTTTGCAAGGTCGATTCTTAATGTCATTTGAACTTTTTTCATAATGGAAAATAGTCGACGATTTGTTTGCATTAAGCAAAGTGAAACTGTTAATAGTGTTACGTAGTGTTATTATTACAATGATGAATGTATGTTCTTTTGTATTCATGTTAAGAAGGATAAGAGTCTTAAGAGAGATGGAAGTCTTAGGAGAGTTCATGTTGTAAGTGTTCATATTGTAAGACATGGAGACATTAGTGAGATATATATAAATAGAGAGAGAGTTTATAATTGAGAGAGGTTGACATTTATGCTTTTGACAGTTCTGTTTGAACATAAATAGACACATACTTTCTAACACATATATTTTTTAAGATGATGAATTTCGAATGGTTTTTATACATAAATAAACAATACCTTTTTCATGTAATGATGGACACAGGAGACGGCAGTTATAAAAAACATGATGAGCATTTATTCTTCCACTTGACCGGTCAATGGCTTGCATCCAGGAATTCAAAGTTTCTTCTTACATTTTCTTTTTCTGTTTAAAACCCTCTCGCTTGCAGACAGGCCAAGATTCAAACTGGTCGGACTCTCGTCTGACTCTCTGACTCTCTGCCTCCCTTCTGACTTCTCTTTCTAACTAACTAACTCTCACTTCCTATATTGAGAAATCCATTCATGTCCGGCCAACGTGACCACAACTCACGTGCCATCAACAATAGTATTGGAGAAATCGACTACTAATTGTTTCTTTTTATTGGGTGAAAAAGTCACAACAATTTGAACCCACTATGGAGAATAACTTAGTTCAATTTCTTTTTCAATGAATTGAGTGTCCTCAACATTGTAATTCCGGCACTTAGTAGCAATAGGTTTGCAATTAAGGATCAAGTTTTGGAATAATTTAGCCCTTTAGTACCAAACTGTACTTTCAAGTTGCCATTCAGAAACAACAATATTTCTTAATCTTATGGCTTGTCAGTCCAACTAGTCTTCAAAGTGCAGGTCTATAAGAGCAGTTAATCATTCACCCTTTAATTTTATGATTTTATTAATGGAAGGAGACTTATCACCACCTTTAACACGGACTACTATAACAGTTGAGGTTAAATGTGAAGATGTCAGTTTAGCAGAATGGCAAACTTTGGCGAAATGGCCGAGTTTGCCAAAGTTTTGACATATCTTATCATGAGAAGGACAATGGCGGCGATCGTCCTTAGGGTGATATTTCCTTACACATTTGTAGCACCTGTCATGAGTAGGAATGGCACCATATTCCATATGTGAATTAGCAGAAGCAGTAAACACATTTTTAGTAGTAGTAGTAGTAGTAGTAGTAGTAGTAGTAACAGCAGCAATAGGCCTAATCTAAGGGGGATATGACTCAGCACGAAAGTGAGCCTGTTCCAAAGCTCTAGCACATTAGGTATCCTTCTGGAGATTCGGCGCATCATTTTCAAGCAGTCTGGCACATATCATAGAAAACTAAAAGCCGCATATAAATACATTGCAGACAGATTCATCCCTGTACGTAGCAGCAGTAATGCCCCCAAAGCAACAGTCAGTGGCAAGGTGATTCAATGTCTGAAGATACTGGTCTATGGACTTATATTCTTGTTGTAGGTGCGTGGAAAGTAAATGTCTAGCATGAATAATGTTAGGGGGCTTGTCATAAACAGCTTTTGATAATTCAATAGCATGTTCGAACCCAGAACAATCCACGATAATTTTTTTTTTTTAATTTTCTTTCTTTGAAGATTATAGCGTTGGGTATGGGGCAGCCAAACCAGTTGCCAAGATTGCCCTGCTTTTTATTGAAACCAACCGAGAGCTCTTTTAAGTATCCTCATTATTCCCTTAAGTGCAATTGTCTGGATCTCTTTTGCACTTGATTCACCAGGAGTATTAGTTATGTTATGATGTTATGATTTAGATCTCGTTTTGACTTGGGGACGCCGTCATACTGTCTGCCACGTGTCACCGTGACGACCACCACTCAAGTTTCATGATTCCTGACCGCTTTGGGGAGAAACTGACTACGTAGGGATTCACGCTACGATCGCTACCATGGCACCAAAGTCGAGGCACATGATCATGGTTACCTCCACAAAATTACGGGCAAAACGCTTAGATGCCTTACACACCGTAGCGAAAACAACAACCCAAAAGAAACACAGTTTTCTCGACATGGAGGCAATTTCTTCATCACTAACCGTTTGTCTACAACTACGTCCGCGTGCTTGCTATATTTAGCGAAGCCAAGGAAAAGACAGCAGAAGGACCACCAGCCTCGCCATCACCACAACGCTACGGCTGTCGCGACCAATGCTACTACTACTACAACGAAGGCTTCGGCGCGCCTTCTAACAACAACAACTATCGCTATTGACACACGATTATAACCAGCACTACCATTACCAACGAAGGCTTCGTCGCGCCTTCTATCAACAACAACTATCGCTATTGACACACGATTATAACCAGCACTGCTGCTACTACCATTACCAACGAAGGCTACGTCGCGCCTTCTAACAACAACAACTATCGCTATTGACACACGATTATAACCAGACCAGCACTGCTGCTACTACTATTACAAACGAAGGTTTCGTCGTGCCTTATAACCACAATAACAACAACTAACAACAATCTGCCATCTTCACCCCAAGGACAGCTCGTTATTATTCTGTGTTATTTATTAGAAAATAAATTGTTGAGTTCGTTCAAATCTTAATCCTGTGTTGTCTATTCTTTTTGCTTGTCACCATACGCTTCATAACATAACAACTGGTGTCAGAAGCGTGCGACAGGTAGAATGGACTACTCAGGGTGCACCCGTAACGAACTTCTCAGTTTTATCAGAGACCAGAAATCGGCACTCCTCCAGCTAAAATCGAGTACATCACGACCAGACGAGGCCCTTATCCTCGAAATAAAAGCGGACCTAGAGATTATGCTCTCCACCCTCAAATCGACCACCTTAAACGACACGCCCAAAGCCGATAATAACGACTACAATCTGATGATCAGATTACAGGCCATACACGATTCGGTAAAGGACATAAAAAAGTTCAACCCCGGGAACGATGTTAACCGCTTCATCACGGATGTAAACAAAACATACATGATACATGTCAAGCCGGAAATCAGTACGCACCCTAGTATCGAAAAAGAGTTTGTCAGAATCTGCAAACAGCTTCTGAACGAAGGGATATTCCAGCAAATGACGGACTCCCAACACGACACATCTACCTTCGAGCAACTCAAAGCATACCTCATAACGACCCACGGCAGCCAAATGACAAACTTCCAGCACCTCAGCCGGGCTTGGGATTTGCAGCGT
Source organism: Euprymna scolopes (assembly GCF_053919585.1). Lineage (NCBI taxonomy): Eukaryota > Metazoa > Mollusca > Cephalopoda > Sepiida > Sepiolidae > Euprymna > Euprymna scolopes. Next base: position 113,889,936 of record NC_136493.1, on the reverse strand, counting down.
CGAGATGGGGAGAGATTGACAGATTTCGCTGGCCGACTGGAAAACACGATTAGAGAGGCTGCAGTACACATAAAGGCAAAATTTAAGTCGGACCACTCACGGGAAATACCTGCAGATACTGTCTTCTCTCTCATGGGTGCAATGCTAATGAGTGAGAAGGTGAAAGCCTGGACACCGAGCTTATACCCACACATCGTCAAAACAATGGATAAGCATTATACGGCGGGTGGGATAGCTAGTGATGTACAGCGGTACATCGACTGTGGTGTCAAAACGGACGATGAAATCAATGATAGTCCCATCGCGTACTACGCAAACAGGCCACAACGATCTGATCAAAGGACCAGGCGAACTGAACACAATGTGAACAGGCAAACTCTCCGCCCACAGGCAAGGAAAGATACCACAACACTGCGCAACACCAAACCCACTGGCACTCGCGGCCATTTTCAGATGCGCAGGGATGATGAACACAATCAGGATGCTGAGATCTGCCAAAACTACATGAAAGGCTATGCATGCTTCCATGGACGCAACTGTCGGTACCGGCACCCACCTCGTGCCCAGGCATATATCGCAACAGACGACAAGGATATGCCACCGGAAGATACTCTCCCCACTACCATGGCCGAGGATTTTCAATACGGACCAGGCGAGATGTGATGGCTCACCCCGTGGTCCAACAGACTCACCATCACATATTTAACTTTCATCAACACTCGGCGCAGAAGTCACCTTTCGTCAACACACATTTCATGATCGAGGGAGCTACGTTCTCGGACATATCTATGTTGGACTCAGGCTGCTCCACTTGCATTATGCCAGTGTCTCGAATACCTGAAGAGGTCAGACGTCGAATAACGCCATCCAACGTGCATGTGAGAGGCATAAACGGCAGCATCCATATCCTTGGCGAACTTAATTGTGGCATCGCCATCGGCAACCACGATTCACCCAGGTTCGACGGGATCAACATGCTGATAACATCCGCTATATCTCCAATCCTGATCGGCCAAAGCATCCTTGGTCACAGCACACTAGACTCCTACACAATCGACCACCAAAAATCAACGATCGAATTCAGACGCACGCTCGCGTCCACTCCGATAACTCACACGGCAGCAATACTACCAGCTCTTACACAGAAGATACCAGCTGATGATACCACATTTGGAGCCCACACCATCGATCATTCCACTAGACTCACACAGCCCAGCCCCAAGACACTAAATGAAAAACTACACTGGCTACAGAGTAATGTGGGTGTGGCATTGCCCAACCATCCAAACCGCGACGAACTGGAGGCCACAGCAGACTTAATCATCCGCTTCGCCGACATCATGGGTACCGAAAAGGGAGAAAAGGGTACCTTCATCAGACCAGTTCGAATACCAACCAATGGCCAATCCCGCTGTCAGAAGCAACACCCAATCGCCCAGGCTCTCGAGGCTGACGTCGATGCTGAAATCATGCACATGGCCGCCAGAGAGATCATCGAACCATGCAAGGACCCCAAGGGTTTTAATAGCCCTGTATTTGCCGTTCGCAAGAAGAACGGGGCAATCCGGGTAGTTGCCAACTTCAAAGCAACACTCAACAAGGTCCTAGTCGATCTCGACCCCTACTCCATACCTACGATTGACCACCTGTTCCACAGAATCGGCGAAGGAAATAAATATTTTGCATCCCTTGATCTTCGCAGTGGCTATTGGCAGATCGCTATCGACGAGCGTGATCGACACAAAACTGCATTCACATGGAAGGGCAAATGCTACCAATACACACGACTCGCCTTTGGTCTCACATCTGCCGGACAAATCTTCTCCCGCTGCATAGCTGAAGCCTTGGCCACTGTTACATCTCGCACCAACATATCCTCGTACATTGACGACAACCTAGTCCACGCCAAAACATTTGAAGGATACATACTGGCACTGGAGCAACTATTCACCGCCCTACGTAAATTTGGACTAAAATTGAATCCGGATAAATGTACCTTCCTCGCGAACGAAGCAAAATTCCTCGGTCGCATCGTAAATAGCAAGGGTTTCAAGGCCGACCCCGAATACGTCCGCGCCATCATGGAAATGAAGCCTTCAACAACAAAAAAGGAACTGCAAGGCCTCATAGGTCGTTTAGTGTGGATACGGCAATTCCTGGAGACACGGGTACAGGAACAAATCAGGTCGGACACATTTTCCAGCATCATGACCCCCATCCATGAACTGAATAGGGCTGGCAAACCATTTGCATGGACTGAGCAGGCGGACAAGGCCTTTAATAAGATAAAGAAACGACTGTCCTCGCCTCCTGTCATTTCATTCCCTGATTTTGATCAACTCTTCACGCTCACCACTGATGCGAGTGACACCGCATGTGGGGCCATCCTAATGCAAGAAGATGACAGGGGAAAGAAGAAGATCATAGCAGTCGCTTCACACATATTTAACACCACGGAACAAAACTGGTCCACAACTGAACGCGAGGCATACGCAATAAAGTGGGCAATAGCAAAATTCGACTACTTCCTACACAGCCGCCCCTTCGTCATCTTCACCGACCACAGATCACTAACCTATCTGGATCAGCGGGTATTCAACAATGCCAAAATCCGCAGATGGCAGGAAGAGATCGCATGCTATAAATTCGTCCTGGAATTTGTGGAGGGCGAATCCAATGTCTGGGCCGACATGCTCAGCAGAAGTCATGGCCAAAGAAAAAATAACACACCAGCTGACGCCAACCCTGCAGGCAAAACATTCCGAATCCAGGGTTCGGACCTACGTATTTACATCCCATCCTGGTGTATGGACGAAATTGATGGATCAATGCTCATCCCCGAAGCACACACACCTCAGAACACCCGCCACCACAAGAATATTGTGGATGCGTTCTTTGCCTATCACTCTTCATCGACCATCCCCACAAAATACAATTGTGACCATATCAATATCGCTGCTGAGCAATGCACAGACAACACACTGTCGAGAATCATCAAAACCCTCCAGACGAATAACTCCAGCAAAAACTGTAACATCGACCCCGATGACCACCGGGCCCCCATACTCAACAAATACATCCACCAGTTCTACCTGGAGCCCGGCACATCTGTCTTGATGATTAGGGACAACAATCATTCCCCAAAACTGGTCGTACCATACAAACTCCGTCCCAAGTACCTGCATCAGGCCCATGACTGCATCAATCATTCAGGTATCGCCCGCATGCGCGAACATCTATCTGGCTACTGGTGGGAATGCAAGGACCATGACATCAGGACGTATGTCAACTCCTGCGAAACATGTGCCAAGCGGAAGGGTAACTATGGCAAACGTAAGGTCTGGCCCACCGGGCACTGCAAACGTGGAGAAAGACCGTTCGAAATCATCTACATTGATTTCGTCACGATGCCAATTTCAAAGGGGAAACGCTACATCCTAACCATGCTGGACAGTTTCAGTAGACACCTTACGGCTGTGCCGTGTTCCAGAGATCGTGCGATCGATGCTGCCCGTGGAATTTACAGTTTCTTCCTTCGACACCGGGAAATACCACGCATTGTTTCATCCGATCGCGGAACCCACTTCACGGGGGAGGTATACAGGATCTTTTGCCAACTCACATCAATCACGCAGGAATTACATTGTGCCTGGCGACCACAAAGCTCAGGTAACATTGAATGACAGCATCGCACGATGAAAAACGCCATATACATGCTGTGCGAAGATAGAGACTGTGAGTGGACCGACGTCCTCGAATCCGTCATCTCATCAATGAATGCTACCATCAACAGTGCCACTGGAGCGTCACCACACTATATAATCACTGGTCGGCAGCCCAACATTGGTTTGCCAAGATTACCCGACAACAGTATCACAAACCCCAGCCCCACGGCTTACGGCATGCAGGTCAATGCCCTGTTAAGACAAGTTCATCGACACGTCGCGCTGGCCAACAATGAAGCTGACCACGCCCAAGACCCAAATTTAGACAAGGACATGAATAAGGAACCAATACAAGTCGGTGACAAGGTACTAATCCACCGGCCTCAATCAGCTATTGCTCACGCATCTCACCTACCCTGGATCGGTACCTTCGAAGTGGCCAAGACCAACAGCATGGTGATCCAGATAAAAAATGATGATGGCCAGAGTGAATGGGTTCACCGGGCACATGTCCGCCGATTAATACCACGTCCAAAACATTTGTCCCCCAATCTACCTCCTCTACCCTACCCAACTCGTCAATCTACCGAAGAGACAACGCTTCCACCCAAGGCAGGGGCACACAGAGCGTTGCAGGACCCCATATACGTAGAAACCCCTCGACTACCGTCCGGATACAGATCGGACCTGATTCGGAATCGGTCAACACGAGGCCAGCTTCCTAAACGGTTTAAGGATTTCATCATGGGTTGATTCCATTCACACATGCAACTATGACCGCACTGGACAATTCAAGCCAAAATGAGATCTGGGGGAGCTGTTATGATGTTATGATTTAGATCTCGTTTTGACTTGGGGACGCCGTCATACTGTCTGCCACGTGTCACCGTGACGACCACCACTCAAGTTTCATGATTCCTGACCGCTTTGGGGAGAAACTGACTACGTAGGGATTCACGCTACGATCGCTACCATGGCACCAAAGTCGAGGCACATGATCATGGTTACCTCCACAAAATTACGGGCAAAACGCTTAGATGCCTTACACACCGTAGCGAAAACAACAACCCAAAAGAAACACAGTTTTCTCGACATGGAGGCAATTTCTTCATCACTAACCGTTTGTCTACAACTACGTCCGCGTGCTTGCTATATTTAGCGAAGCCAAGGAAAAGACAGCAGAAGGACCACCAGCCTCGCCATCACCACAACGCTACGGCTGTCGCGACCAATGCTACTACTACTACAACGAAGGCTTCGGCGCGCCTTCTAACAACAACAACTATCGCTATTGACACACGATTATAACCAGCACTACCATTACCAACGAAGGCTTCGTCGCGCCTTCTATCAACAACAACTATCGCTATTGACACACGATTATAACCAGCACTGCTGCTACTACCATTACCAACGAAGGCTACGTCGCGCCTTCTAACAACAACAACTATCGCTATTGACACACGATTATAACCAGCACTGCTGCTACTACCATTACCAACGAAGGCTTCGTCGCGCCTTCTAACAACAACAACTATCGCTATTGACACACGATTATAACCAGACCAGCACTGCTGCTACTACTATTACAAACGAAGGTTTCGTCGTGCCTTATAACCACAATAACAACAACTAACAACAATCTGCCATCTTCACCCCAAGGACAGCTCGTTATTATTCTGTGTTATTTATTAGAAAATAAATTGTTGAGTTCGTTCAAATCTTAATCCTGTGTTGTCTATTCTTTTTGCTTGTCACCATACGCTTCATAACATAACAGTTAGGTAGGACTTCAGGTTCTTCTTCATAAGCCCTGTGGCACCTATGATAACTGGTATGATTGATATCTCCCTAAGATTCCAGTTTCTTTTCATATCATACATGAAACCAGCAATGGTAGCACTAATGTTTAAGTAACTGACTTTTAGTTTGTTTCGATTTAATATAGCTATAGTAGACAAATAGTAAGTAAAATTACGATACCATAGTCTACAAAGTTTGCTAGCCTGAGGATCCACAGAAAATACATCAAACTTGTCCAGGCGAACAATCTTATCCATAAGGAAATTAGTAAAAAAAATCTAGTTTAATAAATTGTAGTTTCACAAAGACAAAAAGAAGAAAAATCTTATCAAGGCTTTATTCAACTGAAGTTTTACACTAACAACCTTTCAAACCAAAAGGCCAAATACATGTATATAAGACTAAATACGACAAACGCATGTATATAAGAATGAATACGACAAACGCATGTATATAAGAATGAAAAGTTCATATTTTAATAAGAAAATGATGCAATCATGTGGGCAAGAATTATAACAAAGGTTCCTTTTTTTTTAATGAAAGTATAACAGTTTAAAATGTAAATTTTTAAATATTTTCTGCAAGTAAATATTTAAAAATTTAAAGTTTGATTAAAGTACAGAATAGTTAACAGTCGAGAAATCGTAAACAAAGCAACAGCAACAAATAACTTACACCACATGTAGTAGAATTCAATTATCTACTTTGAACATGCTGACCTTATTTTAATTTTTCGACTATTTTTTGTTTCAAATTTTACGTTTTTTTTTTTTAATACACTTGAGATAAAAAAAATGGCTACTTATCACTTAACTGTTGGCAAGAAGGGCTTCACTCTTGAAAAAATAGTAAAAAAAGTGACTTACTCTACTATTAACCCTAAGTCTGAATGGCAAGTCTTCTGAACTCAGAGTTTGTGGTAGAGTAAATCATTTTTTTTTAAATATTTTTTCAGGAGTGAAGCTCTCCCTACAGTTAAGCAACAAGCGTCCAATTTTTCTCACACATTTATGTATTGTAAAAACAGCTTAAGAAGAATACAAATTTTGAAATAAAAAACTTAATAAAAGTTTCAGCATGTTAAAAGTATACAGGTCGGTAGATAATAAAATTCTACTGCATTTTGTGCAAGTCATTTGTAATAGTATTTTGTTTACATTTTCTTGCTTGTTGACCATTCTGCACTTTTACCACATTCAATTATAGGGTATATAATTTATAAGATGTTTAATAAGCAAGGATTTATGTTTTGCTGTCTCTGGTTAGATCACAGTACACACTGACAGAAGCATTCACATAACAGTTTTCTGAGTCTTACGACTTCCGTACTGGATCATGACAAATTAGAAACGGGTGTTTTTATTCTGTAACATTATGATGAGAAGATTGCCCTCCAGGACCAACAGGCTCCCTCTATCTGATTTGTGTTTTGAACAGAACCCCCCTCCCCTTCTCCAACCCTTCCTAAATGCATTATTTTCATCACGGCGAAAGAACTCCATTTACGCCCTGTGTGGTAACATTCGAGAATATCAGAGGGAGGTTAACAGGTGCTATAATTTATTTATTTAAATCAAATTTATTTATTAAGGTCAATGCAAATTTAATAAAAAATAAAAAATAAAATAAAATAAATAAAAAACATTATATAGTACTATATATAAATGACATTAAACTGTATCATGAGATAAAAAAGGACAAGCATATAAAATTTATTTTCAATTATCAAATGCTCTTTTATGCAAATTTTGTTTCGCCTTAGAAATGTATAGATCAAAATATTCATGGTGTGAATAATATGTGCGTGTAAATAATATACGTAAGTGAGTATTTGGCAGAGCGTCATTGTGTATCTGTGTTGGTTTACCTTATTCTTGCTAGTGCGTGTGTATAGCTGTGAGTAGTAATTTGTTTCTGTTTTCCAGATTCTTCTTAATGTGTAAGAATGTGTGTGTGTGAGATAAAGAAAGCTTGTATGTGAGTCATTGAAGTTTTCCTTTTTACCTGCTCCAGCTAAAAGCATTGGAGATGGGGTGAGGGATTGAGCTGACGTTCTTGGGTTCTTCCTTGTTTTTGGCTTTATAAGGATTTCTAAGTTCATGTTGCCTTCCCATATACTTGTTACTTTTGGGGTTTGAAACGATTGTCATTGGTTGAAAATACTTTTGAGTTAACACGTTCCTGTGAAAACTTACTTGCTTTTGGAAGTGACAAAGAGAGCGAATCCAAACTAAGCGGCAGAATATATGTCATTGGTGAGATGATGTCTTGCTTTATTGGCATCAGGAAACTCTCCGTGAATTCTGTGTAATTTCCTTGGAGTCTGAAAGTAGTCCTTGATAGGTTAGATTGAAATTAATATGCCCCTAGAACTTGATTGAAAGATGTGAGAGCAATGTTTATGCTTATGACTGTTCTAGACCCATCTGATCTTTTTCAGCCAATCATACTGTTTCTTTTTTTTCCTCATTATAACCCCAAACAATGCATAATGTCACATGAAATGTAAGGGGCTACTATTTGGGATCGTGTCTAAACAAGGGACTGTGGGAAGTTAAGCAGCAAGATGTGGAATCACATTACACTTAAACTTCTGTGGGTTAGTACAGTCAGGGAAGCAGGAATCAGGAAAGGAATTACAAAGTCTAGCAATCCAAGGGAAGAAACTGTTAGAGTAGCAGGCTTTTCAGCATCTAAGACCTCAACAGTGAAGGGATGTAATTTTGCTGCCTATTGAGTTAGTTATGGGTGTGTATATTGTATTACATGCAAGTGTAGAGAATGTGTGTATAAATTTGCTTTGTGTGTTTTTCGTCTGTACAAATGTATTATGTCTTATTTGTTGGTTTCTCTGTATCTTAGTGACACACACTTGTTGAAATATGTGTATCTACAAATACAGTTTCTCTTACAAAAGAAGTTTATTACGATACGAGTGTTATGAATTCATCAGAACACATTCTGTTACGGTACTTGTAAAACAGGCACAAAAATGCAGCCTTGTGGTGATGGGACAGAGGTTGGAGCTTGACTGACAGTGTGGGGCCTATTAAATTTGACTCATATGTCGACCCTGTCTAAGAGAGAGAGACTAATGGTAGATGCACCTGCTCATATGTGGCAACAATACTCCATGCATGGGTGAACTGTGGCTTTGTAAAGGTATAGGACACTCTCTGGTGTGAGTAATTTTCTAGCACAGTAAAGGAAGCCCACCTTTGCAGCAACCTTGGCAATATCCTCAATGTATTGTTTTCAATTCATGTTGTCTGTAAATGTTAGGCCAAGGACTTTGAAAGATGAGTTCTCAAGTAGGGTGTTATTTGTTATAGCAAGCGTTGGTTGAAAATGTTTTTTGTAGTTGTTAAAGGAAAGAAGCTTAGTTTTAGTAGCATTAAATGTTACCCACCATTTTTTTTTTTTACATAGGCATCACCACTTATCAA
>NC_136493.1:113851022-113876022 GCF_053919585.1 Euprymna scolopes | reverse complement strand
ATTAACACTGCTGGGGAGCCATAATGTAATATACTGTTTTGTTTTTAAATCCCTGAAACAGTGTTTCATGGTAAACAACTGATGATCCCTTAAAAAAAAATTATTTTTGGCACTATTGTGAATTCGAGAGAGCAAGTTTATGCAGTGATTGCAGGTGATTGAATGACTTACTGACTAAATGGTTTTCTAAGGAATGATAAATTTTTTTTTTTTGTATAGTTTTAAAGGTTAAAAACTTCCAAGACTATATATATATATATATATATATATATATATATATATAGTCATCCACATACAGTACCATTTCGTTGTATCACAACTCATCAGTGCGGCGAGACTAGCACCTTTCCCTAGAAATTCCCGTGCATCGAACCTACAACCATCGCATTGGCAGCTCTAACCACAGGACTATGGATCAGTGTTTGCAATATATATATATTTAGGTAGCATTCTTTCTTTTATGAATATTTCATTAAATAATATACACAATCCCTATCTACATATTTCGGCTCTGATCCTTTCTAATTATTTTATTAGTTTTTTGTTTTTGGCAAAAACTGGCTGATATAACTGCCATAATCACTTTTGACTTGTCAGGCTGATTAACAGTGTAGATTTTAAGATATTTATAGAGGTGTTTTTTATTTTTCTCCTCCAGTAAATTACATGCTATTGATTATATTATTTATTCTATGTGTTTGGTTTGTTTGTTTTGTTTTACAACATATCAATTTTTTCAGGTCATTTAATGCGAAATCCAGTCATTTTGGTAAAAGTTTTATTGTCTGGAGTATTTTAAGTGAAGAAGCCGATATCTTCAGAAAACCTGAGCTGGTAGCACCAGTTTTTACTCTTGAAAAATTGTAGTCATAAGTAACTATTTCATTTAATTTATCTCATCAAATTGTCAGTCATAAGTAACTATCTCATTTAATTTATCTCATCAAATTGTCATAGACTTGCAAAAAACAAATATATTCTATTAAAAATTTTTCTTCAAAATCACCGGATTCGGCATTAAATAACCTGAAAAGGGTTGATATGCCGCAAAACAACCTATCTCATTTCACTATAAATCCATCAAACTAATAATGGTTGACTTGGACTGAAATTACCTTCAAGATTCACATTGGACAAATGTGCTCTTTTTTATTTTGAGAATTATTTCAAGACCGCAATTAATTTATGTTGATGACACTACTATCTATAGTAGCACATCTAAGTCAGTAAACGACCAAGTTCTCTCCGATTCTCTTTCCTCTGATCTTGAGCACATGGTACAATGGGGAAAGGAGTGGCTGGTTACTTTTAATGCATCTAAAACCAAGCTTTTCTCTTTACATCATCAACATTCTGATCCCCATCTGGCATCAGTTGAAATGAATGGCTCTTGTCTTGAGGAGGCTTCAAGTTTTGACAAGCTTCTGGGCTTGACCTTTACTCCTGATCTTAAATAGAACAGGTACATCAAATCTGTTACCAAGGCCGCTGGAAAAATGGTGGGATCCTTCTATTGATCCAGTAGATATCTCACTACTGATGCGATTCTCTATCTATATAAGAGCCAGGTATGTCTAAGGATGGAATACTGTTACCACATCTGGGCAGGAGATGCTAGAAAGGACTTGTCCTGCCTTGATAGAGTTCAAAATAGGCTTTGTAGCCTCATAGGAGATGTCCTTTTCTCTTCCCTGCAACCTCTATCTCACAGAAGAGATGTTGCGAGTTTGTCTCTACTGTATCGTTATTTTCATGGAAAGTGTTCGACTGAGCTTCAGTCTATGGTCCCCCCTCGTCAAACTTTCACAAGAAACACTCGTCTAGCTGAAAACACTATCAATAATTCCCCCCACTCGTTATCTGTGCCTAAACCTAAACGTAGATTCCATGAACAAAGCTTCTTTCTTAGAACTGCACGCCTGTGGAATTCTTCCGTTTTCCTGCTTTCCAGCTGACTACAGTCTTCAAGTCTAACGTAAACAAGTTCTTGATGAGCCGTTCCACTTGTTAACAAATTTACCGAATTTCCATTACTAACGATTACTATATTGTCCAATTTCTACTGTATACTCTTTAACCCTTATCCTCGAGTGGCCGCTTGACCTTAATAAATGGTGATGCCCATGTAAAAAAAAAAAAAAAAAAATTGTGTGGATATAATGTATATCTGCAATAAAAAACGAAAATGAAGTACAATTTATATAAAAAAAGAATAAACATGATTTCCACTTTCAAATAGGAGAAGTGCTTAAGTATGAACAAAGTTAGAAACAGAAACAATCACTTATGAAAACCATTAACTATTTAAGAATTGTCTTCATTGAACTATGGCCCTGACTTGCAAAAAACAAATATATTCTATTAAAAATTTTTCTTCAAAATCACCGAATTCGGCATTAAATAACCTGAAAAGGGTTGATATGCCGCAAAACAACCAACCAACCAACCAACCAACCAACCAACCAATCATTGAACTACAAATTATCTTATGATGGTTAATAGTATAATGAGTATGCGCAGAAGTGCTCAACAATTGTGTGTTAATGGGTTAGTCAGAGAAAATGAGTTCCTCCAAGGGCTATAAAAAGCTGACGCCAGAGTCTCAGGCTGCTCTGGTACCGTGTCATTTCGACAGAGTTATTTGTAATCATGTCAAATCGCTTTGACAGAGTTGTTCAGAATCATATCGGGTCATTTCAACAGTGTATTTTGGGATCGTATTCTGTCGTTTTGACAGAGTTGTTTGAGATTGTGTTGGGTGGTTTCGACAGAGTTGTTTAGAATCATGTCAGGTAATTTGGATGGAGTTGTTCGAGATTGTATCGGGTTATTTTGACAGAGTTGTTTAGGATCGTATCAACGGTATTTTCTGCATTGAATTGTGTAGATGGAAACGTTTGGTTTACGTTTATTGTCCAGTTTACTTGACGGTTGTCACAGTCACACTGCCATGTGTGATAACAATTTTTTTTTTGTCTCTCTTCTCTCGTGAAGCCATAGATAGTCAACTCTTGGAGGTGTGAAATCTGTAATTTACCCTGTGCATCGAACCTTTACTATCACTTGATGGTTGGAGATGGAAATGTTCAAAAGAGGGATTTCATTGTTCAATACGAAAAAAACAAAAAAAACAAAACAAAACAAAAAAAACGCTTTTGAGCAAAGCAAACTTTCTTTACAAGGTTTTATAATTTAAAAATGGAGTGAGGATTTTTTTCAGTTTTAGTTTTTACATAAAACTGGAACTCAGCAGCCATTTTCTTTCTTGGCAGCTGTGTCTACATATTGTGAGAAATCCTCACATAGGTTTTTACCCTTGGTAGAATGGAAGAAAACCAAACAGTATTACAACAGGATCACCTTTTAAACTTCAACGTAAATTTTATTAAAGCAAAAAGATCCATATAGCAAAAGATGCGCCATCTTCAGCTTTCTGCCAACATAGGCTGGTAACATCCCCGAAGGGATAATAGTTCATGTTCAATAAATGCTGGATTCAAAACTCCACTGACGAAGATTGAAGAGTTGAGAGAAATCTTCTGCAAGTCGGGTAAACTTGAGGAGTCCTCTGTAGATACAGTCCAATAGCGGACAAATGACAGATCAAACAGTAGACCTTAATGTCGTCTTTGACAGACATTATATTGTAAAGATGAAAGTTAATTGATTCACAGAGCAAAACAGTGCGCAAAAATATAATAATTCGCCCAACATTAGGGCATTGGTGTTAGCAAATGATAATAACATTTCAAAGAGACAAAGTAATTTCAAGGCTTCGAGCCTCGAGTGAGAATTCGATGTCCATTTCAGCCTGCATTTTGTTGAATTCTGTCGATCTGAAAGGATAATTTTGGTGCCAAGAACATCCTCGGCAGTTAGTAATAACATGCAATTTGATTGGTCAAAAACAAATCTGGGGGCGGACAAACCATCCAATAAAGAGCCTGCTTATTTCATTTCTGCAGAATTTCTTACAATATTACCGATTTTTCAATGGCGATTGCATGACAAGACAAATTTTCCAACCAAAAACAAGGTGATTGGAAAGTATCTTTTTATTTTTAAGTGTTCATATTTTGTTGCTGATAAAAACTATTATTTGATCGGTTGCCATCTTTTGATGAGATGTGAATAAATGATTGTTTTATAAAGGGTGTGATTTTTAAAGGAGGCAAAATTTAAATTAAAAAAAAAAACACGGAAAAATATTTTTGTCATACAAATATGTGGTTTATTCCAAATATTAACTTTTGGAATTTATAACTTAAATACAATTTCAAGCATTTATAATTTAAATATAATTAAATATAATTTCAAGCATATGGCTTCCGTGGTTTGTGTATATACAGCATAATCTAGAAGTCCAATTTTCGCAAAGTCTATGCATTAAATTATGCTACATTTCAGGAACAATGTCTCGAATGTTATCTTTCAAGTGGTCTATTGTATCTGGTTTATCAGCATAGATGTGAGACTTTACATATCCCAAAAGAAAATAATCTAATGTGGTTAAATTGCAGGCACTAGGTGGCCAATCAACAGATCCATTTTTTGAAATTATTTGTTCATCAAATGCTTCTCCCGGTAAATTAATTATAATGCACACTATGTGGAACGTGGCTTCATCTGGCAGAAACCACATGATGAATTGCCAAACCAAGCTGAACTTCAAATAACAGACACTTGCCACATCTGCAACTAAAGAAAATAGTCATCGATTTAAAGTTCGGCGACTCTAAAAATAAAAACCTATTATATTCAATAAGTAATAACTTATATCGTCCTTCTACAAATAGCTGCTAAAATATTCCTATTAAGTTTGAAGAAGCAGACATAGTTATCTTTGTAATAGTCAATTATAGATTATCTCCCTTTATTAGAACTTCATCTTTTTCATCATATACCGAAGTCAGTTCAGGCATGTAAAAACACAGTTAATAAAAGCATTAAGTGAAAGCCAAGTGTTTTATCTTAATTTCTGATCCCAGCCTGATCTCAATATATTTCAATCTTCTCCATCTATAAAATAGGAAAAATAGGACCAATCAATAACAAGGGGAGATAATTTTCTTTTTTAACTTTACACAGAGAGAGGAGGAGATGTTTGATCGTGCACCATCTAGAGCAATCACATTGCATGCATATCGACCGTGTAAAGAGTATGAAAGAAAAAAATTACTGGAAGACACATACATCATTTTCAGAGACTTGGGCTTTTAGGCATGATCAAAACACTTGGTTTACAGCTCAATGGTGGCAATCCCTTGAAGATATCACTGGGAAGAGACTAAGAGAAAGAGAGAAATAAATAGACAGAGATAGATAGATAGATAGAGAGAGAGAGAGAGAGAGAGAGAGAGAGAGAGAGAGAGAGGGGCGGGGGGAGACAGGTGTTGTCATATTCAGCTAAGCTTACATCCTTATATCAGTCTACTCCTGTCATACATTATTGTTGGCTTCCTTCATTTTTATTTTTTCAATTTTTTTTTGTTATTTTGCTTTTGCTGAGGATGGGGCATCCTACCGGATTCCAAGCATTCACCTGCTATCTCATATATTCCAACTGAGAAATCTTTTTATTCTTCTAACCGTTCCCTGAAGCGCAATTGTTTGCATCTCTCTTGCACTTTGTTTACCGATTTTCATGACTCCAGTGGCTTCTATAATTACTGGAATGGTGGAGATCTTCCTAAGATTCCAGTTTCTCTTCATGTCGTACATAAAACCTTGGTATTTCATTATCTTTTCTCTCTCAGCATCATTGGGTACACTGACTTCTACTAAGGTTGCTTCTTTTTCCTTCTTGCCCCATATCACTATGTCAGGTTTAATAGCTCAGGTTTCTAGGTACATTTTAAATTGTTTTCTAGCTTAAAAGGTGAAAGTACAGAAAAGTTTAAAAAAAAACACCCTCCCCTCCGTATGTTAAGAATGGTTTTCTAAATAATAACGTTATTTTTTCAGCGTGGTAACATAAGTGCATAAATACCAAAAGAACTTAAAAATGTGTTTTAAGTTTTTAATCCATAAAATATTAATTAGAAAATAATTAACGAAAAGGAGTTTTTCAAAAACATGAATTTTCTTAAAAACACTTAAAGTGGTATACGAGGGGCGTGCAATAAGTAATACCCCTTAACATTACTGGGTCAGGGGCATTACTTATTGCACGCCCCTCGTATTTTTTTTTTTTTACAAGGTAGTCACGACTCATCAAGGCCCTGAAGCCACTCGGGGATAAGGGTTATTGTGTGTACAGTACGTTAGTTTTGGAGATCTGATAAAGTGTCTTACTTAAGGAGGCAGTTCATAAGGAACATGTTCCCATTGGACTTGAAGACATCCAGGTTGTAATCAGGTGGGAAACAGACAACCGGAACAGAGTTCCACAGGCGTGCAGTTCTAAGAAAGAAGCTTTGTTCATGGAATCTACATTTTGTTTTTGGCACAGATAAGGAGTGGGGAAAATTTTTGACAGTGGTATTTTTATATTGTTTTTCTTAATTTTCAAAAAAAAAAAAAAGTTATAAAATCTTTACAAAAATGTGACCATAGGAATTGCATAGTCACAGTGGATGGTGTATGACTTATTTCCAACTGTTTTTGCTGGTATATATCAGTAGCTCTTGCTGCTGCATTCGATATTCATCTTTTTATAGATTGTCCAGTGGTGGTATTTACACACTCCTTTGTATCACATTGTATAGTGGCTATTCCCAGCACAACCTTACAGCTAGATGCCATCACCTCTTCATAATAGTGGAGCGATCCTCTTTTTAGTTTTTAGTAATGTAAATTTTCCTTCTGCATATCTGTTCTTAAACATAAGTAACAAAAAGCGCATACGTAAATCTGTAATATTTTTGTTTCTTTTTTTAACAAAGAAATCACCACTTATCAAGGCCCAGATACCACTCGAGGATAAGGGTTAAAGGGTGTACATTGGGCAAAAGGACAATATCTTAGTAATCATTAGAAGTGTAAATTTGGTAAATTGGATTACTTAAGGGGAACGGTTCATCGAGAACTTGTTTACATTGGACCATATTTGTCACTTTTCAATCAGAGTTCTTATGGAAATCGAGCTCCCCGCCTACTTTTTGTCTTATTTGAATTCTTCTGACAAATGTTCTCATTTTGAGTGTTATTATTTTCACAATGATCTGCAGCATAGTGGATAAAGTACTTGGTGAAATTCAATTGTAAGTTACACTCTTCCGGAGGTTGAAGGTTCCATTCTCAGTGTGGATGACATTCAACATACAATTGCGAATTGCTTAGGACATCTGCCTGGTCATGGCTGATGGAACAAAAGTTGATTAGATAAAACGTTCTGTTCGAAATTGCATGCAGACATCTGAATTTCACAGAAAGATTTCAGAGTAAGACAAGAGACATCTAAAAAACAAAAAACAAAAAAAGGAAATGCTCTAAAAATAACACTCAAGATAAGAACAGTAGTTTGAAGAATACAAAAAATATAAATAATTCAATCCTTATTGAAAAAATTCAGAAAGATAAACAAAAACATGACTCTAGTGTCAAAAACTAGCGATAATTGTTATATGGATAGATTCTGACTAAGAAAACAATAATTCTTTCTTCTTTTTTATTTCTTGTTTATGGAATGTAAGGACTAAAGAATAAAATAAGGGAAACGACAATTAGGAGGCTGTCGAATATAAACCAAAAGTCCACTTCCTGCGCTCCTTAAAGAAAGTCAGAAGTATGAGAGTAAATAAAAATCATTGATATGTAAATAAAAATCATGGGCATGTAAATAAAAATCATTGATATGTAAATAAAAATCATTGATATGTAAATAAAAATCGTTGATTTGTAAATAAAAAATTGGTTTGAAAAAACAATCATTGGTTTGTAAAGATCAATCATTGGTTTGTAAATAACAATCATTGCTTTGTAAATAACAATCATTGATATGTAAATAAAAATCATGGGCATGTAAATAAAAAATTGGTTTGTAAAAACAATCATTGGTTTGTAAATATCAATCATTGGTTTGTAAATAACAATCATTGATATGTAAATAACAATCGTTGGAATGTAAATAAAAATCTTTAGTATGTAAATAACAATCACTGATATGTTGAAAACAATCTTTGCTATGTAAATGACACTCATTAGTATGTAAATAACAATCATGGATATGTAAATAACAATCATTGATATGTAAATAACAAGCATTAGTATGTAAATAACAATCATTGATATGAAAATAACAACCATTGATGTGTAAATAACAATCATTGGTATATAAATAACAATCATTGATATGTAAATAACAATCATTGATACATAAATAATAATCATTGATATGTAAATAACAATCACTGATATGTAAATATCAATCATTTGTATGTGAATAACAATCATTGATATGTAAATAACAATCATTGATATGCAAATAACAATCAGTGACATGTAAATAGCAATCATTGATATGTAAATAACAATCATTGATATGTAACTAACAATCATTGATATGTAAATAACAATTATTAGTATGTGAATAACAATCATTGATATGTAAATAACAATCATTGATATGTAAATAACAATAATTGATATGTAAAAAACAATTATTAGTATGTAAATAACAATCATTGATATGTAAAAACAATCAATAGTATGTACATAACAATCATTGATATGTAAATAACAATCATTGGAATGTAAATAACAACTATTGGTATGTAAATGACAATCATTGATATGTAATTAACAATCATTGATATGTAATTAACAATCATTGATATGTAAATAATAAGCACTGATATGTAAATAATAATCATTGATATGTAAATAACAATCACTGATATGTAACTAACAATCATTAGTATGTGAATAGCAATCATTGGTATGTAAATAACAATCATTGATATATAAATAACAATCATGGGTATGTAAATAACAATCACGCCATCGACACCGGTAAATTAAATTTAATACAACGCACACTTTGAGATCCACCGGTAAATAATAAACATGTATCGCTATACATATTTCATTTTGAAATACTCCTAGCAAATGTGATGTCTCTTTATCATTTATTTAATTTTCAAAATCCTCCTCTGAAAGAAACACATTTGTTTTTGTTTTCTTTTACTCTTGTTCACCCCTCAAACATATTGCCACTTGAACATAGGACCATATCTACAAGGACCTGTGTGAGCAGATGAGCAAGCTGTTTGTTCACATTACATTTAAACTTCTACATGTTAGTACAGTTAGGGAAGCAGGGGACAAGGAGGGAATTCCAAAATCTAGCAATCTGAGGGCATGAAGATACAGATAAAATATAAACCCCACCATTCAACATGTACATCGTTAGAGAACATATTCATACACACACAACGTCACAACGGCACCATCTTATTTGCATATGAATAACATGATTTCATGTTACTTCTCGAGACCCGCCAGCATATATTTTGCTTTTCTTTTTTTGCCCATATCTAGACCTTACATGCTACACAAGCTCATCTGGAAATTTGAGGTAAGTTCATAGCACACTCTTATTACTTACTATAAATGGTAACAAGAACTTTTTATCATGTTGTAACGTTGTACACCATTTTTAATGGTGTTGTTGCATTTTAATGGATCCAACACTATTTACAATGCCTCTCCACGGGACAGAGTTAGACACCAGGGTCGTTTTTTAACGTGGAGAAAAGGTACAAAAATAAAAAATTGTCTCAGTCGTGAAGAATTGCTCCTTCACCGAAAGAGAACAAGAAATGGAAGTGCAGCATCTGAAGAACAGATACTACACTTTGATCTTGACCAAAAGACCAAGCTCTGATATTGTAGACTCCATTGCAAGGAACATAAAAAAAGAAAAAAACTCGATTCACCTTTTTTTTTTTTACAAAAGCTTTTATATCTGTTATTTCCAACAACACATTTTTTTTTTCTAAATATTTAAACAGCTTATTTCTCTATTTCCGACTGTGTGTAACTTTATGTCTCGACTCTGAAGCTCTGACTAAGAAAACAGCAATTCTAAAATAAGGGAAGCAACAGTTACGAGGCTGTCGAAAGTAAACCAAAGGTCCACTTTCTACTCTCCTTAGGGAAAATCAGAAGTATGAGAGTAAATAACAATCATTTTTTTTTACAAAATGTGTCTCAAACACATCTTGAATCCCCCTTTCACCGAACACTTGCATTTTGAACAGGTCCTTTCTCACATTCTCGTATCTCAAACACATCTTTATCTGCTCTCTCGTGTCTTGAACATGTCTTGAATCCTTTACATCTTGAACACCCTCGAATATGTGCTTCTCTAAACACATGTGTCCTTTTTATCTCTGCTGTGACATCACATTGCATAGCCGACTTGATAATTTGCATATGGTTACTGCTACTAACCCAGCGTCAGCGTCTCTGTTACAATGTTAAGACGTATAATATTTTCTTTTCTTTTATTTACAGAGTAAACTATAGTTCCATACAAAATTACTTCTACTAACGTCTAGAATAAGTGAGTGCATGTGTTCGAACATGTTTTTTTCCTCATATACACACACCCACATGTACGCATGCACATACGTACAGACACACACATATATTCACGTTCACGTATATACACTCACATTCATGTGCATACACACACACGCTAATGTACACACATGTACGCACACATATGCGCACATGTGCGCACACATGGGAAACGTCACTTCCCCTGAAAGGAAATCTAGACATGCGCAGTCAGTACACTGATCCCAGTATAAAAGTCAACAACAAACATTCAACTTCCATTTTCTTCCCTTTTGCCTTGGTTCATCAACCAGACAAGTTCACGTCCACAGCTCTTGGCTTGAAGACTTTTCCACGTGGACGACTGCTATCATGCATCCGCAGCTTTGCTGAGGCCAACACACTCTCTCTCTCTCTGTCTTTCCCTTTCTAGATGCGGGACTGCCATTTCTCATCTTCTACTTCATTCCTGTCTTTTCCACGCACGTAGTCGTCAACGACTGAATGAACACGTGTTCCACCTAAATCTTTTATTTTCGACAGAAAATAAACAAAATGTTTATTTTATCCAGCAATTGAGTTTTGTTTCCTTCTTTCCATTCATTTAATTATTTTCTTTTGTAGCGAGTTAGGATATTTATATCCTGGCCTGCAACATATGTATGAGGGTGGGAGTCCAATGCGGTTACGAGATGTTAATGTTTGTCTCTATCATATCCCACAGTAAGGAGTGAGTTTATGAGACGAATTTTACATTAATGTCATAACCTAACCCACCTATTAATTCATTGCTGCCTGCTTATCAGCATTGCCCTTTCTGCTTCTCATGCAGTCAGTTCTCTCTATCACTCGAAACACTTTCTCACACTTGAGGCCATTTTCTATCTCTACACATCTACTATGTAGAATACTGTCGTCATATTTGGGCTGGCGAATCTCTGTCCCATTTGAGGGTTCTTGATAAAGTGCAGAAATGTATCTGTAATTTGATTGGCTCCACCATTTCCACTTCTTTGCAGCCTCTCTCAAACGTGATGTCGCTACTTCCAATCTTTAGGTTTAAAATCGTCACGCAAGAGTACTGCACACACACACACACACACACACACACACACACACACACACACACACACACACACACACACACACACACACACACATTGCAATCCAAACCCACAACTCTGAACAATTACCTTTCTTCTCTAAAAACAGGCCGTTTATCCAACCCAGCACCATGTTATTTGCATATGAATACTACTTTCAATTGTTTCTATAAATACTATTATGCTATGTGTTCTTCAGAATTGTCTGATCTATTCTCTGCTTCCTTTGTTCCAGCTCGTTTGATTCATTGATCTAGTGGTCTCCATCAATTTGTTGTTTTAATACCTCATTGTAATACAGCTTCTTATTCCAGTAGCTTCTTTCCGAGGACTGCAACATGGTGGAACTCTCTTTCTGCTCACTGTTTGGCTTCTACCTACAGCCATGGCCTTTTCATGCCTAAGATCAATAGGCATCTCCTGTCTTTTCAATTCGTTCTTGTTAGCTCCTTACACTAAGTGGCTTGATGCTTTGTCAGGAGCGACCCCCCCATCCCCCAAATTGTGTGAAATAAAGGATAAATTCAACAATAGTTCCATACAAAATCACTAATACAAAAGTTATCACTAGATTCCATATTAGTGTGTGTACGAGGGTGGGTGGGGGCGATGCAGTGCGGTTACGAGATGTTTACATGTAGTAGCTGTAATTATAGACAACAATAGCAGCAGCAACATCCTGAGCTTATCTTTCGCAAATTTCACGCAAAGGTAATTTATATGTCTGGTAGCGTTCTCAGATATGTTTTGTACGGATATTCATCTGATAAGTATCAAAAATCGAAAAACAATCCGATCCTTAAATAGTCTTTCTTTCTTATAGATAAGAAAGAAGAATTTTACAGGGGAATAGTTTACGTTACACTGGCAAGGGAGACAATAAAATCTTAGCAAATAATTTCTTCTTAAAAGAAAAAAAAAACAGAATTGTTGACGTCTGGAGATATGGCTGAGTGGTAGAGCATTCGACCACAGATCAAATGATCCCCTGTTCAAGCCCTAGTAAAACTCACTATTTCATTTTAATTTTTTCTTAATAATGAATTCAATTCACAATAAAAGAAGAGGAACCATTTAAAATCGCTGCAAATCATTTCTTCGGTTACAGATTTTAAAACTAAACATCAATCAGATGTGATTTTTCCAGGGCATTCATCGTCAAGCCCAAATATCAGCTGACGTTGTATTGTAAACAAACACAGACGGAATTTGATGAACGACATTGTTATTATTATTTATTTATTTATTTATTTTTTCTTTTTACGAATTAGTCCACCAGGCAAATTGTTCCTCATGATATATAATACTCAATAGAAGATTGATTCTTTAATTATATATATATGCAATTTGCATAAATTAAAATATCATGTTTGAGCGTATTGTACGACCGGGCAACGCCGGGCAACGCCGGGCAACGCCGGGCGTCTAGTTAGTGAAGAATAAAATTAAGTTTAATAACGCGAAAAAAAAAAAAAAAATAAAGATCGCAACTATTATATTTTAAAATTATCTTTAAAAATCTACTTCTTTTAATCTCTCGGAGTGAACGTTTTTTTTTTCATTTTAATCTTTTACCTTCATACTAAGAACCTAACATTAAGAAATACAGATGACTTACAGTTAGAACGGAAACGTATCTGCAAATGTGTAACCAATTTCAATTCGTTCTTGTTAGCTCCTTACACTAAGTGGCTTGATGCTTTGTCAGGAGCGACCCCCCCATCCCCCAAATTGTGTGAAATAAAGGATAAATTCAACAATAGTTCCATACAAAATCACTAATACAAAAGTTATCACTAGATTCCATATTAGTGTGTGTACGAGGGTGGGTGGGGGCGATGCAGTGCGGTTACGAGATGTTTACATGTAGCAGCTGTAATTATAGACAACAACAGCAGCAGCAACATCCTAATAAAAATATATTATTGACCACTATTATGTAAACGCAGTGGAGATTTACTGGATTAACAGCCGTGTTTATCTTATTGTATATTTTTCATATTCCATCATTATCTGTATATTAATACGATAGCGTGTGTGTTCGCTTGTATGTCAAGCTTACATCCGGGTCGTTTAATTGTTATGTTCTTCTATTTCTTGTCATAAATAATTTTACCAAGAATCCTTCATAAGTTTTGGTTTCGGTTTCGACTATAGCTGACGCACTTAATAATCTATTTATATTTATAAATAATTTTATCAAGAATTCTTCATAAGTTTTAGTTTCAGCTTTGATTATGGATGAAAGAACTGAAGTTATATATATATATATATATATACATATATTTTTTTCATAAGTTTTTATTTCGGTTTCTATTCAAGCTAATGCACCCAAGTCATATGGATATATTCTTTTTTTTTTTTAAATCGCAACTTTATCTACATATATAAAAGCGAAAATGTATATATGTATGTATATATGCTAAAAACTTTCGACAGACAGAACAAAAATTGACAAACTTGGTCTCATATGAAAGCTCCATCCTTCGCCCGATAAATATCGAAAAATTGGCCAAAGACATTACTTTTTCACCCGGAAATCAACACTTTTCTACAAGGGGGGGTTCAGCAAAAACTGTCATCTCATGACGAGATCAGTTCTACGCATGCGTCAGACGACGTCATAACCTGATTTAGTTTAAATATTTGAGGAACTGACACAATTTAATGTACGTCGTGTTAGCTCAGTTGGCTAGAGCGTTTGGTCATTATCTAAACGTTTTGGGTTTGAATCGTGGTGTGAGATGTCTTCTTTTTTTTCTCGATTTTTAAAATTTTAATATTGAAGCAGAGTTATTTAAGCCATTTTTCACGTAACGTTCGTTTTTCTGTTTTTTTTTTACTTCGCTTATTCTTAGGTTTTCATTAACACCCGCCCCCCCTCCCGACGACCCCCCCCCCCCAAAAAAAAAACACCCGGGTAACCACCGATTTTTTAAATTTTAATATTGAAACAGGCTTATTTAAGCCATTTTTCATGTGTTTTTTTTGTTTTTATTTTTCAGAAGTTTTAACTTTCGTTTTTCTGTTTTCTTTTTTGTTTTTGTTTTTCAGATTGTTACATTTAACATCGTTTGTTTGCCTTACGTTAGTTTTTTTTTTGTGGTTTTTGTTTTGATTAAGTAAGGGTGGGAGAACACCGAAAAGCGGTAACTAAAGGGGCAATGGAAAAATCGGGTATAGCCAACCATGTCTGGATGGAGAGAGGGGACCATCGCCCCCTATGGGATGAAGTAAAAATAATAAACAGAGAGACCCATTGGAAAGTGAGAAAACTTAAAGAAACAGCTCACATGCTCGGACATAACAACCTACTGAGCAAACCAAGCATAGAGCTGAATGCAATTTGGACACCTCTGATAGAGAGAGAAAACCTTGAATAACAACATAGGTTTAACATTAACAAAACCAACTAAGAATTGTCCTAGTGACATATGGCCGAGTGGTCCTAGACGTTGTATCAAACTTTACAGTTACCCAAAGGTGCTGAGTTCAATCCTGAACGAAGGCAGTGAAAAAGTAACATTCAAAACAGAGAATCAGCAACTCCGAACACGGTCCGAACACGGTACCCCTGTAATAATAATAAAGGGTTGGGTTCGAGACTTCTAACAAACGGTTCCCCAGTTCGATACAAAACACCTGACGAAGGTCGGAGGGCAAAACGACCGAAACGTTGTGACAATAACAACCAAGATGAGAAAGTCAGTCCGACAATCTCAATCAATGAAAACACCTCATCTAAAAAATACAGACAATTACTATACTTGGAAGACATCGGGATGGAGTTTGGCATGAGTAAATGTGCGGTGCTGGTGACGAAAAGGGGAGTAAAGGTTCATTTGAATGGAATAGTGCTACCAAATGGAGAAATTATGAAAGAAATAGAAGATACAGGGTATAAGTATTTGGGAGTATTGGAGGGTGTAGGCATCATGAACAGAGAAATGAAGGAGAAAATTAGGAAGGAGTACCTTAGAAGAGTGAAAGTAATTGCCAAGTCGAAATTGAATGGAGGAACCTAATGAAAGCGGTGAATGCATAGACAGTCAGTGTTTTGAGATACAGTGCGGGAATTTTAGAATGGTCTGACAAGGAGTTGCATTGCCATGGATATCAAAACAAGAAAGTTTTAGCAATGTTTGGTATATTCCACATTCGAAGTAGCGCAGCGAGGCTGTATCAAAAGAGGATTGAAAAGTGTAAAAGATTGTGTTAGAACTGAGGAGATGTCGTTGAAGGAGCATGTGGTTCGAAGTGAGGAGTGGATGCTTAAGTTTGTGGCCAATGAAGTTGTGGTATGTGAAATCAAGGCTGATTATGTGAAACATATGGATAGAGAAAGGGCAGAGGAACAGGCTAGGAAGAAAATGCATGGAAGGTTCTTCCAGGATATAGCAGAAGTGGCTTCTAGAAGTGTAAGCCATGTTTAGTTTCAGAACAGTTTCAGATGGTTCGTTGTTCTAAACAACTCTTGAGAGGTGACTGGTTTGCAGTAGACAGTTCCACAGAGCAAAATATTCTTACCGTGTCGAGACGGAAAAAACGTGAAATTGCTACAGAAAAGGTTTAATATTTATGGAGCAATTCTGGTTTCTGATTGGTTGGTAGCAGAACATGAATTAATTCGATTCGTCAGTTCGTAACAGCATCGTTTATAAATAGAATCGTCCGACTGTGTGGGATCATACCCCATTATACGTCCAAAATATTGCAACATCCTCCCTATTTTTTATAATGGGGAAGTCCCTTGTGTTCGTTCTGCTAAAAAATAAATATATATTTTTTATATTCAATTATGCATAACAAAAATTAGAAATCATTTGGATCTTAGAATTTTAATTGTGTTGAAATGTCAAAACAGATATATGTGCACAGAGAAGAGAAATAAAAGAAATGGAAAGTATTTTAACCTTAAAATATTTTAACCTTATGTGAAAAAAGAAGCCATTTCTTAAATTTGATTATGCAGTTTTGTAAAAAAAAGAAAAGAAAAACGCATACATATAAATAAATATACATAAAAATAAACATACATGCAATATGTACCCGTTTAAAGAGTTTTTTGTTATGTTTTTTTTTGTTTTTTTATGTTAATGAAAACAATGCAAAAAAAAAGATAGGACATTTTTGAAAAATAAGAAAGAAAACTAATGACCACAAAAAAATAAAAATAAAAGTCAATTGTAATTTCTGCGTGCCTTAAAATAAATATGCAAAAAGTATTTTGTCGGAAAGGAAAATTACAAAAAGTTTTTTTTTTTAATTTCAGCAAAAGTATTAGTTACGCATTAGTAGGTTAAAGTGTTAATACAAATAAAATGGATACAGTTTAATGTCTTGTCCAGGACTATTTTTTTTGATATATAGAAATTTATATACATACAGGGCTGTGAAAAAAATTATTCAGTCGAATCCCCCAACAAGTTTAAGAAAAAACGCTGTAACTTTATTCTTGTTGCAGGTTTCGTGAATACATCAGCGATATTTTGTTCTGATGATATGTAATTCAAAATAATGGATTCCTTTTTCACCTCGTTTTTTATGAAATAGTATTTTATATCTATATGCTTAGATCTTCGGTTGATTATCGTGTTCTGTGCTAAGACTATACTGGCTTGATTATCACAATTAATTACTACGGGGCTTTTAGTTAATTCTGGCTCTAAAATAGTATTTAGGATATTTTTAAGGTAGAGTGCTTCCTGTGTCGTGTGTGTGATCGCGATAAATTCTGCTTCACACTTAGAGAGAGATACAATCTGTTGCTTTTTAGATTTCCATGAAATAATAGACCAATTTTCTGAGAGTCTGAAACAATATCCAGATATACTCTTGCGATCTTCATCATTTCCCCAGTCTGAATCCGAAAAACCTTCTAATTTTAGGGGATTTCTTGATTTTCTAAATACTAACTTTTGTTCTTTAGTTCCTTTTAAATAATGCAGGACTTGTTTAGCTCTGTTTAAATCCTTCATTGTCGGTCGTGATAATTCTTTTGACAGTTTTGTTACTGTATAGCATATGTCGGGCCTGGTTGCAGTCATTAAATATATAAGACTACGTATAATTTCGCGGTATTGTTTGTCATTTATTATTTCAGATTCTGTGTATATATTTTTATTAATTAATATTAATTAATATCATTTTCGACCGGTGTAGAGCGTTTCTTGCACTCTCCCATTCCAAATTTTAATAGTATTTTGTCGATGTATCTCGATTGATTCATCGTAACAAGTCCTTTGCTTTGAGTAAATTCTATCTCCAGAGACCAGGATATTTTGCCAGGATCGGTCATTTTGAATATTTTACTTAATTTGTTCTTAACATCAGTCAGCATTATGTCACAATTTGATGCAATTAAAATATCATCGACCCACAAAACCAAAATCAGTAGTTTATCGTCTTTGTGTTGGGTATATAAACAGAGGTCTACAGCACATTGTCTAAATTGTTGTTTAATAATATAATCATGAAATACTGTATTCCAACACTGAGCACTTTGCTTTAGACCATATAATGACTTGTTAAGTCGCCACACGCTATTTTTATTTTTCATTATAAATCCCTCTGGAGGGGTAATATAAATTTCACAGGCTATTGGGGCATTCAAATAAGCATTTTTTACGTCCATTTGATGGATGTTTAGGTCATATTGTGATGCGACTTGCAGTAAAATTCTGATTGCCGTTAGGTTTGTGGTCGGTGAAAACGTAGAAAAATATTCTATACCGTAAATCTGAGAGTACCCTTTAGCAACAAATCTAGCTTTGTACTGTTCTACGCCTGATGCTGTATTCTTTTTTGTAAAGACCCATCTTGTAGAAATAACATGTTTATCTTTTGGGAGAGGCACTACCGTATAGGTATCATTTTCGGTTAAGGCATTTATTTCTTTTTTTCATGGCAATTTTCCATTCATCACAATGTTCTGAATTAATTGCTTCGTTAAAGCTTTTTGGCGCATTTTCCATTGAATAGCAATAGTCGATTTGATAATCTTTTATATTGTCGACCACAAAAAAATCGGGTCGCCTTCTATTTCTTTTGGGATATCTTTCAATTTTATCATCGTCATCATCATCATCATGGACACTCTTGTCTCCGTCATTTTTATTGTCTTCGTTTGTTTTAATTATTTGAGGGAATATAATTTCATCTTCTTCATACGATGGGTTTTCGTCTGTAAAATTAAACGCGTCTGTGAATTTTACACATCGGATTCTTTTTATTTTAATTTTTTCTGGAAAAATACTAAATTGGCTGGACTGTTTTCATCATATTTAAGAAATATACCTCTGTCGGCTGTAATATTCAATTTACTCTTTTTATCTATATATGCGAAGCAAGTTGAACCAAATATATGCATTCTGCTTAAATTTGTTTTTTTTTTACCACAGAAAGATTCATATGGAGTTTTAGATAGTGTTTTGTTAAAGCACCTGTTGCGTATATAGGCTGCCGCCATAAGTGCGTACGTCCAGAGGTTTTTAGGGTGTTTTGATTCAATGAGTAGGCATTTTGCCATTTCAAAAAGTGTCCGCCACACATGTTCCGCAGTCCCGTTTTGTTGTGGCGATCTAGGAGCCGATGGTTCATGCTTGATATGATGGTTAATTAGTAAAAGTTCAAAGTCTTTATTGGTGAATTCTGTACCGTTGTCAGAGCGAATACACTTGACTTCACCGTAGGGAGCCATGTCAGCTAGATATTTTTTAGTTGCTAGCAGGGTATCAGATTTGTCCTTTAAAAAGTAAACCATTATTAAACGTGAATGGTCATCTACGAAATTCAACACATATCTATAATGTTCTCTGGCCATCGGTTCCACGGGACCGTTCAAGTCACAATGCACCATTGATAGGATTTTTTTGGCCTTTTTGTCTGGTATCTTGCTTTGATATTTTGTCATTTTCCCTTGCGTACAGACGTCGCAGTTGAAGTTTTTTTATGTTTGTATTTTCATTCCATCAACTACAGTCGGCAACTTTTTGATATCAGGAATATTGCAGTGTCCAAGAATTTTATGCCATGTCTGTAGATCATGGCAGGCGGTTTTCGATGGGACTATGCTATTTAAATAATATAGTCTTCCATTTTCTTTAATGTTGAATACAGTTCCATTCGGGTATACCAGTTTTGATTTATTGGGGCTAAAGTTTATATTTGCACCTTGTTTTGTGGCAGCTTGTACAGAAAATATATTTTGTTTAAATTTTGGGATTAGAAGAGCGTTTTCTAGACTACAGAAACACAGTTCACCTTTATTGTTCTTTAGCGAGATTTTAGCATTGCCTCTTTTCAAAACGATATCATTAACTCGACTCCCGTCAGCTAGTTCTACAAAATGATTTTGTGGCTTAAAATTGGGGTCAAAATTGATAAAATCAGATTCCTTTGTAATCACATGTGCCGTGGCCCCACAATCGACAAGAAAATTATTATTGTTTGTTGAAGCATTAAACGTACACGAAAATAAAAATGTATGTTCGCTAACAGAGCTCTTTACATTTTTAATGGAGTCGCCATTTTGAGTCCTGTATCTACATTGGAAACTCTTGTGATTAGGTCGTCCACAATTATAACAAATAATTTTTGTACTTTTCTTAGGAGAAAAATTGTTTTTGAAAAAGTTGCGGTTTTTATTCCTGGCATGGGGATAATTTAATTTTGGTGTTTTTATGTGTGTATTTTTAAATTTCATGATATTTGTGGATTCGTTTTTTTCTGTGATCGTTTTTTCATTTTCTTCGTAACTTCTGAGTGCTACCTTGAATTGGCTAAAAGTCATGGGTTTTTCTTTCTGGGTTATCACGGTGGTAAATGGCTTGAAATCACTCGGTAATCCCTTAAGGACCATGGAAAATAACAGACTGTCACGTATAACTTGACCAGACATTTTAAAAGAATTTGCAGTCCTTTCGGCTCTCATAATATAATCAGCAATATTTTCGGCTTCCATTCGTTTTAGAGAGGTCAGTTCAGTGTATAAAGAAATAATTGTGGGTTTTCCTTTCGATAAATAATGCTCTCTTAATATGTTTAATGCTTTGCAGCCATCGTCCAGGGCTTCTCTCATTACTAGTGATAGACTTCGGTCATCTAAACACTGTATTAATTCCGCAAAGCTTTCCGGTGGGGCAAGTTAATTGCTTGTCGCCTGAGGCGCCCCTACCGGGGAATGCCGACGGGAGTTCCCAGGCAATTTTTGATGAGGCAAGAGTGACCCTCCTTTAGGGGAGCTTGCCTATTTCCACCTTCCTGCCTTGTGCCACATTTTGGTGTGGTGGACACCAAATAAATAGCTACCCCATTATACATATGAAAGATAATGGCAATGGCTTAGAGCTGGATATCTGGCTAAGATAAGAGTACTGAAGCTTTTCTTTGTGCAGTACAAGAGCAGGCATTAGGAACACGATTGTTCAAAAAAGTGGTTCTAGGAGAGGAAGTTGTTTCAGAATGCCGGGTTTGTGGTAAGACCTCAGAGTCAATTGCACACCATGCAGCAGAGTGTAGTTGATTAGCTCAGAGAGAGTACCGCAAAAGACACGATTGCATGGGACTCCGGATATATTGGGAGGTCTGTAAGAAGGTTGGGGTGAAGTGTGCTGGAAAGTAGCTTGAAGAGGTGCCTGATGAAGTGAGAACAAGTAGAGGTATGGTGGGGCAAAAGTGTCATAACGACCAAGCAATTGTACATAATCGTCCGGATTTGGTCGTCATTGACAAGGTCTCAAAAAACTGGCAAATGGTAGACTTCTCAGTACCTTGGGATAGGAATGTGAGAGAGAAGGAGAACGGGAAGTGGATCAATTATGCTCCCTTGGCCTTGGAGATAAGGCGCATACATAGGGTTAAAACACAAATAATCCCGATCGTATTAGGTACGCTAGGAGTAGTATCAAGTCGTTTGGAAGGACAATTGAAAAAACTACGAATCCCCAATGTTTTAGGCGCCCTTCAGACTTCTGCTATTGTAGGTACCACCAACATCCCTAGGAAAACCCTTGATCTTTGAAGCTCCTCGTTTTCGTTTGGAGGCGGGATTGAGGGAAATCCTCTGGAAATGAATTCCATCCCTTTCCAGGTAGACGTTGATAAATGAAATCAGAATTATTATTATTATTATTATTATTATTATTATTATTATTATTATTATTATTATTTATTTATATTTTTTGTACTCTCTAAGAATAGTCACATAAGTCATCATCAACACAGATTTCTCTCTGAGAAAAACCTGTAGTGTTTCATGGATTCTGCGTGACAGTAAGTCTTTTTTCCAGATTTTCAGTTATCACCACCTCTTTCGATAGCATTTTCAGATTAGTCTGTTTTGTCGCAACAGCCGTTTACCATTCATTTTTTGTTGGTCCGATTTCTCTTTGCACATCCAGTGGAGGTCTAGTTAGTGTTTCTCTCTTTGGTTCTTCCATCCTCCTTGACCCTTCTTGATTATTTGGTGTGGTTTAGCATAAGTCAACACTACAAATTATTTTTTAGGGGGGGGGGAGTGGTCACAGGGGCAAATTTACAATTATACAGTTTCAGTTTTCATGATTTCATGTGGCGTTTATTTGTGTTTTACTTCGGTAGCAGTTTCTGTATGTCTGGTTTGCTCCTGTAGCTCATATGCATTAGTCTCTACATTCAAGAGTTTTCCATAATATTTCAGCCATTGTCATTATTGTTATCCGTTATATTTTCTTAGCTGTTCCTCCAATTTCAATCTCTCTCATTTTTTTCTTAAAGATTTTTGGTATTGTTTCTAGTGCTCCTACTATTAGTGGTGTTATCTTGACTTTCTTCATTTTCCAGATCCCTTTTAGCTCTCTGGCCAGTTCCGTGTATTTACTCCGCTTCTCCGTCTCCTTGATCTTCACTTTGTGGCCTGTTGGAACGGCAAAATCTACAATCTGGCAGGACTTTTCCGTCTTGTTAACTATTATGAAATCCGGTCTTCTTGCTTGGATGGGTTTATCAGTTTGTATATTTCTGTCCCATAGGATTTTGTGACTTTCGTTTTCAAGTACTGCTGCCGGTTTGTGCTTGATCCATTTGTCAGCGTGCTCAAGATGCAGTTGTTTGCATAATTCCCATTGTACCTTCCCGACTTGATGGTGTCTATTTTTATATTCTTTTGAGGCTAGTTTGCTACATTCGCTTATTATGGAGTCTATTTTTTTGTCGCTTTGTTCACATAGTTGGCATTTGCTGTTTTCTTGTGCCTTGTCGATCCTTACTTTAATGTAGTTAGTTCTAATTGCGTTATGTTGTGCAGCTATTATTCACTTTCTCTGTTTACAATTCTTTTTTGTAACTATGTCCAAGTGTTTTCGTTAGTCTCATCTTTTATTATCCTTATGAATCGTCTGTGTAGCTGTTTCTCTTCCTAATTTTCTCTTCTCATCTTATCCTATATTATTATCATTATTATTATTAGTAGTATTGTTATTATTATTATTATTATTATTATTATTATTATTATTGTTATTATTATTATTATTATTATTATTATCGTTATTATTATTGTTATTATTATTATTATTATTATTGTTATTATTATTATTGTTATTGTTGTTATTGTTATTATTGTTATTGTTATTGTTATTGTTGTTATTATTATTGTTGTTATTATTATTATTGTTATTGTTATAATTATTATTGTTATTGCTGTTATTATTATTGTTGTTATTGTTATTTTATTGTTATTGTTATTATTATTGTTATTGGTATTGTTATTATTGTTATTGTTGTTATTATTATTATTGTTATTGTTATTTTATTGTTATTGTTATCATTATTGTTATTGTTATTGTTATTATTATTATTATTATCGTTATTGTTATTGTTATTATTATTGTTATTGTTGTTATTATTATTATTGTCATTGTTGTTATTGTTATTATTATTATTGTTATTGTTATTGTTGTTATTATTATTGTTGTTATTATTATTATTGTTATTGCTATTGTTATTATTGTTATTGTTGTTATTATTATTATTATTATTGTTATTGTTATTTTATTGTTATTGTTATTTTATTGTTATTGTTATTATTATTGTTATTGGTATTGTTAATATTGTTATTATTATTATTATTATTGTTATTGTTATTGTTATTGTTATTATTATTATTATTATTATTATTATTATTATTATTTGTAAACACTAAGAATTCTCATGCTAGACATTATCAGAAATAACTCACTGGCAAAAAAAAACGATGGTGCTCTTTGGAGTCTGAGTGACAACAAGTCTCCCCAGATTTCCAGTACTCTCTACCTCTTTCAATAATCTTTGAAAATGACTTTTCGCTTGCCATTGACTTGTTGCTGGCAATGGCCATTGGTCTTCACTGTAATTTGGTTTCCAATAAGCCTCCCCAAGGTTCTAGTGCTCTTCACACTCAGCCAATCGAGGTCTGGTTAGTGTTCTCTTTCTCTAAAATTCGAAAATATATAAATTATATATTAGAAACATTTTGTGAGACAAAATAAAAGGCATTTCTAATAGAATAACAAATAAAAGAAATCAACCAATTAACTAATTAGATTGTCAATCGATTGATTTCTGAAATAGGAGGCCAACACCATCAGCGTCGAAGCCATCGTCATTAGGAACCAGCTGAGGTGGTCAGACCACATCGTCAATATGTCGGATTCTCAACTTGTGAAATAAAACAAAATACAAACTTTTATATGAGTAGCTAAAAGAAGGAAAGCACAGTCGAAGAGGCCAGAAGAAGCGATACAATGATCTTTTAAAAACAAATTTAAAGAAGAGTGACATCAATACAGACACATCGGGGACCCAGACCAAGGACAGGAAAACCTGGAGGCAGACCATCGCCGAATACGCAGTTACTGAGGCCAACTGACGTGCGGACCTCGAGGATAAGAGAAAGAGAAGGAGGGAGAGAGAAGAACGCTCTGAAGCCAGCACTGCGAAAGGCTGTTCAAGGCCAGGATCAGCCTTGTTGGCAACCTCTGCATACAACAAAACTCAGAACACGATCACCAAGAGAGAGAGAGAGAGAGAGAGAGAGAGAGAGAGAGAGAGAGAGAGAGAGAGAGAGAGAGAGAGAGAGAGAGAGAGAGAGTAATCCATGAAGCCAAAGGAAGAATCTAGAAAACTGTGAATGGACTTTAATGTAGTGCAAAAAAACGTATTAAAATTTATGCTAACCAGTGATACATATTTTACATATTATTTATTTTTATCCTCTGAATGAACAGAGCCTGTCTTTGAAAATCCATGGGTTAAGGATTTTTCTTCATCTAATATATAAAAGGCTATATATTTGTCTGTCTGTCTGTCTGTTTGTCTATCTGCCTGCCTGTCTCCATATTTTCAAACTATCACTTCTGAAAGTAAAAGTCGCAGAGCGG
>NC_136493.1:113798522-113846022 GCF_053919585.1 Euprymna scolopes | reverse complement strand
TATAAATCAACAGTAGATTTTTTGATATGACAGAAGCGCGTTCGCTAAAATCAATAAGCATTCTTGTTAGCCCTTGACATCAAGTGGCCTAACGCTTTGTCTAGTGCGATTTCCATAAAAGGAAGTCGCGTGAAACAAATGAGAAATTTACTTACAGTCTACACATGGGAGTCCGTAGTGTAAGCATACACAAGACACAGCAGTACTATTACGTTTAGTAAATAGGGAGTATAAAAAGGCGGAAAGTTACTCTCGTTCTCGGACCTCCGGGACGTGGTCACATGTTCTCACAAAATTTGAGGTCTTGACCCATTTTTTTCTAAGATGCACAACTCCGAATCCATAACTCCAAATGAAGATAACACTGAAGGGAGGTAACTTTGTTATCTGTATTTTTTTCTTTACTCATGTTCACGCCTTGCAAAGCATATTACCACTTGGACGTAAGGGGCTACTATTTGGGGCCAGGTCTAGGAAAGATTAACAAGATATTTGTTTATGTTACATTTAAACTTCTGCATATCAGTACAGCTAGGGAAGCAAACAGCAGGAAGGGAATTCCAAAGTCTAGCTGTTCGAGGGAAGAAACTATTAGAATATAAAGCTTTCTGGAATTTAGGGACATTAACAGTGAAGAGGTGAGATCTTGTTGCTAAGCGGGTTTGTCAGGGATATGTACGTCGAGGGGGTACAAGTGGAACGAGTTCATCAGAACACATTTCATTAAGATATTTGTAAAACAGGCACAGTGATGCAACATTGCGGCGATGAGACATTCTTGTTTATACTCCATACAAAAGTAAAACATATTTTTGCAGACATTCCTGAATTACTTTCGACATCAACCATCTAAAACTGTTTTAACCTAACTTTAAAATGATATCTATCACGTGATTGACTCGGACAATCACGGCGTAGTATTTTTTCAGACTACTTTAGCCTTTAACATTATAAAATTGAAAACGAAAGAAAAAGAAACGATAATATATGGCGGTTTTGTTCACCATTTATGGCGATTTGGTCATTGGATTTTAGGGATGTGTTCACGACAGTTTTGGAGGTTATACTTTAGCGTAATTTGTAAGGACAGAGGTATTTTTAGGATAAGCCGGATTCATATAAATATTTTCAGTAAAAAGGTTTTCAGGATTTATAATAAAATGTGAGAAAAACGAGAGACATTGTCATACAATAAACAAAACAAAATAATAAGTTAAGAAAGCATATATTCACTAAAGAGATAATTTGTATATGTTTAAAATGGAAGGTTTACAGCAATAGGAAACAGAATGTTCATGAATATTTTTAGAGTTATTGTAAAAACAAAGAATTCATTAGCTGAGATATAAGAGGAAGTCTGGATCGGTTAATTATATATATAAAAAAACTAGAGTTACTTTCCTTTTCGTCTTCTCATTTCCTTTCCTTACACTTTAAATAAGGCCCTGTCTCATTGGCCAAAGGTGCCGCTCATGGACCAATCACGGCAAACTTTATCAAGCTGGACTAGAGATCCCTTCAAACTCCCTCTTTCGTTCGAACCTCTGTGGAGGAAAGACTTATTATTTCATCTCTCTTTTTTCCGAACTTGAATGGGGCCGTCAAACTGAAGACGTTAAAATAAGAACTTTTTGGACTTCTTAAAAAGCCGCAAACGCAATTGTTTTGCAACTTGCTTATTTTATATTTGTATTTATGTGAAGTTAAATACACTTTTATTGTTCTCCGACTTGTATATTCGTGTTTCTTTTTCGTCTGAGTCCTAAGTGTCTGGTCGAAACACAGCAATTAAGAACTATAAATTTCAGAGGCTAGAAAAATGGTATTCAAAACTTCTCTGCTCACTTAAATACATTATAATTCATTGAAAGTTGTTTATAAAAGTTAATGTTCTGTTGATATGGTATTATAATTGGAGTTCAGTGAAAAAGATTGTAATATTTCAATGAATAAAGTATAAGATAGATTGACAGACGATAATGTGATGAGTTGTGTGTGTGTGTGTGTGTCTGTGTGTTCGTTAACGTTTGTATGCTTGAGTGGAATGAAATGTTACAAAAACAAGTGCCCGCATTGGGACGCACTTATGACACTAGTCCGTAGACTTGGGTCGACTGGGCTGAATTTGTTTATTGAAAGAAAATATGTCCCTTTTAAATGATTTGGATAGCTCCAAGACAAATCATTTCAAATAAATTCAGAAAGTTTTCTGATTGGTCGAAAATATAATTATTTGTTTTTATTTAGGATAATGTATGCGCAAACGATATGCGTACAAACGCGTTTTTGCATTTTGATTTTGTACGTCGATGTGTAAACATCGACGTACAAACACGACAAAGGAAATAAACGAAAATGAAAAGAAAAGAAGAAATCAACAATAAAAATATAGCGGATAATAATCGCTGATAAGAAACCACAAATTTTATCCGAATAAATTAACAATATTTCTGGGTGCTTTTGCATTTACCGATCCGCGATTTCCACGAAATTGGCTCAGACTTGCTCAGCAGCTGACGGAAATAACCGGAAAAGGTCGACCGAACGTTCCTCAATTTTCTCCGAACGCGATGCTTTTTTTTCATAAATTCTAAGAAATAAAAAAGAATTTTAATCGCGCAAGTTAGGGTTAGGGTTTAAGGTTAGGGTTTAGGGTTAGGGTTAGGGTTAAGGCTGCGTTAGATACAATTTTTGTAATTTTATTCATTGTATATTCTATGTTTTTCTTGTTTATCATTATATTTTTCTCGTAGCGGTTTAACCTTACGCGATCGGCCATTTCCGGTTATCCCGTCAGCAGCAGAACACACCCGAAAAACTTCGTGGAAACCCCGGGTCAGTAAATGCAGAAGTACCCATGATATTTCTGATTCCATGATCTTCTCTTCTAGCCGAAATATTTTGTAATTTTGTAAGGGAATTAATGAAACTCCCCTTCAACAACATCGCCATGAACAGAGACAAATCCCAGTTCCAAAGTTCTCTTTCAGCTATCAAAAATTCGACTGCCCGCCTTCCTCAATTCGTCCCTTTTAAAGTGGTTCTTCTCATATTCAAATGAGTGCCATCTATTACCAACACATTTCTGTTTTTTTTTTTCCACTGAAAACCGATTGGCCTACACGCGAAACAGACCACACGCTTCAAACTTGCTAACCCTTCGTTTTCTTCTCCATTGCTACAGTAAGTAACATTTGATCCAACTTTATATTTTAAACCACAATATGCCCCAATATTTCTAGAAGTAGAGTTCTAGTTCATTATCCTCGCAAATATTCTTTGATATAGTACACGGCATAATCACATTGACACACCGGTTCTCGCCAGACCACCGAAGTTGAGCAACGTTGAGCCTGGCCAGTACCAGATGGTTGACCATTTGGGAAGGCAAGGCACTGTATGAATCGCGCAGTAAAATACCAGGTTGAGAAACTGGCGCAGTCCATCCTTCTCTCGAGGGTAGATGGAGCTCTCTTAATACGTGGTAGGCACCCTATCTAGTGATGGCGTTACAATAAAAAAATACCCTTGATATCCCTGGCGAAGCATCAAGTATTCAGCTACCGACAAGATTTGAATTACCCTACAAACTCGTGTAGTGAGTTCAATCTCGGCTACGGCCGCACTGGATGGATGGATGGATAGTACTGAAGTATTGAAGTGAATTTGCCAGTTCTGGTTTGCAGAATGTGGTTCAGAGAAACTAAGCTGAAATGAAAACATAATAAAGAGAAGTAAAGAGAATAGAAATTAACAATTTTCTTCTTTTTTTTGTAATCATTTCACTTTCGTTTGATGTTAAAAAGTTCGGCGTCATTTTTTAATGTCTAGTCATTCTTACCCCATTAACAATCAAAGGAAGAAAATTTACGAAAGAAACCAGAGAGTAGAAAGTGAACCTTAGGTTTACTTTCGGCAGCCTTATAACTCTCTCTACTTTTATTTTGTCATTTAGTCCTCACATTCCATGAGCGATGTTTCTGACAAAGAGGAAAGAATTACGGTTTTCTGGGTTGGAATATATCCACATAACATTTATCGTTGTCTAGTCTTCCATAAAAGTCTTTGTAAAAGTTTATTTAATTTATGCCCTCCCATTAGTTTTATATGGCCTTGATTGTATCACATGGACTAAACAACTAGCCAATAGCATTAAGGTATTTCAAAATCACGTAATGCGTTTCATTATGGGATATCGCTTCATCGAAAAAAACAAAATATTCACCCTCTGTCAAACTACTTCCATACCCCCTCTATTTGATTAAAAAAAAAATAAAACCCTTAAAATTTTGGCCATGTCAAACGATCAACCACTGGCTTGTCAAAGTTATGCTATGTTAGAAGGCACAAGTGGAGAGAAAATGTTTTTGACTGAACTCGATAGTTTGGCGTCCATCAACCAACTTGCCCTGGATCGTTATGAATGGCGAAAAATAAGTCACGTGAGTTCGCAATTCGCACCAATAATGATCAGTCTCTGATATTGAAGTGGTATATGTTAGCTATTTATACCAAGTTACGAGGAGGCTTGGGTAGAAATATCAATCGAGGATTCGTTCTCAACAAACAACCGACATGTTTTGGGCTATTTGCGTGCTCTTCCAGCTGTTAGACTGAGGTATTGGCCTCGATGGTATCTAGGAGGGCCACTCTTCCTGATCTTGCCTCCTGGCTTTCGAATAGAGTAAGTTCATTGCTTATTGCCTGAGGCGCCCTAGTAGGAAATGTTTACGGGCTGTTCAAGCAATTTTTGCTAGGCTAGAGTGCTCCTTTAAGAACGCTGGCGTGACACTTCCCACCTTCCGACCTTGTGTCATATCTTTCTGCGATGGGAAAGAAGTAAACCCTAACCCTCCTAGTATGGTAAAAATATTGCGCAATAGAAAAAAGTCAATATTTGTGTGTTATAGAAATAGATCTGTTAGTCAACACATTCATATGAGTCTCAGTAAAAGTTAAATGTTTCAAGTAATCTAAAGACATCATTGAAATTTTCCTTCGATTCCATCTGAAGTCACTAGGGGAAATTATCGGTTAGGTTCATAAAATAACCGAAGTTTGTTAAACTGTAAAGAAACGAAATTCATTTTAAAAATAAATTTTCTTCGTTTCATAAAACTAAAATCAAAATTAAAGAAGCATATCTCGTTGAAGAACATATTAAAATAGTTTGAACATTTAAATAATTATCTTTATTGGCGTTTTAAAACTGTATTATTTTCGTACAACATGTGATTGCACGTACTATCCCCTGTTCTCGTCAGCTCCCAACACTTCGTGCAAACGCATCGGCTTAAAATTCACAGGCAATATGAAGTAATTGCCAAGACTGCTGCAAAGAAGGTGAGCTCTCTCTACGATGCCAGAAAATTAATAATACCAGAGAGTATCCTGTACCTTTACAAAGTCACTATTCGCCCGTGCATGGAATATTGTTGTCACATCTGGGTTGGTGCATCTATCACTAGTTTCTCACTCCTAGATAGGGTTAAAAAAAAAGTCGCCAAACTAAAAGGTCCCGCACTAGCTACCAAACTCCAACCTCTGCCCCATCGTCGAAAACTAGCATCTCCGGACATGTTTTACAAATATTATAATGGAATGTGCTCTGACGAACTAAAAGCACTTGTACCCCCTCGACCTAAATACCCCTGACTAATCCGATAAGTAATAAAATCCCACCTTTATGCTGTAGAGATCCTTAGTTGCCGTAAAGCCTTTTACTCAAATAGCTTCTTCCATCGAACTACTAGACTTTGGAATTCATTTTCGGATCCCTGCTTCCAGACTGCACTGACATGCAGAAGTTCAAGTGTATTGTGGACATATATCTCGCTGCTCAACTCCCTATATAGTATCTCTGTAAATTTGGTCTCATATAGTAACCCCTTACAACAAAGTGGCACTGTACCTTGTTTGGTGTGGAATAACAGTACAACCCCCAAATACAAATAACAAAAAAAAAAAAAAAAACAAAAAAAAAACAACACCCCCCCCAAAAAAAACCCCAAACAAACAAAAAACAAACAAACAAGCAAATAAACAAAACAAAACAAACAAACAAACAAACAAACAAACAAAAAACAGGGATACTAATACAGTTTCAGTAGCTATGGCGGTATTATCACCCCTGGCATCGCTGGTAGTTTTGACCACTAGACAAGATATAATTTGTTTTCGTCTTGCTTTGATAAAGCACTTGTTTTGATAATGTTTTATGGTGATCATCTATATATAAAAAATAATAAATAATAAACGAATTCGTTTCGGAATTATTTAAATGAGAATTGATAATTTGTACTATTTAGGTTATTCGGACTACTATTCTCATCTTGAGTACTATTTACACAACATTTCAGTCGATGTAACCTCCGACCTTCTTCAAGTATACGTTGTCCGCAAAGACACGTGGTGTAGTGGATAAGTACTTGGTAAAACTCCGTTATAAATTACACTCTTCTGGAGGTTGAAGGTTCAATCTTAAATAACCTCCTGAAGAGATTATTTATCTCCGTCACACGACGGTACAAGGGTCGGATAGTAGGATTGAAGAGCCAGCGTCTCAGAGGAGGAGCACTTTGGTCTGCAAAAAAATGCCTGGGTAGCTCTGTCGGCATTCCCCGGCAGTAGCCTCTGTCGGCATTCCCCGGCAGTAGCGCACGAGGTGATTAACAAGAAACTAATCCCTTCTCAAAGAGAGAAGGCAAAGCCTAGGAGGATGAACCTCCTAGAACTGCACAGGACTAACAACATACTATAGTCAACAAGGAAAAAAAGCCATATAAGAAATGGTATAGACTCTGTTGGCTTTATCTGTTACGTTATGGGTTTTGTCGAACATTGGCGAAGCGTAATTCCCTTTTCGTCATTTTTGACGGAGGGTGGACGTAAGTCTATAAATATTGCTTTATTTTCGTATTAGTGAAAGATAAACGCCCATGACGTGCAGTAGTTTTGCATCACTTATTGCTAAATTGCTAACGTAACAATATAGTCATAATGCCATCTACAAATACTATTATGTGAGAGGGAAGAAAGAAAAGAAAGACGATTAATGTATAGATACATAGAGAGAGAGAGAGAGAGAGAGAGAGAGAGAGAGAGAGAGAGAGAGAGAGAGGAGCTTTTTGCTGCGTTGATGGGAGAAAAAAACGAATCGATATTGTTGAAACATTGGCTTTAATCAAAACCGCTTTGAATCAGATTTGATTTCTTTCCCATCTTTTCCGGATACATCGGCATTTCTATAATAAGCCTTTGCGGTGCGGATGAGATCTTTTAAGAGAGAAATTTCAAGAATGTTTCGTGCCATTTATGGCATTCTTGTGCGAAAGTAAGAAAATATTTGACAGAAATTCCTGCAATACGTTAAATATTAATGAAGTGTACGACGACCTGTCGTTCTTTCTCCTTTTCCTGTCTTCCTCTTCTTCTTTCTTTGTACTTCTTCCTTTCTGTCGCCCTGCTCTTTTTTCTTTCCTTCATTTCTTCTGTCGTTTTTCTTTCGTTGTCTCTTCCATTTTATTTTCTTTCCTTTCTTTCCTTTCTCTTCCCATTCCTTCCTTTTGTTGCTTTCTTCTTTTTTTTGTTTTTTCTCTTTTCATTCATTCATTATTTCTCTTTTTCCTTTCTATTGCTTTTTTTGTCTTTCTGTCTTTTGTCTTCTGTTGCCTTTTCGTTCCTTTTCTCTCTTTCATTTCTTCTATCTTTTTGTCTTTTTCTGTCATTTCCATTGAATTGTTTTTCACTTCTTTTCTCTTCTTTCTTTTTACTTCTGCTTCCCCCCCTTTCTTCCTTTTGTTGCTTCTTTTTATTCTTTTTTATTTTCTTTGTCTTCATTCATTCACTCTTCCTTTTCTTCTTTATTGTTACTTTTTTTCATTTGTTCTCTTTCTTCCTTTCATTCCTTTTCTTTTTCTTTTTTCTTTCTTTCTTTCTCCTTTCTTTGTTACTTTCCCTCTTTCTTCTTTTTCTGGTGCTTTTTTACATTTTTTTCGTCCATTCTTTTTCGTTATTTCATTCTTTCACCCTTGTTCCGTTTTCGTCTCTTTTTTCTTTCTTTCTTTCTTTCTTTCTTTTTCCCTTTTCTTCTTTTCTTTTACCTGTATAAAAGTCAGGTACGTCATAACATAGAGTACTGCTACCACATCATGGGAGGTGCCGTTCCGAGTTACCGTTCTTGCCGAGACAAAGTACAGAATCGGTTTACAAATTTACTGGAAGATGGTCTCTTCTCTTGTAGCGTGTCGCTGTAGCCAGAAAGTGGTTATTTTCATAGAAGGTACTCAACTGAGCTCAAATTTCTGGTTTTCCATTGTAAAATATTCATAGCAAGAACTCATCTTATTCCAACAGCTATTCACGGTGTCCATTTTGTTTTATTATTATCTACTTTTGCCAATGAATGCGAATTGTATTTTGGCCAGAGTGAACGTTGAAATGTGAAAACAAAAAGCACACACACACACACACACACACACACACACACACACACACACACACACACACACACACACACACACACACACACACACACAACAAAAGCAAAACAAAAAAAAAAACAAAAAACGGGCAAGTTGTTAATCATCTCTCTCTTCTCTCGTGTAGACATTTTAAAATTTTTTGTTCTCTAATCTAACGTCGTAGACTCGGCTTGCAAGACTAAAACAAAAGGCAAAAAAGAAAGAACAAGACGAAGAAATATACGTGTTTTCAGTTCGCGCCAGAGATTTTTCTGGGTATTCTTTTATTTTCAAAATTTCTTAATGCGCATGAACTGTAGTTTCCCTCTTATTTGCAAAGGCGGATACATCTTGACTCACACTAAAATCTATATTTACAAATTATAAAACATCTTCACATATGTGCGTGTTTCACGCGTAAATTTAACTTTAATGATTATGCATTGAATTTATAGCAACAGATTCGCGAAGACATTCGAATAAATGCGGAAGTTGCTCAGAGGTCAAGCCTTTGACCTTTACTATTCCTGATATTCATAAACGACCTCCCTGATAAAATTGTGTCTGAGATGGGTATACTTGCTGATGATGCAATGCTTTATAAAAGGCATGAGGAGAAAAGAGGTACATCCATATTTATAGCAATGGAAGAATCCTTAGAAAACAACCTCCAGTCCGTAGTGGAATTAGGTTGTAAATGGATGGTTACATTTAATGTCACTGAGACGAAGCTTCTTTCCTTTAACAATTACAAAAAAACCTTCTCAACCACCGATAGTCATGACTAATAACACCCAACATAAGAACTCCCCCTTCAAACTCTTCGGCCTAACATTCACATTCAACATGAATTGGAACAAATACATTGAGGCCATTGCCAAGCCTGCTGCAAAGAAAGTAGTCTCTCACTACTAGGCTAGAAAATTACTCACATCTGAGAATTACATGGATATCCTGTATCTCTACAAAACCACCATTTTCCCATGCACGGAGTTTGTTCTCACATTTTGGCTGGCGCATCCACTACTAGTTTCTGTCTCTATAATATGAACAAAGCTTCTTTCTTAGAACTGCACGCCTGTGGAACTCTGTTCCGTCTGCCTGCTTCCCTCCGGACTACAACTTGGTTGTCTTCAAGTCCAATGTTAACAAATTCCTAATGAACCGCCCCCTTAAGTAA
The DNA here is from genome assembly GCF_053919585.1 of Euprymna scolopes. NCBI lineage: Eukaryota > Metazoa > Mollusca > Cephalopoda > Sepiida > Sepiolidae > Euprymna > Euprymna scolopes. The sequence continues at coordinate 113,836,380 of NC_136493.1, read as the reverse complement.
ACATTTCAGCAAATCTCCTCACTAACGTAATGTACTTGCAATAACCCTTATCCCTGAGTGGCTTCCGGGCCTTGATAAGTGGTGATCACTGTGTAAAAAAAAAAATAGTCTCCAACAGAGTCTTCAATCTGATAGGTCACACACTGTCAACTAAGCTCCAATACCTGTCCCATTGTCGCAATGTTGCATCATTGTGCCAAAGTTAGAAGAACTTTAATGGAACGTGCTTGATGAACTCATCGCACTTAAACCTCCTGTACGTACATACTCCCACAAACCCGTTTAACAACAAAACCATCTCTTAACTATTGAGGTTCCTAGATGTCGGAAATCTTTCTACTCTAATAGCATCTTCTCCCGAATTTTTAGACTTTGGAATTCCCCTTGTTACCTGCTTCCCTGACTGTACTGACATACAGATGTTTCAATGTAACATAAACCGACATCTCACTCATCTTCTTACATAGTCCCCTGTAAAATTATAAATGAGAACAAAAATAAACGGAGATTTGAATCTTTATCACAAAACTACCCAAGGTAGGTAGTTTTGTGATAAAGGGACATAACTCCTAATATTTCGAGGCAATTTTTACTGGTTATGAAGAATATGATTTTCAGGGCCTTTTCAAAACATTTTTTCTATATATTGAGGGGAGAGAGGAGATTAACCATTAAAGAGTTCCGTCCCTGCAAGGAAAGTATTTTTTCCAAGTGGCAATATGCCTTTTTGAGGATGAACAAAAATAAAAAAAAAACAGTTATCCTCTTTCTTTACCCGCTTTGTTTTAATTCACTTTCCTCGTCATTCCTAGAAGCAAGTAAGTTTTTAAATGAACATGTGAACTGGATGAATTTTTAACCAATGAAAATCGTTTAAACCCCTAAAATTAATACGCCTATATGAAAGTAATTAGCCAGTGCGAACTTAGAAACTCAAAACGATTTTTCTCCAGAATTCCCAAGCCGGTCGCTGTACCGAAAGATCTAAAAACAATCTTCCCCCGTTTGGTCAGGGAAGGTAGAAGGCAAAGGCAAAGAAGGTAGAAGGTAGCAGGCAAAAAGACTCAATGACTCACACACTAGCTTCCTTTATCTCGCGCACACATTCTTATACACTAGCAAGAGTCAGGCGAGGAGAAACTAACTGTTACACACAACTATACACGCACTAACAAGAAAAAGGTAAACCAACACACACACATACAGAATGCCACGCTGCCAAATACTTACATACGCATATTATTCAAACTATTAACATTTTAGATTGAGATTATTTATTCAACTTTCTTTAAAAAACATATTGTTTGTCTTATGGATATTTACTGATTGAAAATAATTTTTATATGCTTATAAAATTGTAGATGTACAAATGTTTTATTAGAACTTCTTGTTTCTCGATTTTTGCTTTTGAAAACACTTTTATATTTTAGTATGCAATTACTACATGGTGACCTTTCTATTCTCTTAGTGTTTCTTTTATTTCTATTTTATTATGAATCTATGCCTTCATCTTTATGCTAAAGCATAACATTTATAGACAATTTATATTAAATGTCAAGTGGTTCTTATCAATACCGGAAGTTAGCTACCAAATCCAGGGATCACACCACAAATTTATATATTGTTTTCTTTTTGTTAAACTGTTATTTATTCGAATAAAAAAATGCAAAAACATAAACTAAAACGAATAGAATCTTATTAAAAATAATTTAATTGCAAAATTAAAATCACCATAATGCATTTTAGTTTCTTCGTAAACAAGTTAGCAATATTTAGATTTTTTGTTAATAGTTCAACAAAAATGATTAAATTTCTTCATGGATCTTCGAAATGTGAATTGAATTTATCACGTTGACAAGAAAGTTCTTGCGGGTTTTAACTGTTAAATTCAGATAGACATATCGCGGCTCAAAAAAGCAAATTCTTGATCGAAATAAGCAATATCAGAATCAACACACATTTGCCAACGCATTTATTTATGTTAGTTACGTAAAAATCTTGCGTTCTATGAAATTGATGAGGTCACTGAAGGCGTTTTTGATATCGCTTAGGTTTTTGAAGCATTTCTAACGCAAACAGTTGCCGAAATGCTTGAAAAACGTGGTAGTCGGTAGGTGAGAGTATGGCGGATGAGGCAGAGTTTCGTAGCCCAATTCGTTCAACTTCTTCAAGGTCGGTTTAATAACGTGCGGTCGGGCATTGTTGTGGAGGAGAATTGGGCCTTTTCTGTTGACTAATGCTGGGTGTTGTTGAAGTTTCTGATGTATTTGATCTCCACCGTAATGGTTTCAACTGAATTAAAAAAAAAAAACTGTAATGAATGAGACCGGTCGCAGACCACCAACAGCTAGCATGACCTTTTTTAGTGCAACTCTGGCTTCGGGAAGTGTTGTGGAGCTTTGTCGGTGTCTAACCACTGAGCTGAGCGTCATCGGTTGTCGTAATGAACCCACTTTCCATCGCAAGTCACAACCCGGTCGAGTAACGAATCGTTTTTGTTGCGTAATAGAGGGAAAGATGACACTTCATAAACGCGTTGCTTTTGGTTGTCGGGCAATTCGTGAGGCACCCATTTATCAAGTCTTTTGTCTTTCCAATCTCTCTCAAGTGGATGGAAATCGTCGAATACGTTACGTCTAATATAGAAGCAAGTTCTCGAAAGTTGTGCGTGGATTGGCATCGATTAAGGCTCTTAATTGATCGTTGTCAACATCCGATGGCCGACCACTACGCCCATGATCTTCAAGACTCTCGCCGCTACCACTAAATTTCTTAAACCACCATTGTTCTGTGCGTTCTGTGTTTTTCGGTGTTGCTTGAATTGAAATAAGAAAATTATGTGAATTTGCTTTTTTTTTCTATTTTGTATTTAACGTTTTGAAAAGAAGACATCATTGTTTTAAAACGATTGTAATTTAAACGATTAGATAGAGCAAAAAAAAAAAAAACGCCCTTTGAAATGATATCTAAAGTAAAGGTATTATAACAAAAACCTATTTGAAAATACATCATTTGAAATCAAAATTAAAAATTCCGCAAGAACTTTCTTCTCAACCTAATAAAGTCTAAGATTAAAACCATTATAATGCATTTCAGTTTCTTCGTAAACAAGTGAGCCATTTTTAATCTTTCCTTAATAGTTGAACAAAAGGAAAAACGGTGGGATCCTTCTATCGATCCAGTAGATATCTACCTGCTGATGCAATTCTCTACCTATATAAGAGCCAGATACGTCCAAGGATAGAGTATTGCTGTCACAGCTGGACAGGAGCTTCTAGGAAGAATTTATCCTGCCTTGACAGAGTTCAGAATAGACTTCGTAGCCTAGTGAGGGATGCCCTTTTCTCTTCACTGCAACCTCTTTCTCACAGAAGAGACATTGCGAGCTTGTCTCTGTTTTATCATTATTTTCATGACAAGTGCTAGTCTTAGCTCTAATCTATTGCCCCCCCCTCGCAAAGCATTCACGAGAAACACTTGTTTGGCTGTAAACACTATCTCCCCCACTCTTTATCTGTACCTAAGCCTAAGCGTAGATTCCATGATCAAAACTTCTTTCTTAGAACTGCACACCTGTGGAATTCTCTGCCGTTTACCTGCTTTTCAGCTCACTACAATATGGCCGTCTTCAAGTCCAACGTAAACAAGTTCTTGATGAGCCGTTCCCCTTAAGTAATCCAATTCACCAAATTTACACTTCTAACGATTACTATGATATTGTCCTTTTGACCACTGTACACTCTTTAACCCTTATCCTCGAGTGGCCTTTGAGCTTTGATAAGTGGTCATTCCTTTGTAAAAAAAGCATCAAAACTCTTGAATAGAAATCCATTTCTGGCTTTAAAAATTATTAGCAAATTCCTATGTACGTTTTAAAAAATAGTTTTTTTTATAAAGATTAATGCAACATTAGATTAACAAAATTACAGTTTTATAATGTTAGTTTATTTCATAATTTAATGCACAAACGACTTGCACTGACTGAATCGAGATGTGATTATGACGATCGCTAAAAAGCAAATGGCTCTAATTGCTACACTCTCTTTTTTCTCCTGTGCGTTATGAGTAAGTTGCTGAAATCCTTAATAAACAGAGAATTGGTCAACCACCTCAGCTAAAATAACCTGCTCAGATACATGCAACATGGTTTTCGTTCTACGAGATCTAAAGCTACTATATCACACAGGATTATTGAATCTCTTGACGGGGGCTTCGTTTCTAGACGAATAGCTCTTGACATATCAAAGGTTTTTGATAGACTATGGAATAAAGGTCTACTTCACAAGATCGCCAGCTATGGAATAGCTGGAAATGTCCGCTCAGTTATTAAATCCTTTCTCTCTGATAGGCTTATAAGCACTTGTCATGAAAATAATGATAAAACAGAGACAAGCTCGCAATGTCTCTTCTGTGAGAAAGAGGTTGCAGTGAAGAGAAAAGGGCACCCCTCACTAGGCTACGAAGTCTATTCTGAACTCTGTCAAGGCAGGATAAATTCTTCCTAGAAGCTCCTTGATAGGCAAAAATTAGAAACTCGTATTAACGCTGGTATCCCACAGGGTGCTATCATGAGCCGAACCTTCTTCCCGGTCTTCATCAATGATCTCCCAAATCACATTCTTATATTATTCGTAGACATTCATGCCGACGACGCCACGATCTATGACAATACTTCAAAGGCTAACAATGACCAATATCTATCTGATTCCCTTTTTTTCTGATCTTGAAAACGTGGTGCAGTCGCTCTGACCCCCCATCACACCTCAATTGAAATGAATATCTTTCGTCTTGACAAGCTTCTGAGACTGACCTTCATCCCTGATCTGAAATGGAAGACATACATCAAACCTGTTGCCAATATTGCTGGAATAATGATTGGACCACTATACGACTTCAGCAGGTATCTCACTACCGATGCAATCCTCTACCCGCATAAGAGTCAGGCACATCCTAAAATGAAGTACTGTTGCCACACCATGGCAAGAGCTGCCCGACGCTACCTATCATTTCTTGATAGAGTTCAAACCGGCTTCGAAACCTTTCCTCTTCCCTTCAACCCTTTTCCCACAGAAGAGACGTTGCGAGCCCCTTTCTGCTCTATCGCTATCGTGGCAAGTGCTCAACTGAACTCCAATCTATAGTCCTTCTTGCCAAATCTTCACAAAAAACACTGGACTAGCTACAACTACTATATATGATTTCACCCACTCTCTATAAGTGCCTAAATCTAAACGCAAATACGCATAGCTTCTGTTCTGTTAGCCTGCTTCCCAGTTGAATACAACATGGTAGCCTTCAAATCCAATGTAAACAAGTTCTTGTTGAGCCGTCCCCATAATTAATCAAATTCTACCCAATTTACACCATTAGCGATTACTACACTACTATCGTATATTCATTAACTCTTATCCTCGAGTGCTGTTCTGGCCTTGATAAGTAGTGATTCCCAAGTAAAAGAAAACAAGCAAACAAAAACCCGACAATTTAGGAACAAACAAACAGCAAAATTAACAAATGCAGAACAAAACATTAAAGTAAAAAAAAAAAAAAAACTCTTGTCGAGACGTTCTTTAATGTTTAGAATTAATTATTTAAAACAAAGTTCAAACGTGTATGATAATCAGCGTCGTAATGGTTGATAGCGTCTCCGTATCAAAATGGTTGATTGCTTTGATGTTTGTGGCAGCCGCCCAAAAGGACGGGCTAAGTGAGAGACGTAAGTAGAAATTAATGGATGAAAGGATGAGACCTAATCTGGTTTTATTCAAGCTGTGAAGAGAGTAATAAAATATCTATTAAAGCCTAACCCTAACTCAGACCCTAACCCTAACCCTAATCCTAACCCTAACACTAAACACAAACCAAAACCCTAATCCCAAGGCTAACCTCCATAACTCTAAACTCTAACCTAATCCTAAACCAAACCCTAAAGAGATGTGCATCAGTTTTTTACTTAAATTATCCGGTGTTTATTGACATACTGTTCACTGTGCATGCTTATATAATATAAGTAGTCCTTCTGTTAGGCGGCAAAAACGTTTTGTTGTGAATTTTTGATTAGAAGAAATCAAAGAAAAGATAAAATCGTGTTAAAAATCTATTATGGTTAAAAGGGACTTTTTAAAGCGTTGAGTTTTAATTCTCATTAAGATTGATAAAGCATTTGTTTTTATGTATACTTTTGTCAAACTTGTATTGTGTTTCGGTGATGTAATTTATTGCATTGATTAAATATCAATCTTTATAGTAGGTGAATTGGTCTGGTCTCTTTTTATTAATATAAGTTTTGGTAGTTTGTTAGGTTGTTTCTATGGTACGGATACTGAACAAGGCTTATTCTTTAGCAGAGATATTAAAGATATTTGAATCGATAATTTAAAGTAGCAAGTTAATTCCTCTATAATTTTACCTGTTCATGTTTGACTTTTAATTGAAATATTCTAGTGCTCACGTCAAAAATAACTTCAAATTGAGGAGGCAAAAAGAATGTTCGCAAAATGAAAAATTGTTATTTAAATGTAACTTTAGAACATTAATGCCACACAAATAAAACAGGAACACAATGAACTAGTTAATATTTAGTCGCATATCCCTTCTGTAATTTGACAGTCTGCAATCTTTTAGGAATTCCTTGAATTAGACTGCAGCAATACTCCGTGGAAAGGGCATCCCATGTTCTTTAATTTTGTCCAAATTTCTTCCAAATTTTAAATTTTATAATTGCGTAATGCCATATGTTTTCGATAGGATTGAGATCTGGATATTGTGCATGCCAATCCAAACACGGAATATCATGCTCTTCCAGGAACCTCTTGACATTGATGGAAAATTGTTATTAAATGTAACTTTAGAACATTAATGCAACACAAATACAACAGGAACACAATTTAGTAGCATAGCCCTTCTGCAATTTAACAGACTGCAATCTTTTGGGAATTCCTTGAATTAGACTGCAGCAATACTCCGGGGAAACGGCATCCTGCTTTTCTTTAATTTTTGTTCAAAGTTCTTCCAAATTTGAAATTTTATCATTGCGTAGCTGTTGTTTGATATAATTCCATACGTTTTCGATAGGATTGAGGTCTGGAGATTGTGCAGGCCAATCCAAACACGGAATATCATGCTCTTCCAGGAGCCTCCTGACATTGTCAGCTGTGTGAATGGGAGCATTATCCTACATGAAGTTGGGATTATCATCCAAATTCCGACCAAAGTAGGGTAGAAAATGCTCAGTCAATATATTAATGTACTTGGTCGAATTAATTCGACCTTGCAAGCGAACTATAGACCCTTGGCCATTGGTACTAATAATGCCCCACACCAAAACTGAACCTCCACCACTTTGCAGCGTTGAAACTTAGCACCTAGGATTAAATTCTTCATCTTTCCTCCGACAGACGCACTGCTTACCATCGCTGCCTAGCCTATTGAACTTGCTTTCGTCGCTAAAAAGCACTTTTGACCAATATGAAGAGTCATGATTTCTTTTTGCTGGCTGTGTAATTACAAACAACCTATGAATATAGTTACAGCTACGGTATAATTGGAAATGTTTTCTCAATCATTAAATCATTTCTCTCCGATAGGCTCATAAGAGTAGTGGTCAATGGACAAAAATCGGAGGCCTGCAGTATTAATGCTGGATCCCTTAGGGGTCAATCCTGGGCCCAACTCTCTTCCTGATCTACATCAATGACCTCCCTAAACACATATTTAAATCATTCGTTGACATCTATGCTGATGACACGACCATCTACGGCAACACAGCAAAGGCTGTAAATGACAAAGTTCTCTCTGGTTCTCTCTCCTCTGATCTCGAGCGCGTGGTTCAGTGGGGAAAGACGTGGCTGGTTACCTTTAATGCATCTAAAACCAAACTCCTATTCTTACATCATCAACGCTCTGATCCCCACCTGGCATCAATTGTGATGGATGGCTCTCGTCTGGGAGAGGCCCCGTGTTTTGACAAGCTTCTGGGTTTGAACTTTACTCCTGATCTGAAATGGAACACGTACATCAAGTCTGTTGCCAAGGTCGCTGGAAAGATGGTGGAATCCTTCTACCGCTCCAGAAGATATCTCACTACTGATGCAATTCTCTATCTATATAAAAGCCAAGTACGTCCAAGGATGGAATACTGCTGCCATATCTGGGCAGGAGCTGCTAAAAATAGCCTATCCTGCCTTGACAGAGTACAAAATAGACTTCGTGGCTTAGTGGGGGATGCCCTTTTCTCTACCCTGCAAGCTCTCTCCCACAGAAGAGACGTTGCGAGCCTATCCTTGTTTTATCGTTATTTCCATGGCAGGTGCTCGTCTGAATTCCAATCTCTGGTCCCCCCTCGCCAATCTTTCACGAAAAACACCCGTCTAGCTGAATCCACTGTGAAAAATTTCCCCCACTCTTTATCTGTGCCTAAATCAAAACGTGGATTCCATGAACAAAGCTTCTTTCTTAGAACTGCACGCCTGTGGAACTCTGTTCTGTCTGCCTGCTTCCCACCGGATTACAACTTGGATGTCTTCAAGTCCAACGTTAACAAATTCTTAATGAACCGCCCCCTTAAGTAAACACTTCATCAAATCTCCACACTAACGCAATGTACTTGCAATAACCCTTACCCCTGAGTGGCTTACGGCCCTTGATAAGTGGTGACCACTGTGTAAAAAAAAAAAAAATCTAACACGTTTTTGAGTTAGCAATTCGTGACAGTTATAGCCCCAGAATCATGACATATACTTTTATAACATACTTTTGCTAATACATTTTTGTTAACTATATTACTGTGTTTGTCTGGATCATTACCGGCCTGCACCAAATACTTAATCTAGACATTCTCCTATAGAAATATTTTGTGTATGTTCATGGCTAACATGTGATGTCGAATAATTCGGTCTAATATTCTTGGTTTTAGTGTTATTATATGGAAACCTTGTAGCTAGCGATGTTTATACATCGGTGTCCAAAATAAAAATGCTTAAACTCGTTTCTGAGCAACCAGATTTGCGCATGTATTCATTCGAATTAATCAAAACAAATAAAAATATTTTGGACCAATCAGAAGATTTTCTGAATTTATTTGAAATGGCGCTTTTGGATCCATCCCGACCTATATGAGGTCTAATTTTTCCTACAATAAACAGTTGACCCAAAACTCAGGGTAGAATTTGCCTTAGCCTCCTCGTTTCTCTGTCGGGCTAGGGGTTGCTATCTCAACTTACGCATACAGATAGACATAAACATACGCATGCGGAAACTAACACACACACGATTCATTAACTCATAAACAACAAATGCATAAACTTAATCATTTAAATATTCCTAATTTTTCTCATTGAACTTTCTTTCTACAATGAAAACAAATGAAAATTTACTCTTATTAATAACTTTTAATCAAATATAATTTGTGTAATAGAGTGGGAAGTTTTGATTACCATTAATTCACGGCCCTTAAATTATCGATTCAAATATATTTAATATCTCAGCTAAAGAACAAGCCTTTTTCTGCAAAGACTCTGAATATATAAACAAATATTCTGTTTTCATGTCTATGTAAACTTTCATGTAAACACACACACACAGACACACACACAGACACACATATATGTATATATATATAAACATTTTAAACACACCCACACACACACGCATATATATATAAATATATATATATATATCAGGGAGATCCGACGTTGCTCGGGATTGAATGATGCCCAACAAATGTTTCACTCTCCCATATTTTTATTGTCATCGAAATTTTTCAATTAAATCAATTGATTGACTAACGATACGTGTTAGATGGATAGATGGATAGACGTAAACTCAGAAAACAGCATTTCTCTCACTTAGTCAGCAACATCGCTCATGGAATGTTTGGACTACAGGGCAAAATAAGGAAAGCAACGTTACGAGGCCGAAACTTTCGTTATTAAAACAACTTATTTATAGAAGTAGACATAGTGTTTTTATTTTTCGTTTTGTTTGTGGGATTTCGATTTCGTTTTGTTTGTGGTATTTCGATTTCAATTAAATCGATTGATTGCCTACTCTAGTTGAGAACCCATCGCGGTGCACCGGAATGAAGCTTCACATGTTTCCCCGCAGTGACTTAGTTCAGAATACATTATAGTCTACATTGCACTGTAGAGAACCTACTGTTGATTTTATAAAATTATATTTTATATAAAATGGCTTGAATTAAAGTTTAAAATGCAAAAGTCAAGTATCACGGTTTAATTGAAAGAGAAACATACTTTCGAACACGCCCCTGTCATATAAAAGAGCATACTCTTGATTTTATATGAGTGGCCTTACTGTTTGTGCGGGAATAATGGCTTGAATTTAAATTTATAACGAAAAAGTCAAATATCATGGTTCAATTATGCTTTAAACAGAAACATTTATTTCGAACGCACCCCTGTCATATCAAAGAACACACTGTTGATTTTATATTTCGAGTCTTTCGGCTTGTGTGATAATACTTCTCAAATGCAATTGTAATGTTAGGCTATATAAAGTGATAACATTGGTCAAAAGCGCCTGTTTTTTTTCTTTTATCGGATTATTTCGATTATCGATCATCGATGCTTATCGAAGATATTCCGATATAAAACGTATCTAAGAACACTGCCAGGCATATAAAGTGTCTTCGTGTGAAATTTCATAAAAATCGACCAGGCCGTTTCCGAATCCATAGGGAGCGAACTAACACACACGGACACACACATAGACAAAGTTCCTTTTATATAATATACGTTGTCCAACTTGCAAGTAGCTTGATCTCTCTAATTTTTCTCTAACCATTTTTTTTCCAGATTAAGCGGCCCACTTAAAAGCATCCCAATCTATTTCTGTTAATGACCAACTGGCACCACAAGACAAAATGTAATTCTTTTTCCAACAAGATGGCGCTACATGCGATACGTCTCACAAACCACTGACACGAGTTCATGACATATTTATGGAAGAGAGAACAATAAGCAAAGGGTTATGACCACCACGTTTCCTGGACTTGTCCTCGTGTCATTTTTATCTTTGATGGACTTTAAAACCAAAAAGTTTACGCAAATAATCCTCACAATTTAGACCGACTAAAGGAGAACATTACCAACGCTATCAGGAGAATCAGCAAAGAATATCTACAGGTAGTATCTGCAAACGTTGTAAAACGTGACCAGAAATGCATAGATGTCAACGGGGAGAACTTTATAGCATCTTTTATCACACTACAGGTAATTAAAACAATAAAAGAATGTCCCTCCTCTCTACTACATTTTCTGGGCTACTTTTAAGTGGGCCATCCAGTTTTCGAACTCATTATTTTATATAACATTTTTTATCGCTGTCTCACATGTAATTATAAAAAAGTTTTCAGTAAAAATGCTTCTCTAAAATCGACTCTCCCACCAAATCTTCTTCCCAAAATAGAATCCCTAAAATGGAAGCACAAAAAACTTTTGCGTTTAAAATAAAATCAGTTTATATTCTTTATTTCAGTGTTTGTTATGGGAACTTACCAATTCACTTGCAATGGGCTCTTCTAAAAAAACAAAACAAAAAACAAACAAAAAAAAAACAGAAAAGAAACAGGCTCCTTTGGTCTTTGACAGATTATGGATACTCACGAATGGGTGCCTGCGCGTGAAACTTTTGTGGCAGGAGGTGCGCAATCTCCAACCACACCTCTCCTGAGTCGACATTGTTAAATACCAGTGGCAAGTGGACTGGAAACAAACGCTGAGATAAGCGGAGAGTACATACAGCGCCTGGAATTCCAAAATGGTCACCCATCTTGTACTAACCAGACTCAACGTTTCTTAACTTCGGTGATCTGACGAGAACCAGTGTGTCAACGCGATTATGCCGTATATATTGACTCTTCTAATCATTATAAACACCCAGAGTTTAATACGCCCAACACGAGACTCCAGACTGTCTAACTAACAGTCGAAAAATGCCGGCAACCTTTTATTTGTATTCATTTTCTTGTATAATATATTCTTTTTCTCTTTAAATCTGTTGTTCGAGTCTTTCTTTATAAACCATTCCTAGAGCCACAACAGTGTTGCGCCATGCATATTCTCACGGTTCACAAGAAGAACCCTATCATTGGTTTTAATCTTGATATGATGCGAGTAGAAGTGTATATAGTCGTTTCTCTTTGTGCAATTGCTGTGTAAATGGAAATTAAATACAATGTGTTCTTTTAAATAGAATGATAGAATGGTATACTATAGCCTACTTATTTTTAATATGTAAAGTCAATAGTTGGTTTGATGGAATTTAATTTTCTTTATTCTTGTGTCTTTAGGGAGAATAAATACACTGTCAATATGTCTGTGATGTATTTATGCCATCAGTATGTCTGTGATGTGTACTGCATTTAAAGGGTGAATGTTTGGAATTCCAGGAATAGAGATGCTAGAACCTCGTTTTGACGGGTTTCATATTGGGAGATCGAAGTTTTGTTTTGTAGTGTGTGTTGTCGAATTTAAAACTAACTAACGATAGGTGTTAGATGGATAGACGCTAACGCAGAAAACAGCAATTCTCTCACTTTGTCAGAAACGTCGCTCATGGAATGTGAGGACTAAAGGATAAAATAATGGAAGCAAGAGTTACAAAGCTGCCGGAAACAAACCCATTTTATGAAACTTTCGTTATTAAAGCAACTTGTTCATAGAAGTAGATTTTGTATTTATTACTAAAGAACCAATTCTCTGTTGATTATCATATTGTACCCGATGCATAGTAGTTATTTAAAAAATTCGTGTTTTTTTTTTCGTTTCGTTTGTAATAATATTTTATTATAAAGTACTAGCAAGCCGCACAGCGTTGCCCGGTCGTAAAATACGCTTAAACATATTTTAATTTCTGCAGATTTTGTATTTATTACTAAAGAACCAATTCTCTATTGATTATCATATGCATAGTAGTGATTTCAAAAATTAAAAAATACATATTACTTTGGTGCAATCAGCTAGAATCGAAACCAAAAAAAATCTATAGCTCTTCAGCATTATTCATTATTATGAGCCTCGTTCATACACATATAAAAACCTTAAGAAATAACGTATATTTGCGAATACGTAAAAATAGGACATATTTATTCGGCTTACGCCTGCCAAGTTCCAATTTTTTCAATTTTGACCCTTAGCAGCTATTTTTACCGGCTAAAAACCAAATCGAATTTATTCCAGTGGTTCAAATCTCCTATATATCAAGGTTCAAATCTGTAAAGCCAACATTGACATAAATATTTAATAAATATAAAAATTAAAATAAATATGCCATGCTTGTGATACTTTTGTACATATTGATAATGGATAAGGAGAGATAAGCTTCTGGATGTTACAGGTTCAATCTTTACCAAAAATACAATTATGAATTACTGAGAGTTTCTATCCGGCCATTGCTTACAGATTGAAAGCATGCTACTCCGTGAATTAAATAAAGGGTTCCGTTCGAAATTCCGTGCAGATTCCCGAGTTTGACAGAAAGATTCCAATGTTCGACAGGATACACCTGAAGAAGGTCGAAGGTTACATCGACTGAAACTGAGCGAAAACAACACTCAAGATGTAGACAGTAGTCCGACTAATCTAATCCAATTAATATGAATTATCAATACTCTTCTAAAAAATTCAGAAACATGAAAGGAAAAGGATAACGACCGACGTCCGATTTCGTGACGGTGACGGGAGCATAGATCGAAACTTTTTTCTCCAACAAGAAAAACAAAACAAACAAACAAAAAAAAGTATCAGTAAATAGCAACAACTCGGGAGCAAATTCTAAAATTCAAATTAAGAAATTTTATTTAACCAGAACTAGTTTATTTATGTTTATTTTATTTATGAGAGACATGTAATATGTATTCAGTCCTGTATCTTCATCATTTCCCATAAGCATGAAATTAATAAGATTAAAGTCCGTGAATAAAGCGGAGAAATGTGCATTTTTATAAGACGAAAGCCCAGACTTATAATCCAAGTAAAAAAGATAATATTTGTGTAATTGTAAGGCTGGAAATCTTTCGTGACTGAGGAATCCTTCCCGACTAAGGAAATTGTTATTGTCAACATATTTTATAGAGGAAATATCACGGATTAAGGTATACCAGGGAAGTAAGAGTTTTGCAATGAGAAATATTCATTCTTTGTTGTTTGCACGAGCTTCATGGATAAAGGATTGCCGTTACAGCTTGAGCTTGATATTCTTTTCGGTGCAGTTTTACGTTTTTTAGACGGAGTCAGACCCGTGTGATAATCATGGGCATTGGTGAAATATCTTGCGGAAACGTTGTCTGGAACTTGTTTGTTTTTAGCGCGTCGGGCCTTTTATATTGATTTTCTAGAATGTTCTGGCCTGTTCACTGCCCAAATGCGCAAGTAGACAAAAATATAGCCCCATGGATTTGTGTGGAAAAAGGTTGCGTCACAACCACGATTCTACGCGCTGAAAGAATTGCATGGGTGCACGTTGACAAAACCAAATTGTTCCTGAAATTAATAAATTCCGTCTGAAAACATTTCTCTGATTACATTACAAGCGATTTGATTTAGCTGGTCATTACAAGCATAATATCAAATGCCAGTAATGTTTTTCTTTGTACTACATATAAAACGGTAGACGCTAGGTAAAGCTACCATTCACCCATGCATGGAGTATTGTTGCCACATCTGGGCTGGCGCTTCAATCATTAGTCTCTCACTCTTAGCCAGGGTTCAAAAAAGAATATCTAACCTAATAGGTACGGCACTGTCAGTCACACTCCAACCCCTGTCTTATCGCCGCAATATTAAATCTCTGTACCTATTTTACAAGTATTTTAATGGAATTTGCTCTGACGAACACGTAAGACTTTTGCACCCTCCGAACATAAATACTCCCAACTAATCCGACCAGCAGCAAAATCCCACCTTTCATTGTTAAGGTCCTTAATGTCAGAAAACCTTCTGCTCTAGTAGTTTCTTCCCATGAATTGACAGACTTTAGAATTCTCTGTCCTGTTTCCTACTCCCCTGATTGTACTGACATACAGAAGTTTAAATGTAATGTGAACATACATCTCCATGTTCCTAGTGTCTCTGTAGACATGGTCCCAAATAGCAGCCCCTTACGTCTAACTAGTGATATACATTGTTTGGGGTCAATGAAGGTAAAAAAAAATTACATACCTAGATGCTGTAACAACACCATTCAAGAAGCGGATATAAACTAGCAAATTCAATCGATTTCCTAAGATTTGTTTTTTAAGATTTGGTTTAAGACAGAGTAAAAATTTGAAAGCAAACAGGAATGACCTAGATTTAAAAGAGACGTGGATGTATAGAAATATTATTGAGGTCAGGTTTAGCAAGAGAAACATTGAAAGCCGCTCAAAGATTATGTTATTCGTCGATAGCGAATAGGATAAAAGAATGTCAGAATAGGTTAACTGTTTTGTGCATTCTTGCATCCCGTTCAAATGAATAGAATGCTCCTCCCACACACTCTCTCTTTTTCTGCATATTCAACGTTGTAGAGTCTACCCTTTACCAAAATTTACCAAATCGTTACTTTCGTTATATTTATTGCATTATCGTTATTTTCATGGCAAGTGCTCGTCTGAGCTCCAATCTATGCCCCCCCTGACCGGAGTTTCACGGAAAACACTCATCTGGCTGAAACCAATATCAATAATTTCCCCCACTCTTTATCTGTGCCAAAACCTAAACATAGATTCCATAAACAAAGCTTCCGTTTTCCATTTTCCGTTTTCCTGCTTTCCAACTGATTACAATATGATAATCTTCAAGTCTAAACTAAACAAGTTCTTGGTGAGCCATCCTCTTAAGTAATTCAATTTACCCACTATTAACGATTACTACGACATTTTCCCATTGACTACTGTACACTCATTAACTCTTATCCTCGAGTGGCATCCGGGCCTTAATAAGTGGTGACTCCTTTGTAAAAAAAAAAAAAAAATATCCCACCGTAATATATTGTATCTGCCCTACGAAGCGCCGCACATAACATAACTTAAGCCATTAAAAAAAAATATATATATTACCCCCTTACTTGGCTCAATGAACCTTTTACACATAAATTAAAAGAAGCAGAAAACTCTTGCATTATTAAGATTAATCGACCTACTGTTTTGATCTGAAGTGTTATTCGCACAGTGTTTATGTATCGATTTTCAGTATTTACTTAAACAGTGCCCAATACGAGAGTAAGGGCTAGATAGTAAGTTATGGAAACAAATTAATGACAGGTAAGCTACAAAGAGATCTCTGCTTTTCATCCCAGTAAGGAGTCATCAGGCTAAAATGTGCATTTTTAACGTTATGCATTGATTTGTGGTAATTCATTAGTAAAAAAACAAGCAAACAAACAAATAAAAAAAAAAACAAGACAGAATTTATCTCGTATCTTGGATTTTATGTATTTGCAATGGTTTATCAATGTTTTTTTTTATGTTAGTTATTGTTTTTTTTTTGTTATACGTTATAATGGCTCGGTATTTTTGACCGTGCTTTTGTAAACGAATATTTCTTTTCATCCGTTTGTCTCATTAATTTCTTCCTTTTTCTTTTCATCCGTTTGTCTCATTAATTTCTTCCTTTTTCTTTTCATCCGTTTGTCTCATTAATTTCTTCCTTTTTTTCTATTATTTCTGCATTTCCTATTTATTAACCTTTTCTTATATATATATATATATATATATATATATATATATATATATATATATATATATATATATAAAAGTAAAACTGCACAAAGTTCTTTCTTGGCCAATTCTTCTTTGATTAGAAATCGATTAATTTATCGATCATTTTTTGCGGGGGGGGGGACAAAAGAGACAAAATGGCGACTCTTGTGTGAGCAGTTTGAAATCCGACAAATCAAACGACCAACCAGAATTACTCTTTCAAACGTCAATCATATATCAGGGCAATTCCGTGTGTTTAGCGTTTTTTTTGTTTCTTGTGTTTTTTGTTTGTTTGTTTATTGTGTTTGTATGTGAATAAACGTACGGCTATCTGTCTGGCCTGCATCCAAACTAAACATCAATATCAAAACTAATTACGGAGAAAACATCAGAGGTTAAACGTTTCCTTGTTACATCAAGATAACAAAAAGAATGAAAGGGGGTGGGACTCAAAGCATTACAAAATTGCAATAAAATTCACCGCCATCAAATACGGGCGCTTATTGTATTCGAGACGATTATTCAAGGGCGATAAATAGTATCGATAAAAAAATTATTTGGCAATTATTATTAAAAATATAGATCCCGCACCCCCAAATATGATTTTTTTCGTCCACTACTTCGGTATTTTTCATTTTTAGTTCCGGGACACTGGTCTTGTGGAGACGAGTTCTTTTTTTTTTAATTGAAATTGTTTCATTGTTCGATCGATTATTTTTAGCGTTTTAAGGCCACCATTCGCCTATGTATGGAGTATTGTTGTCACATTTGGGCTGGCGCATCTGCTACCAGTTTCGCACTCCTGGACAGGGTTAAAAAGAGTCACGAACCTGATAGGTCCTGAACTGCCATCTAAGCCTCAACCTCTGTCCCATCGACGAAATGTTACATCCCTCGGTCTATTTTACAAGTATTTTAATGGTGAATGCCCCGACGAACTACAAGCTCTTGTACCCCCTTCAAGTAAATATCCCCAACAAACACAACAAGCAGCAAAATTCCACCCCTACACAGTAGAGATCCCCAGACGCAAGAAAACCTTCTACTCTAATAGTTTCTTCCCCAGAACTGCTAGACTTTGGAATTCTCTTCCGAGTCCTTGTTTCCCCAACTGTACTGACATGCAAAAGTTCAAGGGTAATGTGAACAGACATCTTGCTGCTCAACTCCTTACATAGTATTCCTGCAACTTATGTCACTGATATTAGCCCCCTACATGAAAGCGCCTTGCTTAGGTGAAAATGTAATAATAAAAAAATTATCCCCTGCAAAAAATATAAAATAAAATAATGCTTATTTTTGTTTAGTCGATGTTAGTTATCTCCCCTGGATAATCGTCTCAAATTCCATAAGCACCCAAATACAGGCGACGGGACATTATTACTAACGTTGCGATAATCAACATTAGTAGAGCCATAGACGATCCGGACGAACGCTAAAAGGCCAATCGTTTCATTCAATGTGTAATTGAATTCTCCGTACATTACTTAAAAAGTTGATTGTGTGTTGTGCCAGCTCAATTCTACCGTAAAGAAAGTCCCACACAGATCAGTGTTTCCGTTTTTTTTTTTTTTTTTTTTTTGTCTATTCCGTTCTTGATACAGGAAAGCACGAAACCTGAAAAAGGAATACATCTGCTAGGTGTAAGGGTTTAAAATGTGAGCTATATTTATTTCAATTAACTGTTTAATTTAAGTGCTAATTCTAAACAATTTAATTCAATCAATTTAATAACTAAATGACACTTTATATAATTGATTTTAATGTAAAAAAAAAATGAAACAATTATATAAACCGTCCAGTATACATTTGGCTTTTAATTTTTTCATCTATACATATATAACGTGAGTTGATCTATTTCTCGAAGTTTTATTTTATTAATAGCTTGGGGGGTACAACAAACCGATGTTTGATTCTGACCAGCCATTTTTTTACCGTCTATTCATTAAAAAAAGAGATAAAAGTGAATGGAAACCCTTCGTGAAAATTCAAATAACTCCAATTTTTCTGTTTTTTTGTTTTTGTGAAATCTCAACACACACACACACACACACACACACACACACACACACATATATATAATATAAAGCTGAATGTCTGTGTGTGTATGTGTGTGTGTGTGTGTGTGTGTGGTCACGAATAGGCTCCTATATAGTTGACTATTTTAAAAAACTAATTACATATAATGATAGAAAATGTATCGAAACACAGGAATGGCTATGTTTGATCTGGCAGAACGGTGGTTCATTAAAATTGTGGGGTCTGCGTTCGCGCCTGGTCCACAAAGTATGGAAATAAAAAATTTAAAAATTAAAAAAAAATGTTTACAAGTGTTTTTGATATAGATGTACATAAGAATACTTTGATAAGTATCAATAGGGATGATATAATAAAAATGAATAGGGATGATATAATAAAATTGTGGGGTCTGCGTTCGCGCCTGGCCTCCATAGAATGGAAATAGGCACACACTTTAATAAAAACTTTTCATATCTATCTGCGTAAGTATACTTTGATAATTATGTTTCAGTTTGAAGAAATATGGTATAATAAAATTATGGGGTGTTTGTTCGCGCCTGACCTCCATAGAATGGAAATATGCCACAAAGTTTAACAAGGTTTTTTAATATAGATACACAGACTATTGTGATAAGTGTTTCAGTGTGAACAGGTATGGTATAATAAATTATGGGGTTTATCTATTTTATTTTTACTTTCATCATATTTTGCTTTGGTTTGGATACGCCCAAATTCGAAACTATCTCTTTACAACCCTTCCTTTTCATAATCTATCATACTTTAATAAATCAGAGTCCATTTTCTGTAGGCTGTTTTTAAACCCAGTCAACGACGGGTACTTTTGCTAGTATATATATATATATATATATATATATATATATATATATATATATATATATATATATATATATTAGACATCAATCTTTTTTTAATTCCATTTTCACTCCAAACAAGGCACAATGCTCTTTGATGTAGGAGGCTACTATCAGGGCCATAAGTTGCAGGGTTCCTATGCAGGTAGTTGAGAAGCAAGATGCCTGTTCACATTACGCTTGAACTTCTGCATGTCAGTACAGTTGGGGAAGCAGGAACCCGGAAGTGCGTTCCAAAGTCTAGCAGTTCTGGAGAAAAAATTAATAAATATTCTTCAAATTTCAGTTTCTTTGGAGTATTTTAAAGAATTTTTCATTTTCAGGGACATAATAAGGACACAACCTCTTATCCAACGAAGTTAATGCAAATCTGAAATATTATAATGTTCAGATAAGTGGTTATGACACTAATGAAGCAAGATCAACCGAATTTCAATTTATTTTTAGGACCACTTAAGCTTAAGCCTTAAATTCTAGACATTTTCTAGAATAAAAATCATGTAATGTTTTTTATTAAAACAGTGAAGCAAGGATTCTAGACATACCGTTTAGTAGCATTATGCATTTATTTTAACTTTCGTAATGTATTACGAAAGTTAAAATAAATGCATAATTCAGTCTATCTCTTATTATGCTATTTATGTCCCCCTTCCTTGTAAAATATACACATAACTCGTCTTCTATAACAGCTGCCCACAATTTTTCTTATTATATATCTGCCTAAAATTAAACATAAATTCTACTGTTGCATAAGGGATTTCATATTGGGGAGACAGCGCTGATGAGGGGGAGATGGAAGAGAGAAGTGACATTTACAGTCTGTGGTTCCTTATAACATATTTCGTAGGAGAGTTGAGGGAGGGTGATCAGTTCTTATATCACAAGAGGAGGGGACAACTCATTACTTAGATGAAGAGGGGGGCACATTTCTTAGATGGAGATTGTTGGTTTGTTGTTTTTGTTTTACGGCATATCAACCCTTTTCAGGTCATTTAATACCGAATCCAGTGATTTTGAAGAAAAGATTTTAATAGAATATATTTGTTTTGTTTTAAATCAGTTTTTATTTAACCCATATTTGGACCCTAACAGGTACTACCACTTTGGGTCAGAGTGAACCTGGGAGCAATGGCAATTAAAGAGTGGCTCCACACTCCCCAAAACCCGCAAGCTGGGGCCTCACCATCGGATATAGTTTAAGGTCATATCCATGACCCTTAGGTGGAGAGGGGGACACATTACTTAGATGAGTTATACACAAAGTTCATTATAAAGATGAATGGGAACAATGTTCATATAAATGATTTCACATTACCTTCAATTTGGTAGAAAGACGATACGAAGACGGCAGTTACAAAAATATGAGAATTCAAAATCGACTACATGATTAATGTTCTAACCCTTCGCTTCTAAAGGGGGACCCTCCTCATGTCAGCTCTGTCTCCGTCCGACTCAACTCTTGACTTTGGCTCTCTCTGTCTCCAACTCTGTCTAACTCATCTTTGACTCTAGCTCCTATATTGAGAGTTCATTTCT
This sequence comes from Euprymna scolopes, assembly GCF_053919585.1. Taxonomy (NCBI): domain Eukaryota; kingdom Metazoa; phylum Mollusca; class Cephalopoda; order Sepiida; family Sepiolidae; genus Euprymna; species Euprymna scolopes. The sequence goes on along the minus strand of NC_136493.1, from coordinate 113,815,254 downwards.
GCCATGACGTCATACGTGTGTCCAAAAATGTGATCGATCCACGTGGCCTGAACATGCGTGGTTCGCACATGTTTCCAAACCATTTCTGTAGACAAAGAATTCTTACTAACCTATTTTTCGATCTAACTTATTTTTCAATGTTTTTAATTTGCTACTGTTCGTTATTTTCTCTGACCTTATTTTAATTCAGTTTTCGTAAAAAGAATTGAACAATTAAAATTCCTTTTCCAACAACATCTCTAAACTATTTTATGTGAAACTGAACAATGCCAAATTCCTTTCTGAATCTATTTCTGAACCTTGCTTACAAAGTTCGAATCTCGGTCTATCTAATGTTTTTCTTACTTACAAGAAAAAGGGAACCTTTTCTTGTAGCATTACCAGAAACGTTTATTTCTTGGAACTACCTGTATGTAGAACCCAATACCGTGTGGTGCTTTCCAGCTTACTATAACATCACTATTTTCCAGTCTAATACAAATAAGCTCCTGTTACGCCGCCTCTTAAGTAATCAAACACTACTCACCAGCCGCTTTACACATTAGCCATTATCCTTGGGTGGCTTTTGGACCTTGATAGGCGGTGACATACCCTAGTAAAAAATTGCCTTTCGTCTTCTTTGACACGCACAAGACAAGAGTAAACTGATTCATACGAATAAAGATAAGTCTTATATAACCTTTAGCTTTTACGACAGATCGATAAGATTGACCAATAATCAATCACCACAATTCTTATACAAATTCAGATCAATGAGTCCTATTGATTTTTTTTCTTTTGCTTTTCTTAAAGTAATTATTATACTCGTCAAACTTTAGTCTATCTATATAACATGGCCGTTACATTTTAATACTGACCCGATGTTGTATATGAAAGTCTTGCAAAAAAACAAAAAACAAAAAAAAAACAAAAAAAAAAAACAAAGAAAAGAAATTCTACATGAGTTTTTTTTTCAGTTGAAAGAAAAGGCATTTATTACAGATCGCTTTCACACCCAGCCGTCCTACACGTATTTTCCAAGCCAGCGACAATATGACCGCATTCCTGCTTTTCCTCTTAGAGTCAATTAATAGTCTCTCAGTCTGCATCTATAATTAGCTATTAAGTCTGTAATTCGTTCCACTGTATATGACATAAATCCGTTGACACACGTGTTCCTGTTAGATCACCGAAATTAAGCGACGTTGAGCCTGGTCAATACTAAAATGGGTGATCATTTAGTAATACCAGGTGCTGCATGTATTCGGAGCCTAAAGAGACATGGGCGCCGCCAGGCTATTATTGTCCTAGACAAGCTGCATGAAATCATGCAGCACTCCTCCTCACGACCGGAGGGTTGAGGGATTCATCTATCCATCCATATAGTCGTCTGGAAATTTTGTTAAAAGTTCGGATGGTAAATGAGTCTTGCATCTTGTTAAAAAGTTCCTGTTAAGCCGTCACGTGCTTAAAACTATTTGCCGTGTTGACACATACTTAAAAGTCTCTCTCTTTGCCACATGTTTTTTTTCTTATGTGATTTTTCCTTCCTCTTCCTTTTCTTTCGACCTTCCTTTGACGTCACGCTTGCTTCACAGCTTGGTCATTTGCATACCTGTCAGTGGCTTCGTTACATCTATATATGAGTCTAGACTGAAAAGTAATGGGTTTGAAAAGGAATACACGTATTGTGTTATTATTTAATGTGACATAATGGGAATATAAAACTTTAGCATAATTTTAAATCTTTTTTCCACTCACAGGAACATTGCCACTGAGTCGTAATGGGATAATGAGCATTAGCATTTACCTATTTTACTCTTTTCACTTCTAGCAAGGCATGTTGCCTCTTGGAATATAAGGGACCACTATTTGGGATCATATCTGACAAAGGACTATGAGGAGTTGAGCAGTGAGATGTCTGTTTGCATTACATTTAAACTGCTGCATGTTAGTACAGTCAGAGAATCAGGAAACAGGGAGGGAATTCTAAAGTCTAGCAGTGGAAAGAAAATAATTTATTTGTGTAGAAGGTTTTCCGGCATCTAGCGACCTACACATTGAAAGGGTGAAACTTTACTGCTTTTCGAGTTAGTTGGAAGTATGTATATCGAGGGGGTACACTTACTATGAGTTTATCAGGAAACATTCCATTATACTTGCAAAATAAGTACAGGGATGTAACACTGCAACGATGTGGCAGAGGTTGGAGCTTGGCTTATAGTGCGGAACCTAATAGATTTGAGACTCTTTTTTTTTTTAACCCTGTCTAAGAGTGAGATACTAAAGATATAGGGTACTCTCTGATATGAGTATTATTTTATTAGAACAGTAAACGTTTCAGTCTCTGGGGGCCTCTAAAGTGAAAGGGTGTGATATTGCTGATTGTTGAGCTATTTTGTTGTATTTATGTTACGGGGTTACAGGTGCAGTAAGTTCGTCAAAGCACATTTAATTGAGGTATTTGTGGCGATGGGACTGAGGCTGGAGTATGATAGACAATGAGGCACCTATTAGATTAGAGGTTCTTTTTGTAGCCTCTCTAAGAGAGAGTTATTAGTGGTTGGAGCACCAGCCCAGATGTAACAGCAATAATCTATGCTTGAGACAATGGTGGCTTTATAGAGATATATGTTACGAGCAAGCATGAAAAGTTTTCTAGTTCGGTAGAGTGAGCTCACCTTTCTGCAGCAGACTTAGTAGTATCTACTACGTCAGGGGTGTCCAAAGTTATCAAACGGAGGGGAAGGCACGTGCCAAAAAGTAAACGATCTGGACATGTTTTAAACTGTTTTGCACATAAGTTTTGTTTTGTTAGTAAAACTGGTTCTCCCAAACCTCATTCTTTTAATCATTTTCTGAACTAAAAGAAAAACCGTCGCACTATTTTCACACATTTCAATTAAAAAAAAAATTTCCTGAATATTTTTATGTTTTCAACAAGAGCTTTGCGGGTCGGATTAAAGGCTTTCGTGGGCCAGATCTCGCCTACAGGCCGTAGTTTGGAGACCCATGTCTTATGTATTTATTCCTATTCCTGTTACTCGTGAATGTTAAATTGAGGATTTTAAATGTTGGACTACTCTCAGGTTTGGTATTTCTGGAACAACTTTATAACACGACATTTTTATACATCTTCATTTTGTCAGACTATTCAGTCATAAGCACCGAAAAACGCACAATTAAAACTGGGCAACAACCTTCCTACTTACACAATCTTGCTCCATGTGATGTTTCTCTTTTCACTTTGTCCAATTCGTCGTGAAGGCGTTGATACGATAAATGAGCCACAGGAAAATGTGACTTCAGGACGGAAGGTGCGTATAAAAAAGCGAGCGGTTAGGGTTAGGGTTAGGGTTATATCTTAATAATTGATCAACACAACTTGTAACAACAACGCATGCCTGAGCAGCCCCGTCGACATTCCTCCGGTATGGACCTATCCAAGAGAGAGGATAAAATCTGGGAAAGTAAATCGTCTAGGACTGATCAGAAAACTATATCTGCCAAATAGAGCAAAGCAGCTGGTGATTAAATAATCTACCCTTTCGAACTGATGTTAAAAACGTTGAATAATATGAAGTGTCAAAAAATTTACTGTAACTGATTGTGTGCATTATTGATAAGTATTGATTGAATTATCAATATTTAATCAAGTGATACTGATGATAGATTATGCCCACTCTGGGATGGTTGATGGAAAGGGAATGTGATGAATGATAAATGGCAATTGTATACGGTCTATCAATATACATACATACATACATGATGATTGCAACGTCTTGTCAGACGAGTGCCACTCCCTCAGACATTTAAAATCCATGAGCCCAAATTCCTGAGGGAGTAACTATACAAATATGATGTTACAGAGTCTTAGCTTTGTACGACAGCTAAGTATCTCTCTCGGTTCAAAATGTTGAGATCCAGCAACAAGCAAGAGCAAGATAGCCAGCAACAAATTAAACTGCAGACCAGCTTAATGCGGGTACTGGTCTTCCGCTTTATGGTTTTTTAAATCAGAGATTTGCTTCTCCTAGAAAGGTTGCCTTCACCACGGTTTACGGGAGCCCTCTCTACCCCAATACACATACACACACACACAGAAATATACACGGTGCTAGTTGGCCGTTGACCCAGAAAAAGAGTTCATTCGCCCTTTGGAAGGTCTTGTTTTTAATCCTTCAGGGAGACTATCCGCCCTCCTCACCAAACAAGTCTGGTCATGTCATATGCTACTGGTACCATGTAACCCAGTACTACCTGCCTCATGGTTGGGTCACCGGCGACTAAATGGTTCCCCACCAGACATACATACATACATACATACATACATACATACATACATACATGCATACATACATACATACATACATACAGCCATGGCCAAAATTATGAAGCATTTAAAAAAGAATTGAGATAATTTAAACCTATGCATTTAAATGTTAAAAATCGTACAATTAACAATTGAGACCAAATATCAAATATTTAAGATTAGATTGTAGTATTTTTGTTTAAAACTTCTTTTAAGAGTTTTAGCTGAGTTTCATAGTAACTGCATTCCAATACTCAAAATGATTCATTGTCATACTAAAAGCTGTTTCTTATTTTTTCAGGTAATATTTGATTCCTGCCAATGCTATAATGTGAAGGATATTCTCTGGTAAAAATTGCCAGGAAGATGGAATGTTCCAGAAAAGGAGTTTAAACAACGAATAAAAGGTACAAGGAAACAAGGTCTTTTAAAAACAGAAAAGTCTACAACTGCCAGGGAAGACAGATCTTTGAAAAGAACATCCCTTGCAGATAAGAAGAAAAGTTCTTCAGAGCTTCCTGTTGAACTGGGGGAGGATGCAAGCAAAAACATATCAGATCGAACAGTGAAAAGAAGGTTATTAGAAGTGTGATTAAAAGAATGCAAAGCAAGGAAGAAGGCATACTTGTCCCAGGCCAACAAGAAAAACTGGAATTTGCAAAAAAAAAAAAAAAAAAAAAGAAGCAAAACAAACAAACAAACAACAAAAAAAAAATGAAAATTGGATACCTGATGATTGGGCCAAAATTGTTTGATTTGACAAAAGAAACTTTGAAATAAGTTAACAGCTTCTATTCCCTAAACTTTGGAAGGAACAATTGAAATTTTTATCTGAATACGCATCCATAGCATTTATTTAAAAATTGTAACAAATTCTTTTTTTCATCATATTTTTGCGACCTTCAGCTGTAGAGAAGGGCAAGCACTTCATAATGATTGTGTGATTCCAACTGCCAAACTTGGAAGGAGAAGCCTAATGGTTTGGGACTGCATGGCTTCTTCATGCACTGGAATATTGTTCACATATGATGGCAATATGAACTCCACAATTTATACTGTGACTAAAATATTTAATAGTAACATTCCAAGTGATGTAATCTTCCAACACGACAATGCCTCATACCATACGTCAAGTTCTAATGTGTTGGTTTGAGAAAAAAGGAATTACGGTGATGAAGTGGCCCCCTCAATCCCCAGACCTAAATCCTACTGAAACTTTGTGGTCCTATCTAGGGAAAAGTGTGAGAATACACAAATGTTCATTAAAAAAAAAAGAATTAAAGGCCAAACTTCATGAAGTGGTAGAAAATAGATCCTACCACCTGCAACAATTTGGTCAATAATATGCAAAACCGGATAAAAGCTGTTATAAAGGCAAAAGGGAGACAGGAAGTCTCATACAAATGTACAATGAAATAGGAAGTAGCAAACAATGAATCTGTAGGTATTTTTTTAGATCGAGCCTTTTAGATTTGACAATGACAATAGAAGCCTACAGAACAGATTACAAAAATTAGAAATTAATAATGAAACATACCAGACGGTAGCAAAAAAAAAAGAAAAAAAAGAAAGAAAAAAAGTGCCCTATTTTGTTTTTCATTCCAAAGTTGTGTTTTATAAGTTTTTTCATATTTTTTAGGTGATGCAGACGGCAGGCATGAAATTTTCTTTTGACACCAACGGGAGGCTATAATAATTCTAATAAGACATTATGTACTTACGGGACGGACCATGTGAAGGTTGCCAACATCCTAAGTGAAAGTGATTTTTATAGAACAAACTGGATTCGAACTTGAGATACCCAGGTATGTGTCGTTAACCACTAACCCACCTCCCACACATGACAAAGATGTTTTACGTGTAGCTTAAGAAGAACTGCTATAAAATGAAGAATTTTATATGAAGAAGAATTTTATATAAGTAAAAACTAAATTCGTTTTAATAAGTACAGATGACTTAACCATCTTATCCCTTTTGTTTATAGTGGTTTTCGAATTCTTTCTAGAATCAGTTACATACAGGAAGGATCACTTGAAGATTGTCAATATCCATATTAAAATGACGCAGAGATAGACTCTTTCTGAGCAGCTCCTCCCAAGATGTGCCCATATGACTCCGTCTTAGGACGTATTTGGCTTTTATGCAAGTAGAGTATTTCGTCAATAGTGAGAAACCTTCTGGAGCGATAGAATGATTCATCCATTTTCTAGCGAGCTTGGCAACAAATTTGATGTAAGTTTTCCATTTTAGGTCAGGAGTGAAGGTCATTCTCAAAAGCTTATCACGCAGAATGCTTCCTCGAAAAGAGAGCCATTCATTTCAATCGGTGCAAAGTAGGGATCTTTATCCATTTTACGACAATGAATTCTAATACATGCATGCATAGGAGAAATGTTAAAGATACAGTCAGAAATATAAGAGGGGGCGAATTAATTTTATAATATTCTTAGACGTATCTAAATTGAGATGAACTTATTCAATTTATACGCTTTGTCGTGAAAATGCTATTTCCACAGACTAATGAAAATGGTATTTCAAATCGAAGTGTGAAAGACCAATGAAAATACTATTTCCAATTTAAATGTGACAATCCAATGAAAATGCTATTTGAAATTGTAGTGTGACACACCAATAGAAATGCTACTTAAAATTGAGGTGTGACACACTAATGAAAATGCTATTTAAAACTGAAGTGTAAAAGACCAACGAAAATGCTATTTCTAATTGAAGCTTGAAAGACAACGAAAAGGCTATTTCATATTGAAGTGTGACGAACCTATGAACATTGGTATTTCAAATCGAAGAATGACAGACCAATGAAAATGGTTCAAACCGAAGTGTAAAAGACCAATAAAAATGATATTTCAAATTGGTGTGTGACAGACCAATGAATATGCTATTTCAAATTGAAGTGTCATAGACTAACGAAAATTGTATTTACAATCGAAGACTAACAGACTAATGAAAATGTTATTTCAAACTGAGGTGTGACAGACCAATGAAAATTATATTTCCAATTGAAATGTGACAATCCAATGAAAATGCTATTTCAAATTGAGTTGTGGCAAACCTATGAAAATGCTATTTTAAACTGAAGTGTAAAAGATCAACGTAAATGCTATTTCTAATGTAAGCGTGACAGACCAATGAAAAGGTCATTTCAAATTGAAGAGTGATATCGCGACTAACAGACCGATGGACGAACAGAACATCATAGATCTATTAAAAAAAAGTCATCTCGGAATTGATTTAATGCAACATGAAAGATTGGAATCGGTATCTCATTATTATGCGAGCTTTTGATTCCTTCAACTGAAAAATGGCAAATCGATAGGACAACTTCGAGAGAAAAGGCATTTCCTCTTTCTCCACAGAAGAACAATCATCTAAAGAGAAATGGAATTTTTTTTGCCGACAATTTTCATTCGGATTGAAATAAAAATATAATATTGTTAAGACAACGTCACAATCCGGGGCTGAAAATCCAATCTGAAAAGTTGAGCTCGAAAGTCTAAAAAAAAAAAAAAAAAATGAAACCAACAAATAAAGGAGAACTGGAATTAATACAAGTACAAACATAGAATATTTATTTCCAAGTTTCCCATCTTAAAGGCTCGTGACACTTTTGAAAACGGTATTAGTAAAATTGTTATAGTATCCATTATATATATATATATATATATATATATATATATATATATAATTTATAACAATGCACTAAAAAGCAGCGTATTTAAAAAATGCCGACATTAAATACAACAGAAGCAATATAAATACTAGATCTAATAATCGAGATAGAAAAACAATCTAGTTCACCCCTTTTTCACCCTAATGATAAAAAAAACTTGAGACTCGGTTCCTTCATCTTATAGATAAAAACTTCCCTCCTAGCAATGCACTACATAAAATCTTTAATAAAACACACTAAAACTAAGTTAGAGCTGTACTGAAAACCTAGAGAGAATTATAAAAACGCACAATAATAAAATATTGAGGAGAAAAAAATCCAACTACGGACACTAATTATAGTGATTACTAAAAGACATGCAACTGCCAAAGACCGACCGAATGCCCATTAAGCAATAATTGCCTCACATTATCAGTGGTATGCCAGGCTAGAATATGCACCGTAGACAACCCAGAAATAGAAAATAGTTCTACATAGGCAACACCTCAATGACTTTTAAAAACAGATTCTATAACAATACACTGTCAATGAATAATAAAGCATATGCCACGGGCACCCTACTCTCAGTACACTACTGGGAGTTAATCGAGTCGAACAAAACACCTTTATTGAATGGAAAATACTTAGGAAGGCTAAACATGTAGTTCATTAACTTCATACTGTAACCTATGTTTAGCTGAGAAACATGAGATTATTAGTTTTTAGGACCGTGATAAATTATTAAATGTAAAAGTAGAATCGGCTATAAGCTGCAAACATTTTGGTGGCTACGCTTTAAATAAGTTGTAAAAAGCAAATAGCAACCCCCCATATTAGTAACACTATAATTCATAACCCCTCACTCCCAATATATTAATAAATGAACCAAGGTAAGAGGTGAAAGGATACAGAGTAGTCCTTATGCATCACAAATTAATAACTAAACTTACTATAAATCTAATTAATAACAGCATTCATCGAAAAACGTCAAAGAAGCGGCTAGCATAAATAACTTAGCTAAATTAAGGAAGAAGCCACCCTCTCGTTTCACCTCACTGTTTAATACTAAACTAAACAAACAGAAACATAATTTACCAATTTGCAAACACGTGAAAATGATTAACTAAAATAATCTATGGTTCTGGCCCGCCTGTGATTTGAATGATGATATATACCTACAAGAAGTATTATCGTAAAGCAGCGCTATATTAGGAAACCAGCTACATAATTTAGCCCAAACGATAACTAAGTACTCTAACTAAAGAACTATAGAAACGGAATATTCCACAAACATGGATAAATATATGATATTATTCACCTGTTTGCATGTGTATGACATGAAGAACTAATCCTAAAAACGAAGCATATTTTTTTTTTACATAGGCATCACCACATTATCATTGAAAAATATAAACCTATCAAATATATACATATTTTAGCATTTGGGGAAAAAATAAGCAACCCAAATGAAATAATTACAACCATGGAAATTAAGTTTATATATGGATATAAAAACCTTTGTCATGATAATTACCTTAAACACCGCGGTAGAGGAGAAAATATAGCTACCGGTATACCACCTTTATTTAAATAATATAAATAAGCCCATATATCTGTTCTACGAACTATTAATTTAACTATATGGACATATATTTTATAAATACACAAATAAATAATTAAAGACAGGATTAAAAAACTAGAAACAAATGAACGGATAAAAAAGCGGTGAATAGAATAATAATAAAAAAAAAACTTGTCAATAGGAAAATGAAGTTGTCATCAGAAACGAAAAAAAAAACATTCATAAAAACCCAAGATAGGGGAGTAGCGACGATAAGAGTATAATATGACGAGATCCCTGGCGACACCAAATGATCTTGCTTTTCAAATAGAGGATGGGAGAGGATGAGGTATGGGGGGCATACTGACACTTGGTCAAGGAAAAACAGATGTTTATGAGAGAAGAAATAGTAAATATTTCGATGGGAAATAAATAAATAAATAAATAAATATGATAATGAGATTCTCGAGTTAGCAGAAAAAGCAATACAGGGTCGTTTTCTGGTTTAGGTTAGAACAACAATTCAAATTATTAAAGAAACAATGTTCTGTTGAAAGGTACAATGACTTGGGTTCAAAGGGTCTGCTTTGGTGTCTGGGAGATGTTGTCATTGGGTCCACCTGTTGTATTTAACTACCACACCATCAAGCCAAGTGATAAGTTAGTTGTACAGATAAATAAATAAATTGAACCTAGGGAGAGATATGGTCATTAATGAGGGAGAAGGTTCGGGACAAACAAAAAAAGAGAGAGGAGGAGTAGAAATTAGGGAAACAGAGAGAGGGAGGAAATTCAAAAGAAGAAAAAGGAAAGGGAATACAAATTAATGCGATAAAAGAAGAGAAGGAGAGGAAAGGAAAAAGAGAAAGAATAACTCCAAAAAGGTGGAAGGAGGAATTTCTGATTTGATAAAAACGATTGGCTTTTTAAAGTTAGGGTCCTTAGTCCTTTTTTGACTGTCTGGCATTCGAGGCGTCCACATCGCTCTCACCCCGCCTGGGAGGGGGACGAAACCCTCATAAGAGCTAAGTTGAAAAGCTCTTGTTCTTAGCTGGGAAATTGATTAGTGGAACTTAAGTATACAACCTGCATCATGAAGCTTGAATCAAAGAACTCGACTAAACAAGTGTAAAACGATTTATGAATAATTATTTTGTTTCGTTATATAAAAATGTCCCAGAGTTTTTCCTTGTTCTCGATTTGCCAGCCTGAGATGAAGATACAGTTTGTTTCAGATATCCCCTGACGCCAGATGATGAAGGAGACAGACTGGATCCAGCACGAAGCCAGAGTGACGGCCGAAATCGACAATGTTGCCACACGGACTTAGGGTCATGCACATTTCGCGTGCCCTGAGCAGCAGAAGATATTTTCCAGTGATCAGCGAGAGTCTGATCACCTTTAAGGGGTACACCACTAGACAAGTAAGAATGTAGCCCTGCTGGGTTGCATGTATGGTCCTGTGAGCTGGGAGCGACGAACATGGCCAGAAGTACATTACAAGTATGCTCCCGTGAACCAGGATAGCGACGGATGCGGCCCGGCCCTCGGAGAAGAGGGGTTAGGGTTATATTATATAATATTACTTCAGATCATGCGAAAACTTAGACCAATAAACAACCAACAACAGAATACTAACACATCCCCACTGCGTACTTCCCCCTGCTCCCTCGCCCCTACTCCCTTCATTCACCACACCTCCCTCGAAACCCATACCGCCCACATTCACAAAGTATACACACCACTTTCTTTCAGAACGTAAACAACACCCTAATATTTTATAAAAAAAGATGTAACTTTGACTTCCATTTCAATATCGATTCTTTTTTGGTCTTATGAAGTGTTATCCTTGATTTAGAATTCCACTGAAACATGTATGCACATATGTAACCGATATTTGTATAATCAACAAACTATATACCAGCTCTTTCCTGCATTGAGCACTCTATAATAATCACGCACCTTTCCTTGGATTTACATCTAGGAAACCAATCGATACAACAATTATATATATATATATATATATATATATATATATATATATATATATATATATATATATATATATATATATATGTTATCTTGTGCTTCCTTTTTAAAATTAAATATGTTTTTAACTTACATACTTACAAAACTGTTTAAACGTTGTCTTAAGGAGAATAGTTTCCCATCTCCCTGGAAAATTTCATCAGTATGCCCTGTATTTAAGAATTCAGGTGATCGCTCATCCCCCTCTCAGTACAGGCCAATAAGTCTCCTGTGCGTCATGAGTAAGTTGCTGGAATCTGTGTTAAATACAGAAGTAATCAACCATCTCAACAAAAATAACCTTCTTAGTGACACTCAATATGGTTTCCGTTCTGCTAGATCTACAGCAGATGTGCTTACAGTTATATCTCATAGGATTAGCAAATCTCTCGACGGAGGCAACCTTTCTAGGGCAATTGCTCTTGACATATCTAAGGCCTTTGATAGGGTATGGCATAAAGGTTTACTTCATAAGATCTCTAGCTATGGTATTGCTGGAAAAGTCTTCTCAATTATTAAATCATTTCTTTCTGATAGGTTCATAAGAGTAGTAGTTGAGGGGCAAAAATCAGAAGCTCACAGTATTAATGCCGGTGTCCCTCAGGGGTCTATCCTGGGCCCAACTCTTTTCCTGATCTACATTAATGATCTTCCAAATCACATCCTTACATCATTTGTAGACATCTATGCTGACGACACTACCATTTATGGTAGCACATCTAAGACAGTAAACGACCAAGTTCTCTCCAATTCTCTCTCCTCTGATCTTGAGCATGTAGTACAATGGGGAAAGGAGTGGCTGGTTACTTCTAATGCATCTAAAACCAAGCTTCTCTCTTTACATCATCAACATTCTGATCCACATCTGGCATCAATTGAAATGAATGGCTCTCGTCTTCAGGAGGCCTCAAGTTTTGACAAGCTTCTTGGCTTGACCATTACTCCTGATCTTAAATGGAACACGTACATCAAATCTGTTACCAAGGCCGCTGGAAAAATGGTGGGATCTTTCTATCGATCCGGTAGATATCTCACTGCTGATGCTATTCTCTATCTATATAAGAGCCAGGTACGTCCAAGGATGGAATACTGTTGCCACATCTGGGCAGGAGCTGCTAGAAAGGACTTGGCCTGCCTTGATAGAGTTCAAAATAGACTTCGTAGCCTCGTAGGAGATGTCCTTTTCTCTTCCTTGCAACCTCTATCTCACAGAAGAGATGTTGCGAGTTTGTCTCTGATGTATCCTTATTTTCATGGAAAGTGCTCGACTGAGCTTCAATCTATGGTCCCCCCCTCGCCAAACTTTCACAAGAAACACTCGTCTAGCTGTAAACACTATCAATAATTCCCCCCACTCTTTATCTGTGCCTAAACCTAAACGTAGACTCCATGAACAAAGCTTCTTTCTTAGAACTGCACGCCTGTGGAATTGTCTTCCGTTTTCCTGCTTTCCTGCTGACTACAATATGGTTGTCTTCAAGTCTAACGTAAATAAGTTCTTGATGAGCCGTTCCATATAAGTTATCAAATTTACCAAATTTTCATTACTAATGATTACTATATTGTCCAATTTCTACTGTAACTCTTTAACCCTTATCCTTGAGTGGCCTCTTGGCCTTGATAATGTGGTGATGCCTATGTAAAAAAAAAACAAAAAAAACTCTTTTTCAATATGTTTTTTAACATGTTTTATTAATCATTTGTTCATATATCTATCTATCTATCTATCTCTCTCTCTCTCTCTCTCTCTATATATATATATATATATATATATATATATATATATATATATATATATAAGGCTATATGTCTATCTGTCTGTATCTATATTTTAAAACTCTATCTCCTCTGAAACTAAAAGTCGTACAGCGGTGCCAAGGGCCTCAAATGATTAGATTTTTCACGGACCGTTCTTTTATTGGTCGTTAGCGGATTAAAAATAATTTTAAAGAGTCAAAATTGGGTCAAAACTGAACAAATCGTTATACATTTTGTCTACTCATCTTATTTTTTTTAATTTTTAATTTTTACTCAGTTCATATGCGTGTCACGTTGGTAGAGTGGTAACGTCACCAGCTTTGAATGCTACCGTTTCAGTTTCTATTCTAACTGATTGCACCAAAATAACTTTTTTTAAAACTTTTGAAATCACGATATATATAAATACAAAATGATATATACAAAATTATATCTACAAAATGATATATACGAAATGATATATACGAAATGATATATACAAAATGATATATACGAAATGATATATAGAAAATGATATATACGAAATGATATATAGAAAATGATATATACGAAATGATATATACAAAATGATATATACGAAATGATATATACAAAATGATATATACGAAATGATATATAGAAAATGATATATAGAAAATGATATATACAAAATGATATATACGAAATGATATATACAAAATGATATATACAAAATGATATATACAAAATGATATATACGAAATGATATATAGAAAATGATATATACGAAATGATATATACAAAATGATATATACAAATGATATATACGAAATGATATATACAAAATGATATATACGAAATGATATATAGAAAATGATATATAGAAAATGATATATACAAAATGATATATACGAAATGATATATACAAAATGATATATACAAAATGATATATACAAAATGATATATACGAAATGATATATACAAAATGATATATACAAATGATATATACGAAATGATATATACGAAATGATATATAAAAATGATATATACAAAATGATATATACGAAATGATATATACGAAATGATATATAAAAATGATATATACAAAATGATATATACAAAATGATATATACAAATGATATATACGAAATGATATATACGAAATGATATATAAAAATGATATATACGAAATGATATATACAAAATGATATATACGAAATGATATATACGAAATGATACATACGAAATGATATATACGAAATGATATATACAAAATGATATATACGAAATGATATATACAAAATGATATATACGAAATGATATATACGAAATGATATATAAAAATGATATATACGAAATGATATATACAAAATGATATATACGAAATGATATATACGAAATGATATATACGAAATGATATATACAAAATGATATATACAAAATGATATATACGAAATGATATATACGAAATGATATATACAAAATGATATATACGAAATGATATATACAAAATGATATATACAAAATGATATATACGAAATGATATATACGAAATGATATATACAAAATGATATATACGAAATGATATATACGAAATGATATATACGAAATGTGGACAAATTAAATTACCGATAGTCTAATATATGAAAAGCTATATGTCTGTCTGCCTGTCTCCATATTTTCAAACACCATCTCCTCCGAAACTAAAAGTCGTTTACTTGAAACGTACTAGGTTTGTATATACCAATCGTAATGAGTAAAAATCTTTCCTGCAAATAAAGTTTGTTTTGTAACGAAAAAGATCTTTTTTTATATAAATTTTATAAATTTAGAAAAAAGTCCAAGCTCAATGAATACCTTCCAGCTAAAACGAATTCATTCGAAACTGAGAAGGAACGGCAGAACGTGTCGATTACATGAACCATGTAAGTGGTCCCAAATAATGTTTTTAGAAGTTTTCTAACATAAACATCTGAAGAGCACGTGACGAAATATGCAGCAATAACATAATTTTGCAGACTTGTTAGTCGCAATACGAAACAATGTAATGGATACCTTTTTACAAGTAATAAATAACCAACTGAGAAAACTTGATATTTGGAACTTGGGGAATCATTCTCACACATTATATCTTTGAACTATCAAGAGGAAAACGAAGGAACAAAGGAAAGTTTTTTGTAGTTATGGTATTTTTTATAAGGTAGTCACCACTTATCAAGGCTCGGAAGCCACTCGGGGGTAAAGGTTATTGCGTGTACAGTAATCAATGGGGTAGTATCGTAGTAATGGTTAGTATTGAAGATTTGATAAAGTGTCTTACTTAAGAGGGCAGTTCATCAGGAATTTGTTTATGTTGGACTTGAAGACATCCAAGTTGTAGTCAGGTGGGAAATAGGCAAACGGAAGAGAGTTCCACAGGCGTGCAGTTCTAAGAAAGAAGCTTTGTTCATGGAATCTACGTTTTGGTTTTGGCAGAGATAAAGAGTGTGGAAAAATTTTTGACAATGGTTTCTGCTAGATGGGTGTTTATCATGAAAGATTGGCGAGGGGGAACCAGAGATTTGAGCTTAGATGAAAACTCGCCATAGAAATAACGATAAAACAAAGACAGGCTCGCAACATCTCTTCTGTGGGAGAGAGGTTGTAGGGAAGAGAAAAAGGGTATCCCCCACTAAGCCACGAAGTCTATTTTGTACTCTGTCAAGGCAGGATAGGCTGTTTTTAGCAGCTCCTGCCCAGATTTTGCAGCAGTACTCCATCCTTGGACGTACCACATACCGAAAATTCAACTTTTTTGAAGTAACTCCATGGTTCGGATCTTCGGACAATCAATAGAAAATCATTTGCCTCTTACATACTTATTAGTTACACGGCAGAAAATGCCAAAAAATATCCCTCTATATACTTCGCTCAAAACAAGAGCCAACTCAAGAAACACCAATTCTTCTCCTTTTGTCAGAAAGTACTCTCGACGTGTGAAACCTTATAGCCGAATTTTAATGTTACACAAGTATTATCACACGCATTAACACGTAGTAGTAGATACATCGGATTTATTTCCGGGTAATTTTCACGAATAAAACGTGATCGTGCTCCTCCCTGCCTGGTCACACGTTAATTTGTATAGTCTTTTTCTTTTTCCACACCGTGAAGTCACTTCGCTTACGCCCCAGTTTCTGCATACGCGCGTCCGCGTCAGAATGAAAGGATTGGTTGGTTGGTTGTTTTTGTTTTACGGCATATCAACTCTTTTCGGGTTATTTAATGCCGAATCCAAAGATTTTGAAGAAAATTTTTTTAATAGAATATATTTGTTGTTTTCAAGCCGGTTTCTATTTAACCCATAGTTGGAACCCTAACAGGTACTACCACTCTGGGTCAGAGTGGACCTGGGAGCAATGGTAATTAAAGGGTGGCTCCACACTCCCCAAAGCCCACAAGCTGGGGCCTCACCACTGGATATAGTTTA
>NC_136493.1:113783522-113793522 GCF_053919585.1 Euprymna scolopes | reverse complement strand
AACCTCATTATATATATATATATATATATATATATATATATATATATATATATATATATATTTAGTTTTATATATATGTGTGTGTGTGTATGTGTGTGTGTGTGCGCATATATATTTGCTTAAAAAATGCCTACCAAACTCAGTTTTTGGGCTACAGACAAAACTTAATATATAAGGTATTTGAACCCATGCAAAACTTTATATTTGGATTTTAGCCGAGGAAAACGCAGTAAAAGTGTGAAAATTAAAGTAATGGAATTTGCCAGCTAACGTAATAGTTATTGGTTCATGCTTTAATTTTTATCCTTGCAGCACACGTCTTCAAAGCCCAGGCATTAACGTCAAAGGAAAAAGTAAATCGTAAGCTAAACGTTTTGGTTTCGATTCTCGGTGGTGGCACACGAGTTATTTAATAAAAAAAACTTAAAAAATAATTATTAGGTCCTATCTATCTATCTATCTATCTATCTATCTATCTATAAAAGTGAAAATGTCTGTCTATCGGTCTGTGTGCCTGTGTACACTTTCCTACCAAATAAGTCTGTCAATTTTTGGTCTACAGACTCGAGATTTGACATAAGGGGTATTGAGATTTGAGAAAATCTTTTTAATCGGTTTACGGCCCGAAAAAATTGCTGTGAAGGGGTCAAAATTCAACGATTTGACTTTTGAGAACTCTACCAAACCTCTCTGCCAATTTTGAGTCTAAACACTTGAAATTTTAGATATAGGTTACGTGCACATGGATCTAACTTAATAATTAAATTTGAACCCAAAATAATAAACATTAAGGGGTCATAATTGGGATCAAAGTTTTAAAAAATTGACCTCAGCAGTTTCCAGGAAATTACTCAGCCAATTTTTAGTCTAAACATTTTAAATTTTACATAAAGTGTATTTAGACATAGGGCAAGCTTTTCAATCGTTCATTTGCTGAAAATTTGGCTTCGAAGGGGTCAAAGTTCAAAAGATTTTACCTTTGCTGTCTCTAGCAAATCATTAAACAATTTTGGGTCTAAACATTTGAAATTTTACATAAATGGTATTCAGACATGCAGCAAGCTTATTAATCAGTTTGGGGGGCGAAAATTTGTCTTGCAAGAAGTCAAAGTTTACAGAGTTGACATTTGCAGACTCTACCAAACTCATCCGCCAATTTTTGGTCAAACCACTGGAAATTTAAGATGTAGGTTACTTAAACATGGTCAAACATGTTAATTTTATTTGAGCCCAAAACAATAGATGTTAAGGGTGCAAAATTGGGGTCAAAAGTTTAAAAGGATTTGACCTCTGCGGTCTCTACCAAATTACTCAGCAAATTTCTGGTCTCAACATTTGAAATTTTACATAAAGGTATTCAAAGATAGGGCAAGTTATGAACAATACAAAGAGGTCGAGCAAGTCCTGGCAGAATTGTAAGTAGTTAATAAGGCTGGCGCTGAGAGTAATAGTAAATAAGTAGCAACTAATTTTGGGGTTGAGATTAATAGTGAATTTTTAGTAAATAAGTTAGGATTTGAGAACAATAGTAAATTAATAGAAAATAATTTTGGGGTTGAGATTAATAGTGAATTAATAGTAAATAGGTTTGGACTTAAGAGTAATAGTAAATTTGTATCAAATAATGTTGGGTGGAGATTTATAGTGAATTATTCGTAAATAAGTTTGGAGTTGAAAACAATAGTAAATTAATAGCAAATATTTTTTGGGTTTGAGATTAATAGTGAATTAATAGTAAAATGTTTGGATTTGAGAGCAATAGTCAATTAATAGCAAATAATTTTGGGTTGAGATTGTTAGTGAATTAATCTATATATATATATATATATATATATATATATATATATACTAGCAATGGGTGCCCGGCGTTGCCCGGGTGTTTGGAGGTGTATGCTGAGCAAAAAAAGCAAAAAAAAAAAAAAACGGTAATTCTTTTTAACTTTGTCCCCTATTATGACCCCTTAACATTTATTGTTTTCGGCTCTAATCAAGTTATTAAGTTAGATCCGTGTCCAAGGAACCTTTATCTAAACTTTCAAGTGTTTAGAATCAAAATTGTCGGAGGAGTTTGGTAGAGTTCTCAAAGGTCAAATCGTTGAACTTTGAATTTCTGGCCGAAACCCCATAACATCGATTTTCCCAAATCTCAGTACTCTGTATATCAAATTTCGAGTCTGTAGGCTAAAAATTGACAGAGTTATTGCGTAGGGAAATGTAGACACACACACAGACACGTTCACTTTTATAGATATACTAGCATGGGTGCCCGGCGTTGCCAGGGTATTTGGATGTGTATGTTGAGAAAAAAAAAAGAAGTGGTAGTAGGAAGGCAGGCCCGAACCCGTACCACAAAGGAGGAAAAGAAGGGGGTAAAACCTAACGGTTATGCTGTTACGCCCACCGCCAAGCCGGAAGCGACATTTTTTTAAAATTAAGGCTAGACGATCTAAAGGAGAGGATAACTTGTCAATTTTTAGTCAACAGACTCGAAATTCGATATACAGGGTACTGAGATTTGGGAAAATCAATGTGATCGGTTTTTGGCCAGAAATTTGGCGATTTTGGGTCAAAGTTAAACGATTTGACCTTTGAGAACTCTACCAAACTCCTCCGACAATTTTGGGTCTACGCTCTTGAAATTTTAGATATAGGTTCCTTGGACATGGATCTAACTTAATAACTTGATTAGAACCCAAAACAATAAATTTTACGAGATCATAATAGGGGTCAAATTTAAAAAAAAATTGACCTTTGCGGTCTCTTCCAAATTACTCAGACAATTTCTGGTCTAAATATTTGAAATTTTACATAAAGGCTATTCAGAGATAGGGCAAGTTTTTTCATCAGTGTGGGTCGAAAATTTTTAGTTACCAATGTATGTATGTATGTATGTCTGTTTGCATGTCTGCCTTAAACTTTCAATAGAGGCAACGGATTTTACCAAGATCAGTATCGTTTTAAAGTTCGACCATTCATACGACATATATCGAAAGATTGGCTAAAAACATTTATATCTTCCCCTTCAACTAGGCACTTTTCTACGGGGGGGGGTCACTTTTTTCGCCGTTATTTTTGAAAGTTATCCTCTCCTTTAGATTGTCTAGCCTTAATTTAAAAAAAATGTCGCTTCCGGTTTGGCGGTAGTCGTAACAGCATAAACGTTAGGTTTTACCCCGTTCTTTTCCTCCTTTGCGGTACGGGTTCGAACCTGCCTTCCTACTACCACTTTTTTTTATCTCAACATACACATCCAAATACCCGGACAACGCCGGGCTGAAATGCTAGTTGTAAATAAGTTTGGATTTAAGTAATTAGTTGCAAATAATTTTGGGGTTGAGACTAATGGTTAATTAATGTAACTATTATATCTATTAAAGTAATATTGTCTGCTTGTGTGTGTCCATTTCCCTGGCAAACTGCTCTGTCAATTTTTATCTACAGACTCGAAATTTGCCAAAAGAGTTATTGAGATTTAGGGAAATCTTTTTTGGCCAGAAATTTGGCTGTCAAGGAGTCAAAGTTCAACGATTTGAGCCTTGAAAACTTTACCAAACTCCTCCGCTAATTTTTGGTCTAAACACCAGAAATTTAAAATGTAGGTTACCTGTACATGAGTACAAACTTTTAATATATATGTATATATATTTATATACATATGCATATAAAGTTATTAACATAGGGCTCGAGCAACGCCGTGCTGAACTGCCAGTGTATTATATATATATATATAAGTAAACGTGTGTGTGTGTGTCTGTGTCTGTGTGTCTGTGTCTGTGTACATTTTACTACGCAATAACTCAATTTTTAGTCTACAGACTCGAAATTTGATATACAGGGTACTGAGATTTGAGAAAATCTTTTAATCAGTTTTCGGCCAGAAATGTGGCTGTTAAGGGATCAAAGTGCAACGATTTAACCCTTGATAACTCTACACAACTCCTCCGCCAATTTTAGATCTAAACACTTGAAATTTTAAATATAGGTTCTTTGGATATGGATCAAACTTTATAATTTGATTTGAGCCTAAAACAATAAATGCTAAGGCGTCAAAATTGAGGTCAAATTTACAAAAAAATTGACCTATGCGGTCTCTACTAAATTACTCAGCCAATTTAAGGCTTAAATATTTGGCACTTTACATAAAGTGTATTCAGACATAGGGCATCAATTTTAATCGGTTTTGGGCCGAAAATTTGGATTCCAAGGGGTCAAAGTTCAAAAGGCCTTATATTTGTGGTCTCTAGCAAACTATTAAGCCAATTTTCGGTCTAAACATTTTAAATTTTACGTAAAGCGTACTCAGACATGCCGCAAGCTTTTAAATCAGTTTTTGGGCGAAAGTTTCGCTGCCAAGACGTCAAGGTTGAAATAGTTGACCTTTGCAGACTCTACCAAACTCCTCCGCCAATTTTGGGTCTAAACACTTGAAATTTTAGTTATAGGCTACTTGGACATGAGTCAAACATTTTAATTCAATTTGAGCCCAAAACAATAAATGCTAAGGGGTCTAAATTGGGGCCAAAGTAAAAAAAAAAAAAAAAAAAAGAAGCAAATTTGACGTCTGCGGTCTCTACCAACGTTTCTCTATGGTTGTTAAGAAAGCCTATTATATAGAAAGGCATTACCATACATATTCACACTTTATAATATATACATATGCACATAAAGTTATGAACACTTATGGGGCCTGAGCAAAACCGGGCGGGACTGCAAGTATATCTATAAAAGTGAAATTATCTCTGTGTGTGTGTCCGCGTGTGTACATTTCCCTACCAAACTACTCTGTCAACTTTCAGTCTGCAGACTCGAAATTTGATATAAGGGGTATTGAAATTTGGAAAAACCTTGTTAATCGATTTTCCACCAGTAATTTGGTTGTCAATTGGGTTCAACGATTTGATCTTTGAAAACTCAACCAAACTCCTCCGGCAATTTTAGGTCTAAATACTTGAAATTTTAATGTTGGTTCCTTAAGAGATTAAGATTAAGGTTAATGTTAAAAAATTGATCTTTGCGGTCTCAACCAAATTACTCAGCCAATTTTAAATTGTACATAAATTGTATACAGACAATGGCAAGCTTTTTAATCGGTTTTGGCCCGAAAATTTGGCTTCCAATGGGTCAAAGTTCAAAAGACTTTATTTTTGCGGTCTCTAACAAACTATTAAGCTAATTTTGGGTCTAAACATTTTAAAGTTTACATAAAGGATATTCAGACATGCAAAAAGCTTTTTAATCAGTTTTTGGGCGAAAACGTAGCCGCCTAGAGGTCAAAGTTGAAAGAGTTGACCTTTTCAGACTTTACCAAACGCCTCCACCAATTTTGGGTCTAAACGCTTGAAATTTTAGATGTAGGCTACCTGGACATGAGTCAAACGTTAATATATATATATATATATATATATATATATATATATATATATATATATATATATATATATATATATATGCACATAAAGTTATGAACAGTACATAGGGCCCGAGCAAAGCCGGGCTGAGCTGCTAGTATGATATAATAATAAATACGAAATCTGCATTAATCAAAATATTATATTTAAGTGTATTTTATGACTGAGCAATGCCGGGCGGCTTGCTAGTTATATAGAAAAACGTTGATTTCAATAATTCTACCTAAAATTAAATCTTAATATTACTAAAAGTTGATTCGCTAAACAAGGAATAAAATTGGCAGTTTAAATGAGGTAAACTGACATTGCCTCATTTGAACTATATTGAAACATTGCCAGTCAAGATATTGGACTGAAGAATCAAATTTAAGAAATGGCAATCGAAAACTTTGAAATTAGAAACATTCCAAGAATTGGAAATGGTCCATAATATTGTAAAGTATACGTTGTCTCGACCTTGTTCATATCTCATTCAAAAATATAATCTCCGTTTATCCTTACGATCAGCAAGGCCTATGAGGACTATGTGGATGTTAATACATTTAGGTATGCGGCATAATCACGTTGACACACCGGTTCACACTAGACCATCGAAGTTAAGTAACATCAAGTTTGGTCAATACCAGACGAGTGACCAATTTGAGGATACAAGATAGTGCCGCAGTTTAAAAAAAAATAATACATTAAGATCTAAAGAAAAACACTTTAGACAAGGCATGAAGCCACCTGACGTAAACAAGGCAAAAAAAAACTAACCAACGAGAGGTGTTAGATGGATAGATTCCGACCCAGAAAACAGCAATTCAACCCCCTTTGTCAGAAACACCCCTCATTGAAAGCGAGGACTAAAGGAAAAAATAAAGGAAGCAAGAGTTATTAACAGCATGAGAGTGGTATAAAGATTGGCATAACGGAGGACTATACGATCATCAGAACTCTTGAGAATGATGTACAGTGTAGTCCGGGTCTGAGAGTCTAATGAGGAACTGAGTGTCGAAAGGAGAACTAGGAGCTGAACTTATGACATGGTTCCTGGCTCTGGTGGGACAATTTCTGACGACGACAACAACAATTAATATAAATTGTGTACAAAAGTTACGTTTTAGCGAAGGAAGAAAATAAAACATGTATATATTGTATATTATGTACTTTCTGGGTTGCCTCCCTTGGTCAAACATACGGGAGGTTGTTGAGGGTTCGTACTTAGGATTCCGTTTAAGGCGCAGACGACAGGTGTCATCTGGGGGAAAATCTCATTTGGTCATTCTCTCTTATAGTTTGCGTTGGTTTATTATTTTGACACAGACTTGTTACTATTGGGGTTTGAAACGATTTTCATTGGTTGAAAAATACGTTGTGTTAATGCATTCCTGTGAAAACTTATTTGCTTTTGGGAATGACAAAGAAGGCGAAATCAAACGAAAGAGAGAGAAAGAGAGTAGCATTTGAGTTATAGTGTTTATTGGAATCACTTCTGCGATCCAGTCGCTACAGATGTACGAAAATAGTAAAAGTTGAACGATATTGGAATAGGACAATATATCTTTAAATAATCAGAGTAATTTGTATTTTTTGGATTATTCTAACTACTGTGCTCATCTTGAGAGTTATTTGCACAAACGGTAATCCGAATAATTTGATTAACCCGAATAATCCGATTAATCCAAATAATCCAAATTATCAAACCTCATCTCAAGAAATCAGAAACATAATATAAAAATACTATCTTTGGGAATTGTAACATCGTTTCGCATATAGCCGTACACCCAAACTCTATTTTAACAATATCTGTGTACCCATATTATGCCTGCCTGTCTATCTATCTATCTATCTATCTATCTATCTATCTATCTTTTTTGGTTGGTTGTTTTTGTTTTACGGCATATCAACCCTTTTCGGGTTATTTAATGCCGAATCCAAAGATTTTGAAGAAATATTTTTTAATAGAATATATTTGTTGTTTTCAAGTCGGTTTCTATTTAACCCATAGTTGGAACCCTAACAGGTACTACCACTCCGGGTCAGAGTGGACCTGGGAGCAATGGTAATTAAAGGGTGGCTCCACACTCCCCAAAGCCCGCAAGCTGGGGCCTCACCACTGGATATAGTTTAAGGTCATATCCAGGACCCCCATTGAGGGACTTTTACCCTCTGCAGGGAGGCAGTCGATGTATTCTAATGCCCCACCGACAGGGCCATCTATCTATCTATCTATCTATCTATCTATCTATCTATCTATCTATCAATCTATAAACGAGATAATCAAGTTGACAAGCTGATTCTCGATTAGATCGCCGAAGTTAAGCATCGTTAAGTCTGGTCAATACTAAAATGAATGACCATTTGGGAATACCAGGTGCTGTATGTGCTCTCCGCTTATCTTTGCATTATTTCCAGTCGGCATGGATTTCTCCTTGCCCTGGAACAAAGCAGTGCCGACTCAAGAGAGGAGTGGTTAGAGATTGCGCAACTCTTGTTTCACAATTCGGCACATGTTATAGGACGATCAAATGGTCCCCTGCGTTCCAACGGAGAACACCTACCTATCTATCTATCTATCTATCTATCTATCTATCTATCTAGCTATTTATCTACCTATCTATCTAACTAATTACTTTTAGAAGACAATGGTTCCAAATTAGAAACGACTAAAACGAAAGGAAACTAAAAAGATATTGACTTACATCTAAAAGGCTAGTGCTTTTACCAAATTACCGATTGGTTTGAGTTTTTTAGAACATCATTAATGCAATTAGACGCATTATGTTTCAAATTAGTCCAACAATAAAGTGCATAAGTTAATATATATATATATATATATATATATATATATATATATGTATATATATGTATAAGAAGTATGTCATGATTTACTTTTACACACACACACACACACACACACACACACACACACACACACACACACACACACATATATATATATATATATATATATATATATATATATATATCGTGACACCCTGCACTGAGATGATTCCCGAAAGGATGAAACACTAGTGTCTGTAGGTATTCATAATTATTATAGTAAATAATTTTATATATTATATTATATTATATTATATATATATTAGAAATATATATATAATGATATATTTATATTTATATATATTTATAATAATAAATATAATAATAAATATATAATAATAATAATATTTATATTTATATATATTTATAATAATATAATTAGACATATATATATATATATATATATATATATATATATATATAAATTGATTACAAAGATTTTCCCAAATACACATACACAGACAGACATACAGACAGACACTCTCACTTTTATAGATATACTAGAATTTCAGCCCGGCGTTGCCCAGGTGTTTGGAGGTTATGTTGAGAAAAAAAGCGGTTAATTTTTTTAACTTTGACCCCTATTATGACCCCTTAATATTTATTGTTTTGGGCTCAAATCAAGTTATTAAGTTAGATCCAGGTGCAAGGAACCTATATCTAAAATTTCAAATGTTTAGACCCAAAATTGTCGGAAGAGTTTGGTAGAGTTCTCAAAGGTCAAATCGTTGAACTTTGACCCTTTAACAGCCAAATTTCTGGCCGAAAACCGATCACAACGATTTTCCCAAATCAAAGCAGCAAAATCTCACCTCTTAAGCGTAGAGGTCCCTAGATGCTGTAAAGCCCTTTTCTCTAATTGTTTTCCTCCTCGAATTGCTAAACTTTAGAATCTCCTCTTTGTTTCTTGCTTCACTAACTACGCTAACCTACAGAAGTTTAAAATAGGCACCGCCAAAACTGGGGGGGCGGGCAGGTAAGTACTTTTTGACGGACTGTCTTTTTAAAAATCTACCAAAAATCAGGTAATTATCCAATCAATAGGAAATTTTCAGCGATTATTAAGAGAAGAATGAACTTTATAACAGTGTACTTATTTTTCATAAACAATATATATATATATATATATATATATATATATATATATATATATATATATATATATATATTTTGCTTACAACCCCCCCTTGTTTTGGGGGGTTCCAAATATGCTTAAAATAATCATCTGAAACTGAACAAAACATATTATGTTGTTGTAAGGGACGGGATTATAGATTAAAAAAAAAACTTGTTTGCATACCTTATTTTGATGTCTGAATATCAAAACTTCGATTGTGTTTAATTATCCCGCTTTTGAGTATTCAGTGAATATGTTAAGTAAAATAATTAATTTAAGTTAAGCAAAACAACAAAATTTTTTTTTTTAATATTTATACGAAAAAAGCCATTTTAAAATCTTTGATAAATAAATTAACAATTTCTTTTTAGCGAGCCGAATAATGCATGACCATTATTAAACAGGACATGCTTTGAAGAATCGATACAAAAAAAAAAAAAAAATTCGCTAAATATTGTGCCTTTTGTGTTAAAAATATCATTATTTTTTCGATCAAGTTTGGAAACGTTTGCCGCCTTTCGACTACGGTGGACCAAACGCGCTGAAATAATTTTTTTTTATTCTGCTTTAAATTGCCCCCCCTCCCCATTTTGGAGAGCTTGGCCCCCCCCCCACACATACACATTAAAAACCAAACTCATACAAATGG
>NC_136493.1:113708522-113778522 GCF_053919585.1 Euprymna scolopes | reverse complement strand
AGATAAGTTGAACACCATTTTCGAATTGCTATCTCCGTTCGTCCGACCCTCCAAGCCACTAGCAAAAGATGATTCCATAATTTGCAGCTTTGCAATTCTGTAAAATAATAAAACACTGACGAGCATGGCACCATTGAGCAACTGTGTTGTTGACGAATTTATATTTGTTACCTCATTACAGAATCGGAGGGAAGTGGGAGATACGTAAAATCTTGCTGCTACAATTTTACTACGGCTATGACGACGGCTTAACATCCACTGAAAAAGAAAAGAAAAGAAAGAGAAATAGAAGCTAACTACTTAGAACGTGTCAATAAGCAACTTAGTTTTCTGTAGATGAGAACATAATGGGGATTGTGCGTTTATTTGAAGTGAAACTAAGCAACTGGCTACGTCGTCATGTCCAGGAGTTTGAATTTCAATTATGTTAAAAGTAGAAAAATTTATTTTTGTGTCCTTCTGTGCGAGGCGTGTTGAACAGTTTGAACGAACCAAGCCGAACACTATGTTAAATTGAATAGACTGCTCTTCCTTTATATTAATTGTGCCATTTAGTTGTAATTTCATCATCGATAAAAACACAATTGATCTTTTAAGTATTCATTTGTGTCTATTTCTACAGCTTTCAATTTCGTATATTTCATAGTCATTTTATATTATTTGCACAATATTTCTTTTTGAAGTTTCGTCCATTAAATAGTCTAATATTGGCTCCTTTCATCGAAATTGGCTGTTAACTTCTATTCGTTTTCGTGTCTTATCTTTTTTTCGAATCGATAAATTTCAACCGATACGATCCGAACATCGGCACTTAAATATCTGATCATTTAAAAAATAATAACATTGTACTTAAATACAGACCTATTTCATTATGCTAATAAATGCTTGTTCGTGATCGTAAATAATGGAGACTAAGATAACTATTTTCACTAAGATTAATATATTAAGATTAATATATTAAGATTAATATATTAAGATTAATATATGCTTATTTATATTTGCAAGCAAAAATAGTGCTGAAATAACTCCGAGTATCTCGTTAAAATTGCAAAGGAGCATCAGATCTATCAGATGGGACAACACGAAGCTGGTTTTAGTCAACGCAAAATAACAGAAAATATTTAAATCCCCCTTTACTTCTAATACTACAGTGATCGTACAATTCATAAGAAAGGGCAAAGAGTGCACAAAACTTCATCCAGGTCACCCCAGGGCCTCTGAAAGAAACTTTGGGTCTTCCGAAAAGAAATGTTGAAAAGAATCCTCAGTGCTAAGCCTCTGATATTGCAACACAAGCTTATATCAGCCCCCAGAACAACTGTCAGATATCTTCATAAGCTGGGCTACATTGTTAGAACTGTGAAAAGGGAGCCTCTTCTTCGTCCTGCCAATATCAAGTGCAAAAAAGATGGTGGAGAGACCTATTACCTTTTGGACCAATGTCATTTTTTCTGGTGAGTCACAACTTGCATTATTTCCTGTGGAAGTGTATGGGTATGGAGGATCCCTCATCAAGAGTTTGACTTAAAAATACTCCAATCAACGCTGAAACATGGGGGGGGGTTCTCGGTTATGGTATAGGATGCAATTTGCAGTGATGGTCGGCCAGACATGAAGTGCGAAGGAAACATCAATTCTGCTAAATATGTTTCGATATTACATGAAGGACTCTTGCAAATGAACCACCTATACTCCATATTTATAGAAGAGCAACATAACATTGGTTGAGTAAAAATGGAATTTATAAACATCCATGGCCAAGTCAGTCACCGAATATGGACCCAATTGAAAACATTTGGGCATATTAGACCGGAACCTTCGCAAAAAGAAAAGGAAGACATCTTCTAAGCCTGAGATTTGAGCGTTATTGCGAAATTCCCCAAGATGATATTCGTCAACTGATCAATGTCATGCATAAAAAGGCTCTAGCATTAAAACAACCAAAGGAATGCTAACCAAGTATTAGCTATTAAATTTGTGACCATTTATTTTTTTTGTTTTGTTCTATAAATTATATGTTTTTATGGGTGTCTATTCCTTTCTGTCCTGTCTGTCTATATATGATGTTTTTATATATAATCTTTATATAACCACGAACAAGCTTTTATTAAGCCGTCACATAGCAACACTGTTTTCTTCGAAAAGACTTATTATTTATTTATTCAGTTTTTATTATTTATTCATCTTTTTATGTTTCGCTATTTTCCGTTTGACCAGACTGACATGAACATTCCCATGACAGTTTTGTGAGCCTTACTACTTCCATGTTAGCTTGTGACAAAATTATTTAGTTATTTAATGCCGAATCCAGTCATTTTGGTAAACGTTTATACACTTCAAGTCCTTTATATCTTGTAATATTTATTCATGGTGTTTAGTTTTTTTTTGTAGCGGAAAATTGTTTTAGTTTTGGCTTTGCAGAACTTTATTGACATACTAGCAGGTCTACTTGGCGTTGTCAGGGGACATAAAACAAAATAGAAGAGCTTAAAAAGTGCGTATATTAAAACTCATATCTCTCTACCTATTTCAACCCGTCTCTCTATCTTTCTCTCTTTCCCTATTCCACGTTTTTCCACATCCCTCTCCCCCAATTCTCTTTCACCATTGCCCAGTCTATTCATCTCTCTTGTATTGTATTGGAAATAATAATAATGTAAGTATTCAATTTTCAAGTTATTGCTCGAGCACTACACCGTTTCTTTCCTATCAAATTCATCGAAATATACTGAAATCTATATTTATTTTAATTTGTTCCCGGTCAACATAAAGTTTCTTATCTCCTTTCTTTAATAAAATAGGTCCTGGATATGACCTTAAACTATATCCAGTGGTGAGGCCCCTGCTTTCGGGCTTTAGGGAGTGTGGAGCCACCCTTTAATTACCATTGCTCCCAGGTCCACTCTGATCCGGAGTGGTAGTACCTGTTAGGGTCCCAACTATGGGTTAAATAGAAACTGATTTGAAAACAAGAAATATATTCTATTAAAAAAATTTTCTTCAAAATCTTTGGATTCGGCATTAAATAACCCGAAAATGGTTGATATGCCGTAAAACAAAACCAACCAACCAACCAACCAACCAACCAATCAACCAACCAACCAACCAACCAGCCAACTAACCAACCAACGACTCCCGGACAATGCTGCGTAAACTCCCTTCCCTAAATATTGAGCATTTTTCATTATTACTTATCAAATATAATACTGTATTATTACAATTATGACTCGCGGACAACACCGAGTTAAGAGAGAATTTTTTTCTTCCCGGCAGCGTTTAAACATATCTGTTCTATATAGAACGTTGAGCATTTTTGGATAACTATATACCATCTAGCAAATGTAAACATTACATTTATTGCTGAAATCATCCAAACAAAATTAAATCAGAATTTCTTGCCGCCCTTTTCTAGTACGAAAGGAAACTTAGAAACGTTAAATAATTTCGAAAGAAAATGCCGAACAGGAGGAATACATTAAAATTACAAATTATGGTTAAAAAAAAACTCGAGGTTCACCTGACGAAACCTGCACTTAGAGATTCGGAAATACTTCCGTTATCTTTCCTGGTTAAATCTTAGATTACCATTATTTCGCTCCAGACAGATCACAGTGCCACTTTGTTGTAAGGGGCTACTATTTGGGACCAAATTTACAGAGATACAATGTAGGGAGTTGGGTAGCGAGATATCTGTACACATCACACACGAACTTTTGCGTATCAGTACAGTAAGGGAAGCAGGGATCCGAGAGGAAATTCCAAAGTCTAACAGTTCGAAGGAAGAAGCTATTTGAATAGGTTTTACGGCATCTAGGGATCTCTAGAGGGTAGGGGTGGGATTTTGCTGCTTGTCTGGTTTATTGGGGATATTTACGTCGAGAGGGTACAAGTGCTTTGAGTTCGCCAGAGACCTTTCTATTAAAATACTTGTAAAATAAGCACAGGGATGTCACATTTCGACGATGGGACAGAGATTGGAGTTTGGTTTCTAGTGCGAGACCTATTAAGTTGGCGACTCGTTTTTGAACCCTATCTAGCAGCGAGAGACTAGTAGCAAATGAACCAGTCCAGATGTGGCAGCAATACTCCATGCATTAGTGAAGTGGCTTTTGAGATATACACGATAGTCTCAAGTGTGAGTAATCTTCTAGCCTGATAGAGAGAGCCCACTTTCTTCGCAGCAGCCTTGGCAATTACTTCAATGTATTTATTCCAATTCATGTTGCCTGTGAATATCAAGCCTAGAAGTTTGAACAAAGTACTTTCAGGTAGTGTATCATTAGCCATAGTAATAAGTAGTTGAGAATGTTTCTTGTAGTTATTAAAAGAAAGAATGTTAGTCTTGGCGGCATTGAACGTTGTCATCTATTCACGGACGTATTCCACTAAAGGCTGGAAACCTTCTTCGAGGATTTTAGTCATTTTCTTAGATATGTGTCCATTCGTTTTTCCTTCGAATCCGTTATAGAGTGTTATGACGTCAGCAAATATACCGATCCCAGAGATAATTTTATCAGGGTGGTCATTTATGAATGTCAGGAACAATGAAGATCCAAGGATTGAACATGTGGCATACTTGCATTTATGTCATGTTGTTTTGACGTACGATCATCAAGAACAAACTAGATTTTTCTTATCGAAGAAAGATTTGATTGTGTTAAGTATTCGTCCAGTAATACCATATGATTAAATTTTCATAAAAAGACCGTAATGCAAAACCCTGTCAAAAATACATGTCTGCACCTACTGACCTTTCCCCCACTGTCTTATCCAGTGCGTGGTATATATGTTCGGGGATTACAGTAAGGATCTCTGCAGTAAAACAAGCTTGCCTAAATCCATATATATATATATATATATATATATATATATATATATATATATATATATATATATATATATATATATAAAACAAAAAACAAAATAGGTGCTGGCAGAGATAAAATGTTTTCCAAAAAGAAATTTCACAAACTTTTAACTAAAAAAAAACCTTTATATAAAAATATATGAAGAGACTGAACAAGGCTTGGAACGCATTATAAAAATATTTAAAAATATTTAAAAAAAATGACAAAAATCTGAAAAATCTACAATTGTTCATGGCTACACTCTTAAATATACACTTTTTTCTCTCGTTGGAATCACACAACCATCACTTTATATATATATATATATATATATATATATATATATATATATATATATATATATATATATATATATATATATATATATATATATATATAAGAGTAAATGGTAGTGTGCTTGAAGCATTGCCGATAAAGGAATATATGGAAGTTTTAAAAGCCAAAAGCAATGCGAAAAGGACCGGAATCATGAGAGTAAAGAAAAGAAAAACAAACAAACAAACAAACAAACAAACAAACAAACAAACAAACAAACAAACAAATAGACGGCTATGTTTGAGTAGTGAAATTTCTAACTGTTTATTCGTCTATCACGGTAAGGTGAGGAATAATAGACGAATAAACAGTTAGACATTTCTTTACTCAAACATACCCGTCTATTTGTTTGTTTTTCTTTTCTTTACTCTCATGATTCCGGTCCTTTCCACATTGCTTTTGGCTTTTAAAACTTCCACACACACACACACACACACACACACACACACACACACACACACACACACACACACACATATAGTATAACTTTTGTTTATTGTTTAAATATGCATGATTGATCCAAAGGATTCCAACGTGGCCTATAGGATTATCTATACCAAATATAAAATCCTGCCTGTTGTATTGTAATGATTCATGTAATGATCTTGGTGCTTCGTGCCTACTAGAGGAAACGATTTAAAGACAGTGAGAATGCATCACTGAAGGTCTTCAACGTTGATTCGCAATCATGGGAGCAGACTTCAGATAAAACTTTGGACCATAATAAGTAGTGACTTCCCTCCCTAGTAAAAAGATGCAGACATGCGGGGTATTTATACGTGTTTTTTTTTTTTTATCGCTCCGCCTGACATTTTTCTTTGCTGCGTTTCATGATTGGTTGTCGATAGTCTCGTTTGTTTAATCGAAAAAAACTCTTTTCAAAAAGAAAGTAATACAAGAATACGGTTTTATTTGGAAAGAATTTACTCAGGAGAAGTTCATGTTATGGTAGCTCGTTATTTCCTTTGTAAACTTAACTTTTTAACTTAACAAAATAAGTGACACTCTTGAAGTGACATTCGTCTTAAATTATGGGGTTCTTTGTAAGTGTCTCATTTGCACGGCTTCTCAGAGAGACTTATATGAAAACCTTAGTTTTGGCTCTGCTCGAAAACATGATCCCATTCTCCATTGTCTCTTTGGTCAAAGGCGTTTGAACTCTGCACTCTCTCTTAACTTTACGTCGCCAATTTTTCATTCAATCCTGGAAACAATTCTGCTTTACAGATCTGGGTTATCATGCATTCAGTGTGATAATTGTCAAAATTCACACAAGCTAACTTCATCACCTATAATATGAAACCTCTCGTCAACACAACTAGGAAATAGAAGGATTATAATGCGGAACCAAGGTAACTGAAACTAACAGAGTAAAAACATAAAATTACATAATACGTTGGTATTAACAAGAAGAAAAAAAACCTACTTGATCGTAGGTCTCGCCGTTCCAGAAGGTCAGAGGGTGAATATCACGAAGACAGAGAAGCGAAGTAAATATATGGAACTATACAGAGAACTGAAAGGGATATGGAACATGAAGAAAGTCAAGATAATACTAATAATTTTAGGAATACTAGGAACAATCCCGGAAAACTTTGAAAAATGAATGGGAGAAATTGGAATCAAAGGAGAGGCCAAGAAGATTAAACGAGCAGCAATAATAAAAACAGCTGAAATCCTAAGGGAAATCTTAGAATGCGAAACCAACCCATATACTCAAAATACTAGCCGGTAACTTGGATAGTGTAATAAGAATAAAACAAAAAAACAGAAGGACCCGGGCACAGGGAAACCGGAAAACCGAAACCGCAAAATACTACATCCTAATGATGGCGTCTACATCGGATGACGTCACACAAAAAAGTTGTGAAAGGTCAGGGAGAACAGAAGAAGGAGAGCATTAACTAGATCTCAACTGAAAGGGTGTGGGAAGGACTGGGGCTTTAGGGAGGCTTTTTGCCACCCAAATCCCAAGGAAAACCAATGGCCGATTTCAGCGAGAAATCAATAGTAAGCGGCTGTGGAGATAATGTGAAGGCACCTGCGCTTGCTATCGAGATAGGTGGAGAGCATTGGAAATCTGGGGAGGCTTGTTGTCATTCAGACTTCAGGAAACCGCACAGGCCATTGTCTGTGAGCGATCGCTGGTGACGGACTGTTGTGTAAGAACTCCTAGCGAGTGAATAATAATAATCTGCATCCACAACTTTAAAACAATAAATCTCTTTATCATCTTTTATTGATTTTTTTTTCGAAATCAAATTCTAACGGATCTGTTTTTTTTTTCTATAAAACCTTTATTTGCTATTTTTTTTTTTTTTTTCAGTTTTTATCTCTAATCTGCAAAGCGAGGTTTTAAGTCTGAACAGAGTTTATATGTGGATCGTCTTTGGAAAAGGTCAAAGCTTAAATACGACGTCAGTTTGAAAAGTAACGGGACTGAGCTTGAATTATTTTATCTGAGTCTTGTGCGAAACAAGGACGTGCTGCTTAATAACAAGATGACTTTGGGGTGTTCTGAAAAGTAGGAGAGTAAATAAGAATTATAATCAAGGCGGTAACATGATGTACATTAAAGGATGTGTGTAGACGTCGCATTTGGATTGCAACTCTGATTATTTTGATAATTTCAAGGTTGGAAGAAAAATGTAACGGCCCCTATTTTTTTTTATTCTACCCGAATGGATCAGAAGGGATTACTAATTGGATCGTTATGTTAACTGAACTTATACATTCATGACCTGAAAATGTAACCCATGTCCAAATTAACACTATTTGACTTAATCGCAATTGACGTAGAGTCCCTAATATTTTTTTAAATTACATTTTCACCCCAAACAAGGCACAGTGCCGCTTTAGTGTAGGGAGCTACTATCAGGGGCAGCAACCGCTGGGGTACTATGTTGGGATTTGGGCAGCAAGATGTCGGTTCACGTTGCACTTGAACTTCTGCATGTCAGTACAGTTAGAGAAGCAGGAACCTGGAAGGGAATTCCAGAGTCTAGCGGTTCTGGGGAAGAAACTACTGGAGTAGAAAGATCTTTTACATCTAGGGATCTCTACTGTGTGGGGTGGGATTTAGCTGCCTGTCGCGTTTGTCGAGGGTGTCAACGTCGTGAGGGCACAAGTGTCTGCAGTTCGCCAGAGCATTCGCCACTAAAATACTTGTAGAACAGGCAGAGGGATGCAACGTTTTGTCGATGGGACAGAGGCTGAAGTTTAGATGCCAGTTCAGGGCCTATCAGATTGGCGACTCTCTTTTGAACCTTGTCTAGGAGCGAGAGATTAGTAGAAGATGCACCAGCCCAAATGTGACAACAATACTCCATACATGGGCGAATGGTGGCCTTATAGAGGTATAGGATACTTTCAGGTGTCAGTAGTTTTCTAGCACGGTAGAGAGAGCCTACCTTCTTCGCAGCGGCCCTGGCAACGTTTTCAATATAATTGTTCCAACTCATGTTTCCTGTGAACGTTAGGCCAAGCAGTTTGAAAGATGTACTCTCAGACAGGGAGTCACTGGCCATTGCTATAGGTGACAGAGAATGTTTCTTGTAATTATTGAAGGAAACCAGTTTAGTCTTGGCAGCATTGAATGTGACCATCCATTTATGTCCCCATTCCACTACAGATTGGAGGTCATCCTCTAGTGTTTTTGCCATTTCTTTAGTTATGTATAACAATAACATATCGTCGAATCAATTAGAGAATAGAAGGAATACAACGCGAAACCAAAAGAATCGAAACTTATAGAGTAGATAATAAAATTACAAGAGACGTTCTAAAATGATGCCTTTATAGTTTATTCCGCCCGAATAGATCAGAGGGAATTGTAAATTGCATTGCTATGATGACTAAACTTATGTATTCATGAATTGAATGTTTCATATCTCTGTTACAAACATTGACAGTGTGAGACTCTAAGAAAACAACCTCTGTCATAGACCCGCGTCAGAAGCAGAGATGCATCATTGATTTTTTTTGGCAAAATTGCATTGAGAATGAGGGTGACTACATTGAAATATAAATCCTGGAGCTCAAAAGGTCGCTCATTTTAATGGCACCATTCCGGTCTTTGTAGCTCTTCAACGTTTTGAGTTAAAAAATAGTGGGTTTTACTCTCGTATCACAAAGCGTGCACTGGACACCCATGCACAGTCATCGTTCATCGCTTGCAAAAGTGCATTGAGAATGATGGTGACTATGTAGAAAATAAATTCTGAGGCAGAAAAGATCGCTCGTTTTAGTGGTACCACTCCCGTCTTCGTAGCTCTCCAACTTGTTGAATTAAAAAATAGGAGGTTTTACGACCCTCGTGTACGTATCTATACTCCTATATATTTTTGTGTGTATTGATATTCATATTAGAAACCCTTTTTTCTATTTATTTAAAAAGAATATATAACTTTGTTATATATGGGCCGTGAAATTTTATTCACTAGCAAAAGGTCTAGTTAATTTACATCTGTATATAAGCCTGGCGAATTTCCACGCGAATTAAACGCGAAATATTCTGTGTAGCTTAATTGCCATATATATTTTCATAACTTAGTTTTTTGACGTCCCTATTTGCTTTAAATGGCGAACGACTGTTAAGTGGTCGACCTCGATTTTAACGGCAACTTCTCGTATGATTTTGCAAGGATCGGCTTCAATTAAGACTTTCAAATGTTCGTTATCAACCGCAGGCTCTCATCACCATTGCGAAATTTCTTAAACCACCGTTGTGCTACAAATTCGTTAGTGGTTTGCTGTACCAAACGCATCATTGATATCACGAGCAGTCTCGGCAGATTTTCGGCCTAGTTTGAACTGGAATAAGGAAATTGTGCGGATTTTAATTTTGTCCATGCCGTCGAAAAGCCTACAAAAAAAAAATGAATGAAGAGATAGCAAACAGTAATGGATAACATGATTCGATAGAGCGAAAAACGACCTTCAAAATGATATATAACATGGCATCATATATAAAAGTAACATATGTGAGTAAATGATATTGTTTTTGCACCAACCTAATATATATATATATATATATATATATATATATATATATATATATATATATATATATATATATAAACCTAATATATATATATATGTGTATATATATATATATATATATGTGTGTGTGTGTGTGTGTGTGTGTGTGTGTGTGTGTAATAATATTTTTTTTTGTTATTCTTTTAGCGACAACTCTATAGCCACCCCCCGAACTTTGGAGAAATTCCCTTCCCTAAATATGCATTATTGCCCCATTTTTTAGAGACATGTATGCACACACTCACACATATATATGCACATATATTTGTAGTTTATTTATTTATAGATAAACGTGTTTCGTCGTCACTACAACTCATCAGCCTGGTTGACTATGGCACGATTTGAGCCCATGACAATTGAGACTGTAGTCGGAGGTGTTAACTATTGTGTTAAGGGAACTTTTCTGAAATTACGTGCTAATTTATCGTTTTTAAATTTATATCATAATATTTTTTTAGCGAAAACTATAGTTTATTGGTATTAGGTTGTCCGGAAAATAATGGCCATTTCAGGAAGTCTGTTTTGAAATTGGATTTTATCATAAGATTTTTATTATATTTCAGGTAAACATCAACATGATTATTGATTTATATGTGCTCTTTAATAATTTCTTACTTTTTTCTTTCAGAAAACGTTTTATGAGCGAATGAGCCCATAATTTGGAATATGAGAGAAGAAGACTTACGATTACTTTTCCTGCATGAGTTTAAGCTTGGTAACAATACTTCTCAAACAACTGCAAATATCAATAGGGCATGGAGAGAAGGCATCACAAGTGATAGAACAGTACAAAGGTGGTTTCAAAAATTTCGTAGTGGTGATGAGAGCCTTAAAGATGAAGAAGGTAGAGGACGGCCATCTAATCTTGACAATGAAAATTTGAGAGCCATTGTTGAGCAAAACCCACGGCAAAGTGTCAGGGAAATGTCTCGGGAACTTGGTGTCAGCAGTTCAACAGTGTCGGACCATCTGAAGCAAATTGGCAAGGTGAAAAAGCTCGACAAATGGGTTCTACATGAGCTCAATGAAAATCAACAAGCTCGACGTTTTGAAGTGTGTTTGATGCTCTTTTTGCGAAACATTAATGATCCATTTCTTCACCGAATAGTCATCTGTGATGAAAAGTGGATCCTTTATGATAATCGGAAACGATCAGGTCAATGGCTTGATTGTGATGAACCATCCAAACATTTTCCAAAGCCAAAGTTTCACCAACAGAAGATTATGCTGACTGTTTTGTGGTGTGCAATTGGTGTTATTCATTACAGCTTTCTGGATGCTAATCATGGCAGAGGTTTACTGCAATCAACTCGAAGAAATGCATCATCATTTACAAAAATTGAGACCTGCATTAGTGAATAGGCGTGGTCCAATCCTGCTCTACGATAATGCGCGGCCTCATGTTGCGAGAAAGACACTGCAGAAACTCACAGACTTGGGATACAAAACTTTACCACATCCTCCTTATTCTCCAGATCTTTCACCCACGAACTACCATTTTTTCAAGCATTTAGCCGCTTTTTTAAGCAACAAAACTTTCAGATCTAATGCAGAGGTTGAATCTGTTTTCAAAGATTTCTTAGCATCTAAGCCAAAGAATTTTTATCGACGAGGCATAAATGATCTAGTTGATAGATAGCAAAAATGCATGGCTGTTCAAGGATCATACTTTGACTAATTTCAATGTCTAGTGTCACCTATTTGATTAATAAATCCCTTTTCTCTAAAATTGGCCATTATTTTCCGGACAACCTAATATTAGCTCTTAAAGACCTTGAAGATTTTCCTTTTATTACACACAATAGGTTTCCTCAGAGACACAGATCTTCACACACACACACACACACACACACACACACACACACACACACACACACACACACACACACATATAGATTGGTCAGTTGTATTTTTAATTGGTGTCGCTGTAAAACATTTTAGCGGTCGTTTAAAAAAATACATCTCTTATTCGTATTACCTCCAAATGTGTGTATGTTTTTATTTACCTCGTCCGAACATAATAGATGAAGTGTACCCTGGCCCACAAAAATGCTAGAACAGCCCCTTCGACACTTTCAAATAGAGGCGCCTCACGCTAGCCTTCAGTGTTTGGCGCAATGATAAGCGCCCTTTTGTGGAAGCTGAAGTTCCTCACAAGTGGAAGAAAGTTATGTGCCTGACTTTTATGGTTCTCGGGGGGAGACAACTGGGAAAGGGCCTTTTCACATCCCTACTTCCTCTTTCTCACACAAAAAAAAAATTGAGAGTCTGTATCTGCCTTATCATTATTTTCATGGCATGTACTCGACTGAGCTTCAACGTATGGGCTTCTCATGCAAAACATTCCCAACAAATACTTGTCTCGCTCTAACATCTGTTAATCACCTTTCTTACTCTCTATCAGTGTTCAAAACTAAACGAAAATTCCATGAGAAAGTTTCTTTCTTAGAGTTATCCGTCTGTGGAACACAATATCGCGGAGCTGTTTCCCAACTATCTAAAACAGGGTCGTTTTCAAGTCTAATGCAAATAAATTCTTGTTCTCATAAATAATCTAACTCTACACAGGTTCCATTATCAATCATTACGGTGTTGTCTCCTAGTCTACCCGACATTTATTACCTATTATCCTCGAGTGGTCCTTAAGCTTTGATAAACAGTGACCCCTAGTAAATAAAACAAAAAAATACGTAGAATCGAACAGATGTTATTAAAACATCACGAAGACAGCTTCTTTTTTATACATGGAGGTCACCACATATCAAGGTCCAGAAGCCACTCGGGGATAAGGGTTATTGTGTGTACAGTAATCAATGGGATAGTATCGTAGTAATCGTTAGTATTCGAGATGTGATAAAGTGTCATTACTTAAGGGGGCGGTCCATCAGGAATTTGTTTATGTTGGACTTGAAGACATCCAAGTTTTACTCAGGTGGCAAACGGAAGAGAGTTCTACAGTCGTGCACTTCTAAGAAAGAAGTTTTGCTCATGGAATCTACACTTTTAGATAAAGAGTGGGGAAAATTAATGACAGTGGTTTCAGCTAGACGAGTGTTTTTCGTGAAAGATTGGCGAAAAAGTGTGTTGTCAATCAGATTTGATCATGGATGGAATTAATGACAGGGAAAGCTCGACAAAGATCAGTCAAGCTTACAGACGGGTATAACACCTTGATTTAAAGGGGCTATGACTATAGTTTAGCCTCGGGGAGCTAGTTGTGGTGTGCTAGGATACAGAAAAGTCATCACGGTGCGGAGTCATCAAACGATCCTATTAGAAGAATGTTTGCGTAATGTTTTCGTTCTTGGTATTTTTAAATGTTTTGTTGCCTGATTCAATTTGGAATTCTTTTCTGTGTACATACACGTAGAATCTTTCACTTTAGATGGCTTTCTATGTTTGTGCATAGATTCGTATGTCTGTGTACCACGAGTCGGCGTCAGCCAGATTTTTGCTAGCAAATGAATCGATAATGTTATCATTGATTAATGTTGTGCCTAATATGTATGACTACTTGGATCCCTGTTTACGCATAAGATTTGAAGTAAGCTAGCCAATTGTATTTTGTCTTTATGAATACAACCATACAAACGTTCTAATCCTATTTGATATATATATATATATATATATATATATATATATATATATATATATATATATATATATATACACGATCTTTAACGGGATGCTTAATATTCTAGATACTCAACGAAGAATTATAGATAAAACGTTAAAAATAAGATATAAAACTTAGCTAGTATATATATATATATATATATATATATATATATATATATATATATATATATTAGTTTTTTTTTTGGAAAAAGAATTCCAACAGAGTGCTCAATTAAAAGGAAAATCCAAATTGTAAGAGCGTATTTATATTTTGTGTACAGAAAGTTGTTAGTTGAGACAGATCATTGGTACCGTCGGTTTCAAGCCCGATAATAAGGCCCGTTTAAGTTATCCTTATCAAGCTCTCTTCAGCCAATATTCGTCAATATATATATATATATATATATATATATATATATATATATATATATATATATATAACTATTTCATTTACCCACATAAAATTAATTTACAAAAGTATACATTTATGTGTAAACTTTAAGTATTTACTTCAAAAGTGCTCAATACGTAGGTAGAGCTAGTTAGTAATTTATAAAATATATATGGTGATTAAGCTACACTGAATATTCCGCGTTTCATCCACTCTAGGATTCTTCAGGCTTATGCGCGAATTTTGTGGTTGTCTGTCGTTTTTATATACGCATTGAGAGTTTTAGTTAGCCAATCAGCTTTTTAGTATCCATCGCGCCCTTCCTATCAGCCAATGGACATGCACTTATAGGACAAAGGCCCATTTGACCTCTGGTTGACCTGATTCTTTGGGTGTGTTCTATTTAACCTGGATATCTAGTGTCTTGACCTGTTTTAAATCTAGGTTAGGTTTTTTTTAATGTTATATATATATACATATAAATATATATGTATATATATATATATACACACATGCATATATATGTATGATAGTTTTTGTATATGCATGTTTACTTATTTTATTTATCTATTTATTTGTATATTTTTGTATTGTTTTTGTTAGTTTTAAAATTATTTTGTATCTCTATCCTAGAGTACATTTTATCCCATGAACACATTTGTTCGTTATTTCTCTCTTACAGTTTAATAGATGTTGGGGTTCTTTAAAGTACATGCTAGCAAATTTTTCATGAAGGCATAATCTACATGGGTCGTCTTGATCTCCACAGGTGTTTGCTTATCTTACTATTTTCCATTCGACTACCGGCGAACGGCCGCTTTCCTTGAGTTCCCAGTATTTATTTGCTAGCGTTGTTTTCATACGGTGTTTTTTTATTGTTGAATGTACTTTAGTGGTTATAATATCGAGTTCTGAAATCTAAGGAAGTCATATCTACGTAATATTTCTTGTTATTCTGGTTTTCTTTCGTAAATATTGTGGCCTGGTAAACCATACTTTTGGTTAGACATTTATTTTGAAGTGGGCAACGTGTGCGGTATCTATAGTTGCATTTATCTTGTTCGTTATTAGTATTTTTATTCTTATTTCTAGTATGGTTGTTGTCCGGAGTTGGTTTATTATTATTATTATTATTATTATTATTATTATTATTATTATTATTATTATTATTATTATTATTATTATTATTATTATTATTATTATTATTTCTTCTAGTTATATATGTGTCTTTTGTGTTAGTTTTATTTTTGTCATGGTGTCTACTTATTTTATTGTTTGTTTTGTTATTGGTTACATTGCGTTTATTTAATATTTTGTTATTATGTGCTTTAGTTATCATCTCTAAATTTTCGCAGCAGCTGTAGGATAACTTTAGGGTATTTTTATTGACAATTTTGTGTAAGGGGTTGGTTCCGGGAAAGTACTTTTCGATAAGATCTAGAAATTTCTTGCCAAGTTTTGTTTTTAACATTTGATTGTATGGCGCCGTATACCAGATTATATTTCTTTTTCCTCTATTTTTAATTTTATTACAGTTATTGGTGTTTTGTTGCTTATATTTGATATCAATATTTTTGTATCCACTATTTCTTAGGGCTGTTTCATAGATATTGGTTGACCTGTTAAATGCATTTTCATCGCTTGAGTTATTGCTGAGTTTACTTACGATCGAGTTATAATTGATGGTGGGTGATTGGACTTAGGGTTTACATATATTGGAGTGACGTTATCTTTTAAGTAGGGTTTATATGTGTTTTTTTTTTCTAAATTTAACATGACGTCTAGGAAGTTTGTTATTTTTATGTTAGCTAATACGTCTACTTTTAGGCCTATTTTTTTATTTTCTTGTGTATGATTTTCTTAAAGTTATCTCCCTTGACTTTGTTGGAATCTTTTATTATAGCTAATCCATCATCTCTATATAGGCCGATATCCGTAGTATCAAATATGCTTGTGAGGGTATATAGAATGAATAATCCCACAAGATCTGATGCCTCTTCGGAGTCCCTGACATCCATCGCCAAATCAAACGAATTTGTCATTTTAGTTTTTATCCATTGGTTATTGTTATTTATTAGAACTGATTTTCTACATTTTTTAATGATGTTGATTTCTTCCGAGGATATATCAGTGTATGCCTTAGCAAATTCTAGGGCAATGTTAAAAAGTTCATCGGATATCGAGGGATAGAAGTCTATGATGTCGAACTGTATAAACGTACATTTACTTTTGTTTTCCATATTTTTAAACCAGGTGATTGCTTCGGCAATATTTGTTCACTGGTTTAATTCTAGGTCCTGTTTGATTTGTTTGTTTACTCTAGAAAGTATTGCTTTGCTATTTCTACCATTTTCTGGTTTAGTTGGGATTATTATTAAAGTCATATGTGTGGTCTCTGAGCAGAATGTATGCTTCTCTAGGTTTCAATTTGCCAACTTTATCACTAATTTTTAATTTATCGGTGATTTGTTTATTTTCAGTATTTATTATATCTGTGTGGTTGCATTTGTTTGTATCCAGTTTTTTTGTAGTTTTTTGTAATGTTTTCTGTGATTAGTTTGTTATATTCTTGTTTATCTATTTTATATTTATTATATCTATGTAGTCGCATTCGTGACTACATATGATATGTGTATATATATATATATATATATATATATATATATATATATAATTATTTACTCTAATAATTATTAAATACCTATAGACACTGGTCTTTCATCCTTTTGGGAATCATCAGTACAGAGTATCACGATTAACACCGGTCGATATATTCGAACCCGAACTTAAAACAGCTGACATAATTATTTACTATAATAATTATTAAATGATGATTATTAAATACCTACAAATATTCCTTTCGGGAATCATCAGTGCAGAGCGTCAT
Source organism: Euprymna scolopes (assembly GCF_053919585.1). Classification (NCBI taxonomy): domain Eukaryota; kingdom Metazoa; phylum Mollusca; class Cephalopoda; order Sepiida; family Sepiolidae; genus Euprymna; species Euprymna scolopes. The sequence continues at coordinate 113,761,403 of NC_136493.1, read as the reverse complement.
TACATATATATATATATATATATATATATATATATATATATATATATATATATATATATATATATATATAGAGAGAGAGAGAGAGAGAGAGAGAGAGAGAAATAAAAAATATTTCGAGACTTCCTCTGGATGAATGAGATTAAGGAAACAAAAATACCAAAATTTTTCTTTCATGTGCAAAGTGTACCGCTGTTCTATTTCAGAAAACAAAAAAGACGTTGAATATTATATATATATATATATATATATATATATATATATAGAGAGAGAGAGAGAGAGAGAGAGAGAATCAGAGAAAATGACAGAACGAGCTTGCATGTTGCAATGTAATCGGAAAAGTAGGATAGTGAATAATAACAATAATTAAGGTTGTAACGAGGTGTAGATTTAGGGACGTTGGTAGACGTCGCATTTGGAATACGACTTTGATTGGTTTGATAATTTTAAGAGTGAGACGAAATATATACACCTTTCATTGATTGCATTATTTGGTATGCCGATCTGAGGAATGTGTTAAAACCATTTTTCAGAATTACGTCACCGATCAAGAGAGAATCAAGAAAGCAACAGACCAAGACTTGCAATCGAATTTAGCAGACGTTTCATCTTTTGCTCTCTTCATCAAAGTCTATGGAGTTGATTGCCTTTGTAAATCCTTAATTAACTGGAAGATATAAAAAACCCTTTCGTGTTTCTATTCATTTTTACTACATACTATCTATATATTAATACGATGTGTGTTATTTTCTGTATCACGCTTACATCCGGGTCGTTTATTTCTTATGTACTTCCATTTCTTGTAATAAATAATTTTACCAAGAATTCTTTATAAGTTTTGGTTTCGGTTTCGATTAAAGCTGATGTCACTCAAGTCATTTAATTTTTTATAAATAATTTTAATAAGAATTCTTCATAATTTTGGTTTCTGTTTCGATTATTGCTGATGGCACTTAAGCCATCTATTTTTTAAATAAATAATTTTACCAAGAATTCTTCATAAGTTTTGGTTTCGGTTTCGATTATAGCTAATGGCACTCCAATAACCTATTTTTTAAAAATAATTTTATAAAGAATTCTTCATAAGTCTTGGTTTCGGTTTAAATTTTGGCTGATGGCACCTTAGTAATCTATTTTTTATAAATAATTTTATCAAGAATTCTTTCTGAAGGATCTAATGTTTTATATATATATATATATATATATATATATATATATATATATATATATATATATATACTTCAGAATAGAATATCTAACAATCAACTGGTATGGAAACCTGTAGTTATAAGTTTTACAAGATATTACTGGCAGTAATATTCTATAAGTACTATCCCACCTAAACAAGAATTGCTCGATATACAAGATAGAGCAAATTAATCAAATTTGCCTACTGAAAGCTGTTTTAATTTTAATTTAATTTTTAATTTTAATTTATTAACAATTTGAAGTTATTTTGGAGTGGAATTTTGAGCTCATGTTTTATAATTATAAAAAAATATTCAATATATCAATTTATATGTTTATTAATAAACAGATCCACCGGACCTATATATATATATATATATATATATATATATATATATATATATATATATATATATATATATATTAAAAAAAAATTACCGGACCCATAATATGAACAAAGAAAATGGCTCCAGGGAAATGCCTACTTCGGACCATTACATTGTGATGTGAATTACTCAAAATACAGTTTGAATCATTTTACAACACTGCTATCAAAGACACTCACTTCGGATTTTACCATGCAATTTGGATGTGAATTTTTATATCCTTTTCATTAACTTCCCTTACTCTATGACATTAAAATACTTAAAAAACTCTTAATTGTGATTTTCCATGTCTCACTGACTTTAGCAAATAAGGTGTAAACCATTATATCCATTTGCTAATATTTTCTCCTCTGAAGAGATGGTAGACATCGAAATTCTAAAGGATAAGGAGTTATAATATTTCAAATGTATTCTTTGTCTTACATAGAATGATAAAAATCTTTTGATTTGAAATTAAAACATTTCACGTCATAAATTTTTAAATTCATTGAATGACTAAAATTATATATATATATATATATATATATATATATATATATATATATATATATATATATATATATAAAGTTTGGGATTTAGTTTCAATTCAAGCTGATGGACCCAAGTCATATAGATGTATTTTTTATTTTTGAAATCGTAACTTTTATAATATATAAAAATCGATAGAATATTAACTCTATAATAATATATACGATATCTGCAAGAATTAATATATCATATTCAAATGTATTTTACGATCTGGCTAAGCCAGGCGTCCCTGATAGCTTTTTGCAGTTTTAAAAAAAGAGCTACAATAATATCAGAGCGTCTCCATTTACGCTGAATATCCACAGAATGCAACATATTACATATGAATCAGTCCTCTGTGGAATTTCCACAGGTCTTGCTAGTATATATATATATATATATATATATATATATATATATATATATATATATATATATTGGGATAGGTGTTAGTCTAGCGGCACTGATGAGTTGTGAAACAACGAAACAGATCTGTATGTCGATGACTAAAATATATATTATATATATATATATATATATATGTATATATATATATATATTCTGCATTTTTGAAAGCAGCAATAAACGGGCTATCATGTGACACACAATCTGTTATTTTTAGATCATTTAGTAACTGTGGCATAATTACGACCTATTTTCTTCTGAGCTATCGTCTTCTCGCTCACGGAATAGCTGATACATTGCCAGACAAGAACGCACCTGTGCATAAGAGGCCACTTTTGCCTCAAAATTTTCCCGATTCTTTTAAAGCAATCAGAATTCAAGCGTCGAGTTGACAATCTATTTTCTTTTGCGCTGTCATCTCACTCGAGGAGTAGTTGATACGTTGCTAGATAAGAACGCACCTGTGCATAGGAGGCAACTTCTGGTCAAACTTTTTACTCCATTCTTTAAAAGCAATCAGTATTCAAGCGCCGAGATGACAATCTATCTTCTTTGCGGCTATCATGTTCTCTCTCGCGAAGTGATTGATACGTTGTCCAATAAGGACACGCTTGTGCGTAGGAGAGCATTTTCGCCTAAACGTTTTATTCCTTTCTCTAAAAATAGTCAAAGTTTAAGCGTCGAGTTAACAAGCAATCGCATTCCTTTTTTTTTTCATCTCTAGCCATAATTCGGGCGTGAGGCGAGATGAAAGACCCCGACTAAATCCCGCCTTGTTTAGCATTAGTATATCTACTGACTGAAGATATTTTTGTATTCTCATCTACGTAACGTTTTTCTGTTGTGCTTATGAAACGGGATGAATAAAACCGATTTAAATAGAAGTTTATCCCTTTAACCAAACTTCATACCTGTACAAGACCAGGATAGATACAGCATCATTTTGTTCCCACAACCAGCTTTTCTTTCCCTCTATAAATTGTAGAAGTTATTGCTACAATTCCCCCTCCCTTTCTAAATTGTAGTAATAACTACTACACACTCAACATCTTCTATTTCTGTTCATTTTTCTCTCCATTTTCCCTTTCAAATCAACTAGATATTTTCATGGAATTACCTTTCTGAATTTTTTAGATGAGAATTAGTTATTAGCCTTATTTAGATTCTTCGGACTACTGTTCTCACTTTCACAATGTTTTGGTCAATGTAACCTCCAATTTTCTTCAAGTATATCTTGTCGAAAACGGGGCTGTTTCTGTCGAACTCGGAATTCTGGGCGGAATTTCGAACGAAACCCTTTATTTACTTCACGGGGTAGCATGCTCTCTTTCCGTCTGGATAGAGGATCTCTGGCGCAGTGGTTAGAACACTTGAAAAAATCAATTATAAAAGTCATATTTTCCTGAATCTTGAAGGTTCAGTTTTAAGTGATCGAAAAAACGAATTACTTAGGACCTCTTCCTCTTCGGGGCAAACAGTCATAATGTCTTATATTGATGTCAATGTTTAGAATTGAGTGGTCGATAAAAGCTGTTAGTTTCTGAAATAACTCTTCTTGGCGTTCGTTCGATTCGAGACTTATGGAATCGAAGTTCAGAAAGTGAGAGCCACTAGTCTGGAAGCTATAAAAAATTCTCAAGGAATGGGATTTAATTGTTATCAAGAGACAGATAATATACACGGTTATTCCTCCACGTTATTTCCCAGACACCACTGCTTAGGGGCGCGTGCAAATATACTTGAGTAACTGGAATATATTGGAAGGTATTATCGTCAAGGGACTAGATAACCTATCGGTAGTCTACGATGATAATACCTTCAGAGGGTCTCACAAATAACTTGGTGAGTATATATATATATATATATATATATATATATATATATATATATATATATATATATATATATATATATCGCGTTGACAGTCAGCAGTTCTACCAATCGACCCACAGGAGCGGAACACGTAAATTATCTCCCCAAATGTCGATTTAAACAAACATTTGTCCACCACTTTTACAGTGCTCTAACCGTTTGTTGATAAAAAAACAGTGAGCGTCGCATTTATATATATATATATATATATATATATATATATATATATATATATATATATATATATATATTTATACACTAGCATTTCAGCCCGGCGTTGCCCGAGTGTTTGGAGGTGTATGTTGAGCAAAAAAAAAAAAAAAAAAAAAAACGAAAGCGGTCAATTTTTTAAAAACTTTGACCCCTATTATGATTCCTTGAAATTTATTGTTCTGGGCTCAAATCGAGTAATTAAGTTAGATCCATGTCCAATATCTAAAATTCCAAGGGTTTAGACCCCAAATTTTCGGAGGAGTTTGGTAGATTTTTCAAAGGTCAAATTGTTGAACTTTGACCCCTTTAACAGCCAAATTTCTGGCCGAAAACCGATCATATCGATTTTCCCAAATTTCAGTACCCTGTATATCAAATTTCGAGTATGTAGACTAAAAATTGACAGAGTTATTGCGTAGGGAAATGTACACAGATACACAAACAGACAGACAGACACACACACACACAGACACGTTTATTTTTATAGATATACTAGCATGGGTGCCCGGCGTTGCCCGGGTGTTTGGAGGTGTATGCTGAGCAAAAAAAAAAAAACAAAGCAAAAAAAAGAAAACGGTCAATTCTTTTAACTTTGACCCCAATTATGACCCCTTGAAATGTATTGTTTGGGGCTCAAATCAAGTTATTAAGTTAGATCCATGTCCAAGGCACCTATATCTTAAATTTCAAGTGTTTAGAACCCAAATTGTCGGAGGAGTTTGGTAGAGTTCTCAAAGGACAAATCGTTGAACTTTGACCCCTTAACAGCCAAATTTCTGGCCGAAAACCGATCATATCGATTTTCCCAAATCTCAGTACTCTGTATATCAAATTTCGAGTCTGTAGACTCGAAATTTGATATACAGGGTACTGAGATTTAGGAAATTCTGTAGACTCGAAATTTGATATACAGGGTACTGAGATTTGGGAAAATCTATGGGATCGGTTTTCGGCCAGAAATTTGGCTGTTCAACGATTTGACCTTTGAGAACTCTACCAAACTCCTCCGACAATTTTGGGTCTAAACACTTGAAATCTTAGATATAGGTTCCTTGGACAATAACTATTTGAGCCCAAAACAATAAATGTTAAAGGGTCATAATAGGGGTCAAAGTTAAAAAAATTGACCTTTTTTTTTGCTCAGCATACATCTCCAAACACCCGGGCAACGCCGGGCTCAAATGCTAGTATAATATATATATATATATATATATATATATATATATATATATATATATATGGTTGACAAGAAAATTCTTGCGGTTTTTAACTTTTAAATTCAGATGAACATATTTCGGCTCAAACAAAAATTTATCGGAATAAGCACCATCAGAACTAACACACTTTTGCAACGCAAAACAAGTTTATTTATTATGCAAGTCACATAAAGTCTTGAATTCTGGTGGCGATGAAGACGATGTAGGCGTTTTTGGATATCGCTTAGATCTTTTAAGACTTTCTAACGCAGAAAGTTGTCGGACACTTGAAAAAGTGGTAGTTGTGAGAGGTCTGGAAAGTATAACGGATAAGGCCCAATTCATTCAAATTCTGCAGGGTCGGTTTAGCAACGTGCGGTCGGGCATTGTCGTGGTGGAGAATTGGACCTTTTCTGTTGACTAATGCTGGGTGTTGTTGCCGAAGTGTCTTAGGTGTTTCATCTACTTGTTTACAGTGCTTCGCTGTAATGGTTTTGCCTGCATTCAAAACCTGCAATGGAGATCGGCCGCATACTACACACAGAATGACTTTCTTTTGGTGCAACTTTGGCTTCAGGAAGTATCCTGTAGCTTCGTCGGCGTCTAACCACTGAGCTGAGCGTCACCGGTTGTCGTAAAGAACCCACTTTTCATCGCAAGTAACAATCCGGTCGAGAAATGTTGCGTAAAAGAAGGGAAATGACACTTCATTACGGCGTTTCTTTTAGTTGTCGTTCAATTCGAGAGGCACCTATTTATCAAGATTTTTTTGTCTTTCTAATATCTCTCAAATCGTTGGAAAGAAACAGTTGTGCATGGATTGGTTTCAACTTAGGCTCTTAATTGATCGTTGTCAACATCCAATGGCCGACCACTACGCTCATCATCTTAAAAAATCTCGTCGCCGCCACGAAATTTTCTTAAATCATCATTGTGCTGTGCGTTCAGTTGTGGTTCGTGGGCCGAACACTTCGTTGATATCGCGAACTGTTGCAGCAACTTTTCGGCCTAGCTTGAATTGAAATAAGAAAATTGTGCGAATTTGCTTTTTTTATCCATCTTGTATACAACGTTCTGGAAAGAAAACATATTTGTTTTAAAACTTAAAATTTAAACGATTAGATAGAGCGAAAAACGCTCTTTAAAATGATATCTCAAGTAAAGGTTTTATAACAAAAACTTTTTTTTTTTTTTTTTAAACCTCCTCTCCGCTCTTACTCCATTCCACTACTAAATATTCTAAAAAAAAAAAAATTTTTTTTCAGACTTATACCCTTGAAAAGTTAGTCTGAACAAAAAGCGCTTCGGTCTTGTTTTTAATCGACTTATTTATTTTACTGAATTGTACATTTGTTACATGTAATTTTTTGTTAGATGTAATTTTTTCCTTTACCTCGCCCCGTTTTCCATCTTATTTTAGTCGACTGAATTTCCGCTATGGTTCACTTGTGTGTGTGTGTTTGTGTGTAAGAGTCAAGGACGTCCGAGGATCCAGTACTGTTACCGCATCTGAGTAGGAACTGTTCGAAGCACTTATCCGGCTTTGACAACGTAACGTAGTAGGTGATGTCCTTTTCTCTTCTCTGCAACCTCTTTCTCACAGAAGAGATGTTGCGAGCTTGTCACTGCTCTATCGTTATTTTGATGGCAAGTGCTCGTCTGAGCTCCTGTCTATAGTATGCCTTGCCATCCTTTCATAAAAAACACTCTCAAAGCCAAAACCACTATCAACAATTTCCCGAACTCTTTCGGTGCCTAAACCTAAACGTGGATTCTATGAACAAAGCTTCTTTTATAGGGGGCACCCTGTGGAACTCTTTTCCGTTGGTCTGCTTTCCAGCTGTCTAAAATGATATCGTTTTCAAGTCCAATGTAAGCAAGTTCTTTTGAACTGACGTTTTAAATAATCTAACTATACAAACTTTCCATTACTAACTATTACTACGCTATTGACGCAATGACTACCGTACACACATTAATCATTATCTTTGACTGGCCTCTGAGACTTGATAAGGAGCGATCCCTTTATATATATATATGGAAGTTTTAAAAGCCAAAAGCAATGCGGAAAGGACCGGAATCACAAGAAAATACCCGCCTTTTCAAAAAGAAAACAAAAGTACTTTTGTTTTCTTTTTGAAAAGGGGAAATATTTTCTCCCGAAATAAATCAAAGTTCCATACCACAAACGGACTTTATATACACCGGACATACGAACAACTTGGTTGCAAATTAATTATATAACGAGGCGAGGAATGATAGATGAATAAACAGTTAGACATTTCTCTACTTGAACATACCCATCTATTTTTTTTTTTTTTTAGCCTTTCTTTACTCTTGTGATTCCGGTTCTTTATTTCATTACTTTTGGCTTTTAAAGCTTCCATATATTCTTTTACCAACACTGCTTATAGCAAACTACCATTTACTTATATATATATATATATATATATATATATATATATATATATATATATATATATATATATATATATATAAAGTAAAAGAGGCCAGTCGAAGATAATGATTACTGTGTGTACTTATATATATATATATATATATATATATATATATATATATATATATAAGTAAATGGTAGTTTGCTTGAAGCAGTGTGTGTAAAGGAATATATATATATATATATATATATATATATATATATATATGTGTGTGTGTGTGTGTGTGTGTGTGTGTGTATCAAGGGACCATAAAAACAAAGAATCTAATCAAGTTAAATATCTCTTAGTGATTTCTTGGCAGTCTGTGTATACATAAATAGGCACGCAGATACATAAGTAGGCGCGTAGTTATTGACAACGATATCAATATATGTATATGTTGTTTTCTAATTCAATTTTCGACATCAGTCTGCGTTGGTAAATTCGAATCAAAGTTCATAGTAGGATTAAACTGTCTCGTAGTGTCTATTTGAATTGGAGTATTTGTTTGCTCTTCTAAAATTCGCTTGCGTGTGTAAAAATTAGAAGATAACAAAGACAAAAGCCAAAACAAAGCATCAACTTAACATCAACGAAATAAGTCCTTGCTTGTCGCTGCTCTAGAAATCGATCAATGATACTTAGAAGTGATTTTATGGTTACTAAATTTAGCGTTCTAGTCTTTCAGGCTTTTATGGCACTCAAACTGGCCGAGTCGATATTTCAAAATCTATAACGCCGGTACTTAGCAGAATACGGACTGCGTTATCGTCGGCATATTTTGGTCAGATTACGTCAACCATCGGAGAGTGCCAAAACACTTAGCCAAGGGAATCGTATAAGACGATAATTGGCAAACGGTATCTTTTGTCTATTATTTTTTTAATGATATGCTTTGTTTATTGAATTGTTAGGTGAAAGTACCGAATAGTAAAAGCCCCCCCCCATTTTAAAAATGGAGTTCTAAATAATAAGTTATAATTTCAGCACGGTCCGTAAACTGCAGAAATACCATTTTTCATTTTAATCGCTATACGGTGACTTTTTTTTCAATCATAATAAAATGATTTTTCCTTTATTTTTAAACATTGGCTACCGTGTTCGGTAAAAAAAAAACAAGAAGTTTCTATTCGGTACCTCCCAGCGATTTGCCTCACTCCTCGATAACTAGACGATAATTAGATTTATACGGAAGTTGAGACCACTCATTAAGCTAGATCCCCCTATCTATGAGCCCCGCCCCCCAAAAAAAACAAACCAAAAAATTTAGAGACAGAAAAGAAAACCCCAAAGAATGTTGACCACTCATTAAGCTAGATCCCCCTATCTATGACCCCCGCCCCCCCCCCACAAAAAAAAACAAACCAAAAAATTTAGAGACAGAAAAAAAAAAACCCAAAGAAAGATATATAATTCGTTTCAACGTTGCCTCCTTTGGAATGTAAGATAATATCTTGTAGGGAACGTGAAAAAAACAAAAAAAACAAAAAACAAAAACAAAAAACAAAACAAAAAAACAAACAAAAAAAAACGTGACCGACAGTCTAAACCTATGTGCGTTTAGAAACATAACATTATCTTCATTTACTGTCCCTTGCCGGAAGTTGTTGTCCAGTTAGTTTTCTTGCTGGCGAATCACTTCCATGTGAAACTGTCGATTAACTCAAGACACATACATTTCTAGTATATGGCTTAATGGTTAATAAATCCATATGCCTACGGAATATTTGCGTCATGTGAGGATTTGGATTAAAAAAAATTGATAAGTAGAAATACTTTGAAGGACGGATGTGCAATAGGATACGACCCATCTGATCAATAAATTCCAAACCAACCAATCATCATAAACATGGCCAAAATATCAATCATGGTTTGGTATAAACTTATTTAAACTCAAGGTCACGGAGAAGGTTAAAGTCAATATTCTGTTTATAAATTGGGTTCTTTTTATGATAGAGTATCGCTAATTGGCCCATATTGTAGTCAATGAAGTCTCGCAACTTATATGATCCTGAATAATTAGGTCATATTCAAAATTTCCACAGAATTTCAATTGTTAAATTTCTAGACCGTCTGTATTGAGAAATCAGCTTGACAAAGACGTGCACCTGGTGACAATATGCAGGAAACAACATAAAATAATTATTGAATGTACCAAAAGATAATTTGAGTAAAAATGATGAATCTGACATTATATTTAATACCTAGGCCGCTTGTACCAAGATATAATTTTGACAAAAGCGTGCACCAAGCAACAATACGCAAAAAAAAAAAAAAAATACATAAACGTGTCAAAAGGCAAAAAAAAAAAAAAAATAGATAAATGTGTCTAGAAGTAATTTGAATGAAAACTATGAACACTACACCAGACACCTGCAAGGAAAGAAACAACAAGCGATCAACTGCTAAAAACATAAGTTAAATAGTGGATACTTGAAAGGTAATTTTTTCAAAAGGTATACACAGGTGTAATCAAGTCGTGCAAAATTCAGGTCAATTCAGTGAAACGACAATGGTCGAATAAAACGCCATTAGGTGCAACTACAATGACACTGTTGTGCCAGCTTATCAAAAATCTCTACAATTATATAAATGCAACTTTGTCTGTGTGCGTGTGTGTGTGAGAGAGTACGTTTCTTATAGACTCCGAAACGGCTGAACAGATTTTATTTATAATTTACAGAACTTTAGTGCATAAGTCTGGGAGTGACCTTAGTTAATTTTTGTCTCAGGATACCCCCGGTCATTACCGATAATCGAAACCGTTATTTTAATTTATCTATCACCAGTAAAGCCATTTTTCCATGTAGTCGCTTAGCAACAATGGTAGAACAACGGGCTGTGAAAATTCTACTGTGGGTAAGTTGATAGCGTGTTTTTTTTTTTTTTTTTTTTTTTGCGTGAAGTGGTCCGTAGGCTCAAACTCCGCGCGTAAATTTCTTTTTTTTTCATCAACTGCAAAGAATTTTATAAGACGTGTTTTTTTTTTGTGTTTTTTGTTATTTTTTTTTTTGCATAACATGGTTTATAGGTTCAAACCCCGCACGTAAATTCCTTGATGTTTTTTTTCCGTTAACTGGATAAAAGTTTATATAAAATAATCTTATAAAAGAAACACTAAGTTCTCTAGGGTGCAGTGTTAGGTGCAATACATTTTGGACTAAGTAACTGCATGGAGGCATGTGGAGCTTCCTCCCGGGCGATTTCACGGATTTTGATGACAATAAAAATATAGGAGTGCGAAATATTCGTTGATCATCATTTAATTCCGGACAACGTCAAGTCTCCATGCTAGTGTTTATATAATAACGACCGAAAAGAATGCTGATTAACGATTTACATCCACGAAGAATCATCCAATAGAATCGCCGTACATGCATCTTCCTCCAAACAACCATCGCCCTCATCACCAATAAAGATATATTGTTATATTTTCATATATCAGTTTGTTGTCATTCTTTTAAACACATCAGAAAATACAACACAACTTCCATCTTTTTAACATTATGAATTTGATAATAAATTAATTTTACTGTGCAAACCTTTTTTTTTTCTTATAAGATAAACAAGTTATGCGTTATCAACGTTAGCATCCCATATCTTTGAAAATTAATCCATTCAAGTGGTGATTGATGGCTATGACCCTTTATCTATCTCTTTCCTTCGAGGAATTCATGAATTCATTGTTGCTCATAATTCAGAACCCAATGCACGCTGTTTCTCAATAGCTGCCTACGCACAGACAGTAGGTTGCTGTTTCTTTCTGATTGATCAATGCCCATAGTGGGCAATTATCCTCACCATAGTAACAGAAGAAATCTGTCCAGTCTAACGAGATACGAAGCCATGAACAGAATTATTCCCGATTGCTTCCGTATTACATTAGTCACCTGCATTATATGACCTCACGTTACCCTGATCAGAGGGTTAAAGTTGGTTTTCGACCTTGCTCAAGGGTTTCTCACAGACTAGCAGAGGGAAGGAGGCGCCTTGGTTTTCCTTTGACAGTAGTGCTGTCTTACCACCCTATACAGCGCCTAGTATTCCCAAATGATCACACACCTGGTACTGGCCAGGTTCATCGTTGCTTAACTTCCGTGATCTGGCGAGAATCGGCGTGTCAACGTGATTATAACTTTGAAAATACTTTATGCAAAAAAAAGTAAAGACATCAGTTGATCTTTATGTTGTCAGGTGGAGGTATGCAATCTCACAACTAACTTTTATGTTTATTTCCTTTGTGTTTAATTTCATCCTCTGCTTTGTGTTGATCATATTTATTTACCTGTATTCGTTCTGTTGTATTCTATTGATACCTATAACATCTTCTATGTTGACTATCAAAGAAGCCCCTGTCGATCATGACGCTCAGATCTTTCTTCTGATCCCCAAACCTGTTATGTCTATTTAGTGCCACTTTTCATGGTTTTGTTGATGTACGGAGCAACACCAGGGTCAGGTTTATTTTAACCGTGATCCTGTAAAAGTGATAACGATTATCTATCCCATATGTATGAATAACAGTACTCTCTCACACATGTACGCATTACATGTTCACAATAAGGAGTATTGACCAGTATTCGTTTTGATAAATTATTTCAGGACATATGTATGTGTGAACTTTCTAAAAATTCAATTCCACAAATTACGCCATTGACTTTTTAAGCCACGATGTTTTTAATTATCACATCATTTTTCCCAATAATTAATTAAATGTGGCGTGTGAATTTTGGAGAAAACTGCCCACTTTCTTCATCAGGAAAATGAAATTGCGCATAGTGTGCCAAGTAAGTTATGCGAAAATCTCTTGTTATTGCAGAATACCTTTCACAAATATATGGTGTGTTTCGAAACTTAAGAGATAATTAACTCTTAGGCTACGCTGACTGTTAATTTTTTAACACCTAGTTTTTACTATTATAAACAACTGCAAAAATGGTATCTTCAATGACTATGGAATTCTTCTTTGCCCTAATTGCGTTAATCAATGAATGAAATCCATGCTTGAAACCCATGTTTGAATGCTTTTATTGTTTTTTTGATAAAAAATTCTTTTTCAAAGACCGTAGACTTGATTTTATGTGATGTGAAAAAATTCACACCCATCGTAGGCAATGTGTGTAAAAATGCCATCGTAGCCTAAGGGTTGATTTAAATTTCAAGCAACTAAGATGGATCCCCTGAAAAGTAATACCTCATTGAGTCTCATTGATAATTGGTTGTAAGGATTATTTCGGAGTTTTTCTTTCCCAATGATAGTTGACTAGTTACCCTACCATGGCTTGAGAGTGTTGTTTAACCTACCACTTAATTTGTAGCAGGTTCACAGCGTTATGAGCAACTTTATTTGCACTCCATATGTGGACTGTTGCTAGTTTTCATATTTTGAATAACGGTGAATTGATGTCACTTTCGTACTTAGCGCACCGGATTTCTGTGATGTTGCCTCGAGCTTGACTGCCAGCTGACGTAATCCTAATCGGAATATGTCGTTTACGTTAATTGCCAGATGAGTTTGAGCCAGCATTTACGGAAACGTGATGCGCTAAGTACAAAAGTATCGAATTGATTACTAAAAACACCGTAGAACAATTACATTCTTAGCCCAAGAATCAACGACAGAGCAATCTTAACCCTAACTTGAGAGGATCATGGGTATTTTCATAAGTTTCCATGAGCTTTCTTTATCGTTTATATATCTAAGTAATTAGGGAGTAATACCTTTTCCCAAACTTTTTATCTTTGTGTCTCTCGCCGACTGAATTCATCTTCCTTTTCTTTTTTTACTTTTTTGCATCTTAAACAACGCATATATTACCATTTGGACACGAACGGGCTACTATTTGAGATCGTGTCTAATAGAGGACGGTGGAAAGTTGAGCAGCGATATATTTTTTTCACAGTACATTTAAACGTCTGCAAGTTAGAACAGTAGAGAAGCAGGAAACAATGCGGAAATTTCAAAGTCTAACAGTCCGATGGAAGAAACTATTAGAGTAGAAGGCTTTCCGGCAGCTATGGACATCAACAGTGAAGGTGTGGAATTTTGTTGTTTGTCAGGTTAGTCGAGAGTATGTTCGTCGAGGGGGCACAAGTGATATGAGTCATCAGAACACATTCCATAAAAATACTAGTAAAACCGGCACAGGGATGCAGAATTGCGACGATAGAATAATGCACTTAAATGGGAGAAAAACATAGGAACAAAAAAAAACAAAAAAAAACACAAATGTTCACGGCTAGAATTTGTCACTGTATTTCCTCCTCTCAGCGTTCTCTCTCAAATTTCAGCACGCATCTGTCACCCTCACCTCTGCCAACAGGCGTTTTATTAAACTTCTGCAGGTTAGTACAGTACAGAAGCAGGAAACAATCTATTTCATTTGCATCTATGTGCAGTGGGCGGTGTGATTTCGTGCGATTCCACACCTTATAAAGCCAAGGCCGCCATCTATAATCCCTCTCTCTCTCTCTCTCTCTTCTCTCTTTCTTTCTCTCTGATCCCACCTGACGGTAAGTCGTATAGCCACATAATGCACACACACGTGGGCGCTTGTTTCTTTAATTATTGCATTCAACTCTACCCCTCCCCCCTCTGGTCTCTAGATCACACATGTGGCATTGTGAACATGCTCGTTCGTTGCGGGTGATCTTACGAACGGGGATTGGCTGGACTACTTTATCTTCATTGGAGTTCTCAGAAGGGGCGTCAGAACTATTGGCATCAGCGATATGGTTTGCAGTCATGCCATCAGGCTGGACTTCTTCATCTTGATCGGAGTTCTCAGAAGGGGTGCTGGAACTATCGGCATTAGCCTTGGGGTTCGCAGTCGTACCATCATGGGGAATAGGTCGGATCCACAGGTTATCGTTGGATAATTCACCATTACCGCTACTCGCCAACTGGATCGTATTTAGGGCAGGCCGAACATCCCTCACATGGCGTAAGGTACCATCGACTAGCATGGCCTATTCACTGATGATGCCAGTGATTCGACCTCCTTGAAAGCTGGTGGTGCATCGGCTATTGGGAGGCAGTGTTCCCTAACTAATGTGGCCCTCGGGTTTCCTGCCGATCAGGCAGACGGGTCAATGTCCTTGATGCGTACTCAGTAGCAATGGATCGCATTGGCAGGTGCGCTTGCAGCAGTCACAGCACCCTTTGGTAGTGCATTGTTTTCTTGTCGCGATCCTCTTCATGCTTCGGTTGCACCGCTCTGCTATGCCGTTACAACTCGGCACATATGCACATCGGTATTTAAGCCAGATCCCCCACTCATCTACGAAATGCCTGAACTCCCGAATGCAGAAAGCCGTGTCGTTGTCCGTGAGGATCTTTTCAGGCGGCCTCCTTTCGTAAAATATGGACTCCAATTCACTGAAGGAATCCTGTCTTATCAATGGGCGCCAGATCGCGAATCTCGTCAATCCACAATCAATCAGGTTAAGAAAATTCTGGCTGATTTAGTGGGTTATGTCCATACCCAGTCGGCTCTAAGTCATGTCTACTCCCCGCCGACCTTTCCGCGGGGTCGATTGACTGGCATGTTTAGCAATCCTTGACTACCGACTTCAGTGCACTTTTGGGCCCCGGCAGACTAGTCAACTACACAAAATAACATGTCCAACTCACTCTAGCGAATTTAGTGTGTATGCATAATTTCATGACTTTCCACTGGAGTGCCAGGTTGATGCCGCACCGAGTTCTGCCAGGCTGATATGAGCAGCGTCATTCGCCGGTCACAACCAGCAGGCGTCCTCAATCGCGGCCCCATTCTTCTCCAACAGCCACACCAACTGCCAGAGAGCTCGCACCCACCTACACTTTCAGTTCTTCTTCCTGCACGCACCAATCTCTTTTGGCGGGGTCATCCTGCTTTACCCTTGCAATGGTCTTCTTCACCATGCGAACAAACAGATCGTCTGCTGTTTCATTATCCCAACTTTTGGTGACTGCGCCTATCCTCCTCTTTATGATGCTTATTGCCACACGAGTTCATCCACTGGTAAGTGTCCCACAAGTTTTCCACACAGGGAGAAACAGTTCGCCTAGTAAAGACTACGGCACTTCAGGAACTGCAGTTTCGCGCTCCCACTTCAAGGTATGTCGCTCCTGTCGAACGTTCAGGCCCAAGACACGGGCACCATCTTCCAAACGTTCTGGGACATTGCAAATCAAACCAAACTCAGCCAGTGGGGACCTTACGAGTGATTGTGACATAACATCTTCGTTCACATATGTCATCAAGGTACGCCGATGTCCCTTCTTTTATTATTTCTTTCTGTGACAACACAGCGTTGACGATGGTCTTCATTATTTGGGGTGCTACGTTCAGGTCAAAGCCTAGTCTGCAGCAAACACCACAGTCTGAAATGACCATATCGTCTCGCTGATCCGGACCTGCAGGTAAGCTCTTCTTAGATCCAGAGGGACACATTGGAACCCTGCTGGCGTCACTCTCGCAGCTTGCTGGCACAAACGTCAGTATCTGCCGTAAACGCATCGACATAATCCATCACTGGCCTCAACTTCGCTTTGTTGTGCTGAGCAACCCCCATCAGCGGGATCAGACCTTTGGGAGGTAAAGGTTTCTCATAGGGGTAGGGAATTAACCAGCTATCCTTGATCCATTCATATGCAGGACTCATTTGGTCGAGCATATGGTACTCAGCTACCTCATTCCGCCGTTTGGCTGATTCCTGCTTTTCCGACCGCTTTCATGAGGCAGACCAATCCTTCTGCTGCTGGTCAAATTCGACAATAAAGTCTGGCTGGTAAGTCCTAGGACTCTGATGGCATCATAGCTCAGAAACAGGTCAAAGCTCAGAAGTTTTCCGAGCGCTACCAGCGCCTCGACGTTTACCGAAGTTACAGTTCTTGTGCGAATGTTCACAGCGCCCACCCCGCAACATGTCGGTGTCTCTCCATTGATGGTGGTTACCCTGACATTCTTCTTCCAAATGCGGCAGAGGTCTGCGCACACTATGGTGCGAGAGCACCTGGGTTCGAGGAGTGCTGAGCACAATGCCTCGTTGATATAGACCTGAATGGTCGGAAGCGCCTCGTCTAATTTCTGTTCGGGGTAGAGGTCGACGCTGGCACTTTGTCTCGGACCCCGTTCCTGCACAATCCTGGGCTATATGAACACTCATTACACCGGTAGCAGCGAACAGTTGTCAGTAGCCGCCGGCAGTTTTTCGCAATGTGACCCTAGCCGTTGCACCTATAACACATGACTTCACCACGCGGTCTATCATCACTCGGTGTGGACTGTGCAGCAGCGACTACCGATTCTCTCATCTCATAGGTATTTTCATCACGGTCCTGGCCCGGTCTACCAGGACATAAAGGGACAACGAAACTATGCTTGAGCTAGCTCGCAGGAGTTGCTTTACTCCGGTTGAGAGCCCTGACAGAAATTTGCATGTCAAGGCCCGCTCAGGCAGCCTACTGAACAAAACCGTCAACTTCGTCAGATCGGCCAAATACACGTCGACAGTTTCGCCTGGACGTAAGATTATTGCCTCAAATTGTTCTCAAGCAGTGGCGTGGTCGATAGCAAACGCCTTGTATAATGCTGTCTTGATCCTTTCATAATCCTGATTTTCCTCCGGACTAAGCTGTTGATACACCGCGAAAGCCCCGTCGGACAGACGTAGAGGAATCACGTGTTCAATGCTCTTCACACTAGACAACAGGCATATATTACCAGTGGATGAACTCGTGTGGCAATAAGCATCATAAAGAGGAGGATAGGGTTCCACCTTCTCCGCCAGTCAAGTACTGGGGTCGAGACATCGAATTACCCTGACATTCTTCTTCCAAATGCGGCAGAGGTCTGCGCACACTATGGTGCGAGAGCATCCGGGGTCGAGGAGTGCTGAGCACAATGCCTGTTGATATAGACCTGAATGGTCGGAAGCGCCTCGTCTAATTTCTGTTCGGGGAAGAGGTCGAGGCTGGCATTAATTTAAGGTCGAACTTGTCGTCCATTACCCCCAAATAGCTTGCAGTTAAAGGGACTGGGATTTTGGGGAAAAACATAAAGGAACAAAAAAGCTAAACAAAAAAAAGAAGAAAAAAAAGCAAACAAACAAACAAAAAAACAACAACAAAAGTTCACGGCTAGAATTTGTCACTGTATTTCCTCCTCACACCGTTCTCTCTCAACTTCCAGCACGCGTCTGTAACCCAGACGTTTTATTAAAAAAAAAAACTGACTGCATTTCATTTGCATATGTGTGCGGTGGGCGGTGTGATCTCGTGCGATTCCACGAGACCACATCTTATAAAGCCACGGACGCCATCTATAATCTCTCTCTCTCTCTCTCCCTCAGATCCCACCTGAAAGTAAGTCGTATACCGACTCTTGCTTCTTTGATTATGACATTCAACTCTACAGATAGATGTTGGCGCTTAGCCGATAGTGCGGGACCTATTAGATTTGAGTTACTTTTCGGACCCTGTCTAAAACACAGAGACTAGTGGTAAATGCACGAGCCTAGATGTGGCAACAACACTCCGTGAATGAATAAGCGAACTGTGGCCTCGTAAATATCTCTGGCATGAGTAATTTTAACTATTTCAAGACATCCTCTCTAACATGACATCTTGTTCAAACAGTGTTTTGTTATTGCAGAATACTCTTCCCAAACAAGTGTGTGTTTAGAATCTTACGAGATTAATTAATTTCAATTTCAAACAACTAAGATGTTAAAAGTAACACCCGATCAGGTCTCATGCAATTTTCTACGAAATTCTGCACACGTGGAAGAATTCTTACAGAATGTCCCTCGTTGTTATATCCTTTTTGATGCGCTTTAAACTTTTAAAGGTTTTTGCTTTCAATGATCCCGTTGAGATTGAGAAAAAGAAAAAGTCACACAGAACAAGATCAGCTGAATAGGAAGGTTGCTCCAGTATAGTGATTTAAAAAAAAAATGTCGGGAAATTAACAGGGCTGGTATCACGAGCAATTTATTCCGATTCCAAACAAACTATATGGTTTTTCCTTCAATTGGCTCTGATGGACTCTCTCATCTTTCTCTGCCACACTTCTATGTTGACGTTGTTAGAGAAAAATAAAAAAGTCACACGAAGCAAGATGAGGTGAATAGGGAGGTTGTTTGAGTAGGGTAATGTTTTTTTAGATAATGAATATGGCTCTGTTCAAAATAATAGCCCCTTGATTTTAATGCAACCCCTTTTTTTTGGACTAGAAGGATTCTTTTGAGACGTCTCTCACTTTCATTATAGATTCATGCCTTGCAGACCATTAAGTGTTCTTGGATGATCCCAATCTTTTAATCGCTTTCAATACGAAATTCTTTTATTGTCCACCAGAGCAACCAATTGTTGCGGTTCATACTATTATAGTATAAAGTTCACCATATAGTGGACGGAAGTAATGTAATAGTGTAGACTGTTGGCTCGATATGCCCTATTTAACCTGGTCCTACCAGATCAGGATGTCTGAAGATATTGGCTTCCTGAGACGAAATGCACCTAACATTGATGCTTTTTGCTTTTCTACTTTGCAAAACTTAATTATGTTCTGCAAGACCAAAACCCAAAACAAAAACCCACCTTTTCCCCCTTTTCCTTCTTCCCATTTCCCCTTTCTCTTTCCACCTCCCCCACTTCCTGACTGGTTTCCTAACTTAAAATATACCAAACATTGATACTCTAACCATTTTCCCTCTCTCATTGCAAAACTCATTCATGTTCTGCAGGGCATGGAACAAAAACGATAAAATCCACTATAAAACAACTAAACTAAACACAACAAACTAGCGATTGAAGATACAAAGAGCTTGAAGAATAAAATCCTTTTACCAAATAACTGAATGCAACTTGAATGTTATTTCCAAAATAACTGAATGCAACTTGAATGTTATTTCCAAAATAACTGAATGCAACATGAATGTTATTTCCAAAATAACTGAATGCAACATGAATGTTATTTCCAAAATAACTGAATGCAACATGAATGTTATTTCCAAAATAACTGAATGCAACATGAATGTTATTTCCAAAATAACTGAATGCAACATGAATGTTATTTCCAAAATAACCGAATGCAACATGAATGTTATTTCCAAAATAATCGAATTCGGCATTAAATAACCCGAAAAGGGTTGATATGCCGTAAAAAACAACTAAAAAAAATCAAACCCTATTTTAAATGAGTTGAAGCCGTAAAAGTAATCTTCACTAATATTTCGTTTTTTTTCTCAGAATCTTTTATGGAGATTATAGAGGATTGATGGAATGTATAGTTATTCCTGTGAGATCTTAGAAAAAACAAAATTAGACAAGGAGTAATATATATATATATATATATATATATATATATATATATATATATATATATATATATATATATATATATATATAAAGATACTTAATTTCCAAGTATTTTGAATCTATTTCTCTCCTTCTGATCTCAATCTCGCTTCCCTCTATATTTTAAACAACCCGCGGCACTGTCTCCTCTCTATGCCAACTTATAACAAAATGCGGCCCCTAAAGGCAATATCTTTACTCTATTGCTTTTCTGTCTGGTGATATCGCTTAACTAATCTATTTCTCCCTATAATATTCCGGGAGCCTATAAGCAGCCCTATAATATATTCCTATCCTCCATTTCTTGAACAGCATATGGAGAAGTTCTGACCGAAAAGCGATGACTATTCATTTATCACCTCGTTTAAGCATCACCTTCTCAAATTATATTATTATTATTATTATTATTATTATTATTATTATTATTATTGTTGTTGTTGTTGTTGTTGTTGTTGTTGTTGTTGTTCCTCCTCCTCCTCCTCCTTCATTAACTTCACAGTGTTGTGATGTTTTTACACCGTTTTTTTCCCCTCACAAGCGAGGATAGTCAAAGAGTCAATTAGATAGAAAGTACCTGGCTAGGATGTTTCTTGATCCAAGCAGAACTGACTTCTGGAGTACAGTGATGTTGTATCTAATTCACAAAGAGTTCAACTGTTTCATAAGATCATGAAGCCTATGATAGAAGTTTTCTTATTCCACAATGTAGCAATCTCAAACTACAACATCCGGTTTCCTGTGAGTTATGTCTCGGTCACACTGAATCATGAAATATCAGAGAACTTTTACGTCCTCATTTTCCACTACTCCTTCTGGGTGATCTTAGTAGCATTTACCCGTCACTTGGATTCTAAACTTTTGACACAAACTTCAGTGCATTTTCGTACATATTTTGTCATGACGACGTTTGTACTATTTTTGAGCAAATATAGAACACGCACTAACAATGTGTGACACGGTTTTAATAGATATAGCACAGAACCTGCACTTATCAAAACACTCCTTCACATAGATGTTTTTATTTGTTGTATTTGTGTTTACTGCCTGTTCCTGAGCAGCTAATATAAGATTTTCTGTTTTTTTCAAAGTCACCTTTAGACAGAAAATTGCATGTGTCCTGACATTGTTGTGTTTTTTTTTGTTGTTTTTTTTTAATATGGGGATCACCACTTATCAAGGCCCGGATACCACTCAGGGATAAGGGTTATTACGTGTACAGTAATCAATGAGATAGTATTGTAGTAATCATTAGTATTGGAGATTTGACAGAGTGTCTTACTTAAGGGGGCAGTTTGTTAGGAATTTGTTTATATTGGACTTGAAGACGTCCAAGTTGTAGTCAGGTGGGAAACAGGCGAACGGAAGAGAGTTCCACAATCGTGCACTTCTGAGAAAGAAGCTCTGCTAATGGAATCTACGTTTGGATTTAGGCACAGATAAAGAGTGGGGAAAATTATTGACAGTAGTTTCAGCTAGACGGGTGTTTCTCATGGAAGACTGGCGAGGGGGGACGAGAGATTGGAGCTCAGACGAGCACTTGCCATGGAAATAACGATAAAACAAAGACAGGCTCGCAACGTCTCTTCTGTGGGAGAGAGGCTGCAGGGAAGAGAAAATGGCATCCCCCACCAAACCTGAAGTCTATTTTGTACTCTATCTTGCTCAAACTGACCATGAAGTTTCATTCTTACTAACTGAGTAAACTTTTCTGCTTCTATTTGTACTTCTGCTTATCTTCCAGCGATTCTTTATCTAGCTCTTCCTCTTTCGCCACTGTTGCAACCAACACTTCATGGCTGTTAGCCAATAATAATAATAATAATAATAATAATAATAATAATAATAATAATAATAATAATAATAATGATAATAATAATTGTTTTTTAAACGTGTGTGATCATCTTTTACTTTAAACTTCCCGCTCAAATTTTGAGAAAAACACACGTGGAACTAATGGAACAACGCGCATATTTCTCTTCTTTTCTACTCCTTAACACCAAAATGAAAAAAAAAAAAAAACCAAAACAAAAAAACACGTACCGGACTTCCATCCTGATGAGGCTATTTTTTAGCGAAATATTGTACTTACAACAATAATAAAAGTAAATAAAATGATTTTATCAATCTTTTTGACACTTCAAAGTTTTCAAATTTCTCATTCAAATCTTATACAATATATATATATATTACTAGCAGGGGAAACCCGATGTGACCCGGGATCGAATAAGGATCAACGGATGCTCTACACTTCTAATACTTTTATTGTCATCGAAATCGGCGAAATCGCACATTTTTCGACCAAATCGATTGATTGCCTGCTCGAGTCAAGGACCTACCGCGGTTAACCTGGAGGAAATGTTACATGCCTCTCCGCATTGATGTAGTATGTAGTCCAAAATATGCTGTAGTCTACATTGCACTGTAGAGAATTTACTGTTAATTTTATAAAATTATTTCATATAATGGCTTAAATTTAAGTTTAAAATGTAAAAATCAAGTATTATTGTTCAATTGTTCTCGAAACGGAAACATTCATTTCGAGAACACCTCTATCATAGCCAAGAACCTACTGTTGATTTTTAATGCGGAGTCGGTCTGCTTATGCGGTGAAAAAAACTTCTCAAATGCACTTGCGATGTTAGGCTGTACACTCATTAACCCTTATTTTCGAGTGACCTCCGGTCCTTGACTAGTGGGGACTCCTTTGTAAAAAAAAAGGGGGGGGTAAATTACAGTCAAAATCCGAATGCTCCGTCGGTTTTTTCGATTATCGATTTTCGATGCTTATCGGAGGCATTTCGATACAAAACCTATATAATAACACTCTTAGATACATAACGTATATTTCAATGAAATAAAAAAAAGTCGGCTCATCCGTTTAGGAGTTCGTAGGGAAAAAGTTATACACATAGACAGACACACAGACAAAATGCCTTTCATATATAAGATGTGTTAAATTAAGCGTAAGAAAAGGAAAAGCACATTTAAATAAGAAATAAAAACAAACACGCGTGTCTTTGTTTTTCCATGTGGTTTATATAGAAATTCTATATCAGAATATGTTTTAATTGATTCCAGCTACCAATTTTCTGAAAAGCAATACAAAAGGAACTCATGGCCAGAGATTCTCAAAGAGCAATTTATACATAAAGAGAAAAAAACAATCCTCCGCTCTGTAAAAACAGGCCATTTCTAAAACGCGTGATGTTTCAAGAAGAAAAAAAAAATGAATAAAAACACACTTCTCAGAAGTAGTTGTAAATAATTTAAATAAATACAAAAAGATCGAATTCTGTCAAAACATTAAAAAAATGATTTGCATATTTATGAAATAACTTGAAACCCCACAATTCTTTTTGGTAATTCCTTTTTGATTTTCTTTCTTATTTTCCTTTCAGAATGTTATTTTTCTCTATCTGTTGAACTGTTAGACTGAATTCAGATGAATTCTTTTTACTTTCGGCTCCCATTTCATGGGCCTATTTTTTGCATCCAAACATCCGCACATATTCATCCGCCTATGAATATAAGCGAAGCAGACAGAGTCATTCAATATATCCTTACACCCATATTTCTTTCCACTCACTTAAGTACATATGGAATACATTTGGGTTCAATCCTTTATCTGTAATTTACAAGAAAGACCATCGAGTATATTAGTCTTCCTTTTATGGAAAAAAAAGTATTATCTATTTTACAAATGTAGTTTTTGGACTATGATTTGCGTCTACGATTATTTTTATCACAATATTGTTTTTCGTGCGACCAATCAATTTTATAAGTCCATTACAATAAGGATGTGCGCGTATGATATATATATATATATATATATATATATATATATATATATATATATATATATATATATATATATATATAAATATGTGTGTGTATATATATATACCTTTATATATGTATATATATATTTATATATATATATGTGTGTATATATATATTTATATATAGTGTAAAGATTTATTTTTACAAAAATATTAGCTACACATGTGCAGGCATGTGTCGGCTCCTCAGGTCAGATTGACATAACTTAGACTGTAGAGGTTTTACGAGAATAAAGCTAT
Source organism: Euprymna scolopes (assembly GCF_053919585.1). NCBI lineage: Eukaryota > Metazoa > Mollusca > Cephalopoda > Sepiida > Sepiolidae > Euprymna > Euprymna scolopes. Next base: position 113,736,776 of record NC_136493.1, on the reverse strand, counting down.
GGACGTAGCATGTTTACATACATGTAGCTAAAATGTTTGTCTAAAAAAATGTACACTAAATACATTGGTCTGCTTTTGTTGATCGCCATTACATAAACACAGTAAGGTTTCATAGGATTAAATCATATGAACAAGAATCTAACCAAGACACACACACACACACACACACACACACACACACACACACACACATATATATATATATATATATATATATATATAACAAGTAAATAAGGTGACTACATCTATCCGTTACTAATAGTTTCACGCAACAGTTACAGTCGGCAGACGGACCAAAGCACGGATTTTGTAGACTATTCCTAATTTATTATACATACATATATACATGTATGATATCATATATAAAAAGTTTGTTTTATATATATATATATATATATATATATATATATATATAGTTTGTTTTATATATATATATATAGTTTGTTATATATATATAGTTATTTATATATATAATATATATATATATATATAGTTATTTATATACATAATTTGTTATATATATATATATATATATGCAACATCAAAATATGGTTGAGAAACTTAGAAAAGTATAAATTAAGCTGAATTACAAAATATATTTTAATATGCATATCATTTTCTCATTGAACATTGAATGGAGTTAAAAAAAGATTTTTCAAATGAGTGCGTGCGTAACTTTAGAAAGTTTAAATTTTTATAATAAATAGAAAAGTTCTAAACTGTTTTTAAATTGAAATATTTTTCCAGAATATTCACTTCTTCATGATTTCTTGGGTTTCAGTTACCGTTTTTTTCTTCTTATTGTTTTAGCAAGACCAAATTTAATCACTTGTTTTGGCTTCGTGCAAAGTGTAGTATCTGTCTTGACATTACACTTCATCTTTTACGTCCCATTCGTGAAGAAGGACTTCTTTAGAATGTGGCGATTCATATTTTTTGTCCCAGTCTTGAGCTGGACTTTTCTTAACATTAAAAATTTACTTTGTGTCTAACCCTGTCTTATCGAGAGGCAAGTATATATATATATATATATATATATATATATATATATATATATATATATATATGCGCGATTGAGCAGCTCTTAGTTCTAAATATTGATAGACGTGTCATAAATTGAAACACGGGCCCAGGAATGGACATTGTCTTGCGATGCTTCGATGCTTGAGATTAAAAAAAAAAAAAATTTTTTTCCTTGGCTCTTAAAGACATTCTCGAGTTTAATCCCTTCTCTTTTTTTATGGTAAATTGCAACATGTTATTATCTTTCATATTAATCCGCCGAATAAATCACCAGAATTCATTACCTCCAATTTCTGACATTCCCTTCCTTTCCCAATGCAGTATAAAAAACTCTTCTAGCACGCACAAGTAATAATATTTCATAAATAATATCACCTGGAAGATTTAAAATTAAAGTTATTGTTATATACAAAAGTGTATTTCAGAATTTAACAAAAAAATAGTAATAATAAAAATTCCGGATATTTTATATTTCGAATATTTTGTCTTTCATATAAATTGTAATGTTTGCAATTAAGAAGCTTTAGGGAATATATATATATATATATATATATATATATATATATATATATATATATATATATATATATATGTATACATATATCGAAATTATCAAAGTTCCAACGGACTTTATATACACCGGACATACCAGCGACTTGGTTATAAAATAATTATACATTGAGGTGAGGAATGATAGACGAATAAACAGTTAGACATTTCTTTACTCAAACATACCGGTCTACTTTTATTTATTTTTCTTTTCTTTACTTTCATGATTCCGGTCTTTCTTCGCATTGTTTTTGGCTTTTAAAACTTCCATATATATATATATATATATATATATATATATATATAACAAAAGGTCTATATTCCAAATTTCAAGATGTTGTGCAACTTACCGTTCATTTCTTTAAGTATGTCGAAATATTCAATTATTGACAGCCCCTGTTTCATAGCGCAGAACCATTCATGTAATTATTATGTCAATTTTTGCAATTACATGAATGATTATGCGCTACGAAACAGGTGCTGTCAAGAATTGAACAGTTAACATGCTTAAAGAAATAAACGGTGAAATGGACAACATCTTAAAATTTGTTATTTATTATATGCCCTGGAGTTATATCGAGCTTCATAAATTAAATATACACAAGATACATATACATATGTATGTGTGTGTCTGTATGTCTGTGCGTGTGTGCGTGTGTGTAAAACAAAGGCTGAAGAGATTCCGGCGGAGGAAAGGTAAAGAGGTCCCTTTTTTGAACTTAAAATCAACGGTACCGATGTTGTTCCGATCTTCTGTAATTTCTGTAATATATATACTATTCCTTATATATATATATATATATATATATATATATATATATATATATATATATATATATATATATATATATATATATATGTAAGTAAGTAAGTAAGTAAGTAAGGCTCCTTTAGTCTTTGACAGACTATGGATCCCCACCGTAGGGTTGCCTGTGCGTGAAATTTTTGTGGCAGGAGGTGCGCAATCTTCAACCACATCTCTCCTGAGTCGTTAAATACCAGTGGCAAGTAAAGTGTATATTCAGGACGACTGAAAACAAATGCCGAGATAAGCGGAGAGCACATACAGCGCCTAGAATTCCCAAATTGTCACCCATCTGGTACGAACCATGCTCAACGTTGCTTAACTTTGGTGATCTGACGAGAACCGGTGTGTCAACACGATTATGCCGTATAAGCAGAGTTGAACCTGGTCAGTACTAAATGGGTGACCTTCTGGGAATTCCAGGTGCTGTATGTGCTCTCCGCTTATCTCGGCATTGTTTCCAGCCGTCCTGGACTGCTTCTTGGCACTGGACTCAATCAGTGCCGAGGCAGGAGAGGTGTGGTTGGGATTGTGCAACCCTTGTCTCTCTCTCTCTCTCTCACACACACACCATATATATATATATATATATATATATATATATATATATATATATATACATGATAATTAAAGGATGGTAAGGATGGAATAAAATACTCAATGGTTCGTCTGTTCAGTGGTTTTTCTGCAAACGACTGTTTTCAACTGTGAAGTATATCTCTTAAGCTTCGAGTTAGTGCCAGATATTTAGGATAGAAATATGGATCGCTTTGTTACCTTCTCATTGTAGTTATTCCAATTAGTTGTAGGCTGTTTTTTATTGTAAGGTATTATGGATTTTTAGATCATGTTAGTTCATCAGGAGAAAATACTCACTGTTTCGGGGCCAGCCTCTCCACATCTTTTTAAAGGTACGGTAGCACCTCACTGGTGTGAGGCTAATACTATCTGAATTGCAAGTAATCGAATTGTTCAATTCAATTAAAATGGACGTCTTATATGTAGTGCCTCATATATTGGTTAACGGATAACGATTGCGTCTAACATATAAGTTAAGTTTAAATGTGGCCCTATCGCAAAAAAAAAAAAAAAAAAAATCGGTAATAAATTAAATAGATGAATTAAAAAATATTAAAAGTAATAAAAATAAATACAATAATAAAATAAAATATAAATAACTAATAAATGAAAAATAAATATGATAAAATGAAATAAGACAAAAAATATATAAATAGGAATGTTCCTTCAGTAGAAAAAAAAAAACAACGAGGACCTGTGGTCTTGGCCGACCATCTGTCCGAAACATTAGCATGTCGCAATCAAGTAAATTTGTCTATATCAATAAAAATATATCTTGCTCTTTTTATTGATAACCTCGTTCAATTTATGAGCTTTCTCTCTTGAATACCTATAACTTGGTATATATATATATATATATATATATATATATATATGTATATATGTATATATATATATATATATATATATATACATTTAAATGTACAGAAGGCCAGAAAAACATTGGTACCGTCGGTTTCAAGCCCAACATAAGGGGAACCAGTTTATAGTAAATCATAAATAATGTTAGGCTCTCGTCAGCCATGTTGTTTCTGTCACAGAAACAACTGATGAGTACGATTTGCTATTAACTGGTCTCCCTTATGTTGGGCTTGAAACCGACCGTACCAATGTTTTTCTAACCTTCTGTACATTTAAATAAATAAATATTAAGCTCTTATATCGAAAAAGTTTTTTCTTTGTAATCAAGCAGTTTGTTGGAATTTTTTCCCAAAAAACAGTAATATATATATATATATATATATATATATATTTATATATATATATATATATATATATATATATGTATATATGTGTATATATACACACACATACATACACTTATATATGTATATATATTTATATATATGTATATATATATGTAAATATGTATTTATATATCTATATATATCTATGTATATATGTATATATTTATATATATTGATATATATATATATTTATATATATCTATATATATATTTATATATATATTTATATATATATTTAGATATATTTATATATATGTATGTATATATATATGTATATATAATATAAAGCTGAATGTGTGTGTGTGCGTGTGTGTTTGGTCACGAATAGGCTCCTATATGGTTGACTATTTTAAAAAACTGATTACATATAATGATAGAAGATGTATCGAGACACAGGAATGGGTATGTTTGATCTGCCAGAACGGTGGTTCATTAATATTTTGGGGTCTGCGTTCGCGCCTGGTCCACAAAGTATGGAAATAAAAATTAAAAAAAAAAAAAAACAACGTTTACAAGTGTTTTTGATATAGATGTACATGAGAATACTTTGATGAGTATGTTTTAACTTAAGTAGGGATGGTATAATACAATTGTGGGTTCTGCGTTCGCGCCTGGCCTCCATAGTATGGAAATAGGCGCTAACTTTCATAAAGACTTTTCATATCTATCTGCGTAAGCATACTTTGATTATTATGTTTCAGTTTGAAGATATATTGTATAATAAAATTATGGGGTGTTCGTTCGCAACTGACCTCCATAGAATGGAAATATATCACAAAGTTTAACAAGGTTTTCTTTTTAATATAGATCCACAGAATATTGTGATAAGTGTTTCAGTGTGCACGGGTATGGTATAATAAATTATGGGGTTTATCTATGGTATTTTTACTTTCATCATATTTTGCTTTGGTTTTGATACCCCCAAATTCAACCCAATTTGCAACCCTTCCTTTTTATAACCTATCATACTTTCATAAATCAAAGTCCATTTTCTGTAGGCGGTTTTTGAACCCAGTCAACGACGAGTACTTTTCCTAATATATATATATATATATATATATATATATATATATATATATATATATATATATATATATATATATATGAAGGAAACAAATTAGAATTAACCGGTGATTAAATTATTTTCATTAATGATAGTTTTGATATGTAGGGCGAAATTTGTTTTATTGTGTTGGTGGACTAGGAAATAAGGGCGGATTCAATTAATCGTATTTTGGGGTTTTATGAGATTTGCGTTTTCTCTAATCAATAATATGCGAGAAAATGGCGTTGAGTGTCTTATTGATCTTAATGTCTTCTTTTTGTGTTAATAAAGTCTCTTGTGCAAGTTTTGTTGAGTTTCGCTAATTTAGACTTTTTCTCAATTCTAGACAGCGAATTTGTGGAGTTAGAAGGAAGCCTATTATATTCAATCTAGTATAGATGGGGTTGTTATTCGTGTTAGTTGCTATTAGTGTTAGTTGTTATTACTGTTAGTTGTTATTAGTGTTACTTGCTCTTAGTGTAAGTTGGTAGGGATTAGTTTAATTTTGGGTTAGTTTTAGAATCATCTTGTTTGCATGTAGAGTAAATCTGAAGTTTTGTATGAAATATGGAGGGTTTTGAAGGCGCGTTCAATGTATTTGAATTTCTTATATAGATGTTCGTGGTTATATATTTCCATAGCTCTGAGGTAAAACTCGATTACAATGCATGATTTTACTCTATTTTTGTGGTGCGAATAAAAATGAAGATAATCATGTTTGTTGGTTGGTTTGCGGCGGACCTTCTAACTTAATTTATTGTTGTTGTTTGTCAGGGAAAGATATGGAATTATTGGGTTCTAGTTTGGTTAGTTTTTCAGTGATATTTTCTATTTTAGAATGTTTCGGAAGGGAAAACAAAATATTTGAAGAATGACATTTTTGATCGTCTATATTTAAGCGGCCCAGTTTCTACAAATTCTAAGAACAAGCAAGCTAAAACTGTATATATAATAGTCCCCCTAAAAGCGCCCTATTTTATTATTCATTCCATAGTAGTGTTTTATAATTTGTTTTCATATTTTTCAGGTGATGTAGACGGCATGGGATATTCCTTTGACACCAATATGAATTCAACAGCAGCGGATAAAAATTATCGAGGAGTATTTTGCGATAAAGTCAGCAATTCTGACACAGTGGTAACGCAGGAAAGATTTTAGCAGAAACAATGTACCTGACAGAAGGACAATTTTACGCGTGGTTACCGAATTTCAGGAAGTGTGGTACATGCTCACAAAGACCACAGCAGTCGACATCATTCTGCTATAATTCGAGACAGTATTTATATTTTACGTGAACGCCTTGAGGAAACTCCACACACCGCGTCTCACAAAACACAAGCATTCAAGAACAACAGTTTTAAGAACCCTTCATGATAAAATTAATATTCAGATCTCAATGAAATTGATAGCAAAAAAAGCAAAATGAAAAGCATTTTGTTCAGATATCAGTCAAAGGATTGGAAACGATCCTGGCTTGTTGATTTATTGTATGCACATATGTATATATGAAACTATATATATATATATATATATATATATATATATATATATATATATATATATACTAGTACGAATATATATATATAAAATGATTATATACATATATATACATATGTGTGTGTTTCTGTGGAAATCACATAGTATCTTTGTACATATAGACGGATCACTATATATATATATTACATAATGTGCATATATATATCTATATATGTATACATACTAGTACGAGTAAATGTATATAAATGTAGTATATATATATATATATATATATATATATACATCCAACAAAGATGTTACGCGTTATGAACCATCCATCCAAACAAAGATTTTACTCGTTATAGACCACCCTTTTTGTATGATGACTATTTCCTGTTAATTTCAGTGTTACATGGCCAATAGTTCAAGTGTTTATCGGTTAAATATTTACACACAGACAGACGCATACGCATAGATCTACTGTTTTATCTACATAGGAGATTAACGTGTCTCATCTTTATAAAAGACAAAACAGAACAAAGGAGTAGGGGGTAAAGCAGCATAGACAGAATTTTATGTGATTATTGTAATTATCTAAAATAAGATGAAAAAGAAATGCATATTGCCTTTAATGGAGTCAATCGTAGCCAGAATGGCGCCTTTCTACTGAACAGTAGGGAGAGTAACTTGAATGGGAAAATATGGACTCGTTTAATCCACACTACACTCAGCAGGCAACACAAAATTGAATCAGATAATAATACTAATAATAATAATAATAATAATAATAATGGTGATGATGATGATGATAATGATGATGATGATGATGATGATAAGAAATCTAATAAGGTCCTTGAACACTTCAGACCTGACATAATTTTACTAAATAAAAACAAGAGAACTTGCTCAATTATTGACGTAGCCTGCCTTTTCGATACCAGAGTGCAAGAGAAAGAACAAGAAAAAAAAAATACCAAGATCTAAAATGGGAATTAGTTAGACTCTGGAAATGTAAAGAAGTCAAGGTGATTCCCATGGTGATTGGAACGCTTGGGACCATAACAAAAAGCCACCATAAATGGCTTAATCAGGTTGAGAAGCTAATTTCTTTTCCAACTTTACAAAAGGCTTGCCTGTTAGGAACAGCAAATGTGTAAAGGTATACCTTGAATGTCTAAACTAAAGCTGAGTAAACAAAAAATAAATAAAAACATCAGAAATGTGAGACTGCTATTAAACAATAATAATACAATGCCAACACCCCGAACTGTAAGAAAGTCAAGGTGATTCCCATTATAACTGAAACGTTTGGAACCATAAGAAAAAGCCACCATAAAGTCAGCACGAAAGACAAAACATCAAATAGTTGAATGGTCGTCGTATGATGAAATGACCGAGAACAGAAAGCACTAACCAGACCTCCACTGGATGAGTGCGAAGGGAACTTGGACCTTAGAGAGGCTTATTGCCACCCAAGTTCCAGTGAATACCAATGGTCGTTTCCAGCGAGAAACAAATGGTAAACAGCTATTGCGATAACGCAAATTCATTTGCAAAGATTATCAGAAGGGGTTGAAGCTCCTGGAAATCTAGAGAGACTTGTTGCCACCCAGACACCAGGGAACACCACAAGTTATTCTCAGAGAGAAATCTTTGATGGCCTGTGTGAAAACTCCTAATGAGCACACAATAATAAGGGGTTGAAATCCCAAAGAAAATACTAGAATGCGGAAACCAATCGACATAAACGGCGGATGGATACATAATTACATAATGGGTGCTGTAGTAAGAATAAAACAAAAACAGACCACGACCAAAAAGAAATTGAAACCGCAAAATAATATATCTCCCTTCTATTATAAAAAAAAGAAAAGAAAAAATAGTGCCATTTACATTGGATTGCACCACATGAAATAGTTGTAAAAAGTCTTGAAGACCCAAGGCAGGAGAGCACCAGTCAGACCTCCGCTGGAAAAGTGCGGAGTAAATTGGTGCCTTGGGGAAACTTTTTGCCATTCAAACTCTAAGAAATACCAATGACCGATGCCAGCAATGGTAAGCGGCTGCTGAGATAAAGTGAAGCCACCTGCGCTGGTTATCGAGAGATGAAGAGCACTGGAAGTCTGGGAAGGTTTGTCACCCAAACCACAAGAAACACCACCTGTTGTTGTCAGTGAGTGATCTCTGATGATGAACTGTATAGAAAATTCTTAGTGAATACAAGTAATAATAAAAATGATGGTGAAGTGTCGAGGAGGATGGAAGTACTAAGGAAGGAGAAAATTAACCAAACTTCCACTGAATGAGTGGGTAGAGTATTGGGACCTTAGGGAGGTTTATTATCACCCAAATTCTAGTGAAGATCAATGGTCATCGCTATGAAAATCACACAATCCTATGGAACATGAATATACAAACGAATAAAACCATCTAAGCAAAAAGATCTGATGTCATATTAGTTAACAAGAAGGGAATTTCTGCCAGATTGTAGATTTTGCCGTTCCAGCAGGCCACAGAGTGAAGATCAAGGAAACAGAGAAGCGAAGTAGGCCAGAGAGTTGAACGGGATATGGAAGATGAAGAAAGTCACAAATAGTAGTAGGAGCACTAGGAACAATACCAAACACCCTGAAAAAAGAATGTGAAAGATTGGAATCAAAAGTATAGCTGAGAAGATACAACGAAAAGCAATGATTGAAATATTAAAGAAACCCCTTGAATGCGGACACATAAGCCACAAGCGCATCCTGGATATATAGAAACTGTCACAGAGGTAAAGCACAAAGAAACTCCACATGGAAGCTAGAAAACTGAAACTATAATTTTAAGCTAAGCATTAAAACCAAAACAAAAAAAAAGAGGGATGAGATTGGCATCAACAGGCAGCATACCAAATAGTTGAAGAGGGCCGAGGAGAATGGAAAGACAGAGGAAAGAAAGAACTAGCCAGACCTCCACTGGATGATGAGGACTGGAACCTTAGGGAGTCTTATTGCCATTCAAATTCCATTGAAGACCAATAGTCGCTGGCAACGAGAAATCAATGGTAAACAGCTGTTTCGATAACGCAAATTCATTTGCAAAGGTTATCTTAAGATCTGGGAAGACTTGTTGTTACTCAGACTCCAGAGAACACCTCAGGTTTTTCTTTAAGAGAAATCTCTGATGAGGGCTTCTGTGACTACTTCTAGTGAGCAAATAATAATAATAATAATAATAATAATAATAATAATAATAATAATAATAATAATAATAATTCTGATTTCGTTTATCAACGTCGGGTTAGGGTTAGGAAAAGAGATGAGATTCATTTCCAGAGGATTTTTCTCAATCTCGGCTCCAAATCAAAGATCAAGGTTTTTCCTAAGGATGTTGGTGGTACATGCAATAGCAGATGTCTAAAGGCCACCTAAAACATCAGGGATTCGTAGTGTTTTCAATTGTCCTTCCAGACGACTTGATACTACTCCTAGCCTACTAACTACGCCCGGGATTATTTGTGTTTTAACCCCGTGTATACGCCATACCTCTATATTGCGATTACATAATAATAATAATAATAATAATAATAATAATAATAATAATAATAATAATAATAACAACTGCAAGAAAGGGAAGATGAAGTACAAGACGAAGAAGAAGGAGAGGTTGCACATAAATGCCCCAATTAATGAACCTTCTCACGAGATCTGGTCGAGATTTAATGTGGGGTAGGCACGAAGACAGCGAAGACGCCCCCATAAATGTCAAATAAATTGTGTATATGATTTCATATAAAAATTTATGATGTGGGGTTGATAAATTGTCATCATTTCATTTATTGAATAGCAATAATTTATTCATGGCAAGAAACCAAACTTCAAAGTGTGCAATATTCTGTTTTTAGTCGAACGCCAAAAATCTTTGCTCATTACGCACATTCGTATTCTAAGAAATGAATCGTTAATCCTAATTAGTGCATTCAAGATGATTGATACAGATAATCAGAGTTTACTATCTAACATTATTGCACCATTGTGCTTCAATGTATGAATAAGATTACATGATATACGGCTTAATGCGGTATAACAACAGCGTATGATATAAGGTATGTATAACAATATAGGACACACAGGTTCTCGTTAGATCACCGAAGTTAAGCAGAATTGAGTCTCGCCAGTACCAGATCGGTGGTTATTTATTTATATATATATATATATATATATATATATATATATATATATGTGTGTGTGTGTGTGTGTGTGTGTGTGTGTGTGTGTATGTATGTATGTATATATATATCTATATAGATGTATGTATATATATGCATGTATATATATCTATCTATCTATATATGTATGTACATATATATGTATATATCTATATCTATATATATGTATGTATATCTATCTATATATATGTATGTATATATATATCAATATATATATGTATATATATACACATATATATATATGTATATATATCAATATATCTATTTATCTATGTATATATATGCATATATATATATATGTATATATATATATCAATATATCTATTTATCTATGTATCCATCTATATATATATGTATGCATATATATATATCAATATATATCTATATATATATATCTATATATATATCTATATATATGTATACACATATATATATATTAATCTATCTATCTATATATATTTATATCTATATATGCATGCACATATATATATATTAATCTATCTATATATATATATTTATCTATATATATGTATGCATATATATATATCATTATATCTATCTATCTATCTATTTCTCTCCCTCTCTCTCTCTCTCTCTATATATATATATATATATATATGTTTATATCTATATCTATATATACATACTAGCAGGCCGCCCGGCGTTGTCCGGTCTTAAAATACATAGAACTACTATATTTTAATCCATCCGGAAACTGAGCTATGTGCATGCAAGTATTCTGTTTTTTCTAAACAGTTTACTTCTTGGAAGAATAAAACACAATACTCGGGCTCAGATCGAAACCAAAACCTACAGACAGTGAGACAAATACTTTAAACAAGAGGCCGGCTTGTCACGATCTTTAAGAAGTGCTTTAAAACCTACTTATTTTAAAAATAATTCAATCTATCATTTGAACCATTAACGCATGTGCCTTCGTTAGCAAACATAGAAATCCGACCAGTCACACGTACTAATTTTTCATTTCACACCAATTAACAGCCTCTTTTTCTCCGGATGAAAACCAATTGAAAATATTTCCACGTGTCTTAATATCCTATATACCAAATTTCAAGTCTGTAATAAAGATTCGTTGAGTATATAGGTTAAGAAGTGTCATCACAAACGAATATATATATATATATACATACATATATATATAAATAAATGTATATATATATAAATAAATATATATATATATATATATATATATATATATATATATATCGTTTATTCAGCATTACAGCAGCAACCGTATAGTGTAATGTGTAATGGTGAGAAGCCTTGACTGTCATTTGGGTGGTCGGATTTCGATCCTTGCTTGAGGCAGTTGCCTGTCTAGCCGCACTGATGAGCTGTGAAACAGCGAAACAGTACTGTATGTGGATTACTATATATATATATATAAAGTACGTTAACGTCTAAATATTAACGTTATATATAAGCATATATATGATGTAACGATAATATTTTAAAATAAATATTAACAATTATTATTAAACCAATAGACACATGTGTTTAGATCTTACGTTCTCTTCTGTATAAGAGGCGATAATTACTGCCAATCTAAAGATTCGAACCTAGTTACAAACTCACCCTTGACTTCGGAGACTGGTATCTTACCTACAAAGTATATATATGACAAATCGGCGAACATAAATGAAACGTTATGCTGACGTCAAAATAGTTCTAGTTTAATTTCCTAAAGCGGGCTCATCTTTTCTTTTCTTAAAGGAGTCTGGGTACCAAAATCTCGGATAGCTCTTTGACCCCCGTTCTGTTTAGAGAGAAATGGATACCACCTAGAAAAAGTGCTTGCTTGTGTAACTGTGAAGCAAGTGTTGCGCAATCCCTAATCACACATATCCTGGGCCAGCACTGCTTAATACTAATAGCAAGGAGAAATCCAGAACGACGAGAAACAATGCTGAGATAAGCGGACATAAGCACCTGGTATTCTAAAACGGTCACCTACTTTTAGTACTAACTGGGCTCAACGTTGCTTAACCTCAGTGATCTAACTGAAACCGGTGTGTCAACGTGATTATGTCGTATATATATATATATATATATATATATATATATATATATATATATATATATATATATATATGAAGGCTTCCATCAGTCTTGACAGACTATGGATACCCACTGTAAGGGTGCCTGCGCGTGAAATTTGTGTGGCAAGACTTGCGCAACCTCTAACCACGCCTCTCCTGAGTCAACATTGTTGCATACCAGTGGCAAGTTGAGGTACAAGACGACTGGAAACAATGCCGAGATAAGCGGAGAGCACATACAGCGCCTGAAATTCCCAAATGGTCACCCATCTGGTATTAGCCAGGCTCAACGTTGCTTAACTTCGGTGATCTGACGAGAACCGGTGTGTATATATATATACACGCCTAGCTACAAACACAAGAAGGAACTTTCTTTTCTATCTCTTTCTTTCTTTCTTTCTCTCTCCGTTTCCCACCCCCTTTGTACCAAATCCAAACAGAACTTTCATAGACAAATATCATTGACTAAATCATCCCATTTGTGGAACATAGCACAACGAGACTACTTCAAAACTTACTACAACATGGCTGTCTTTAAGTCTAATATAAACAAACTAGTAGGGGGGCCCGACGTTATCCGGGATTGAATGAAGATTAACAAATGTTCCACCCTCCCATACTTTTATTGTCACAGAAAACGGCGAAATAGTCTATTTTTCAATTAAATCGATTGATTATTTGTTCTATGTGGGGATCTACGGCGGTAGACTGTGAGGAAGCTTCACATGCCTCCTCGTAGCGACTTAGTCCACAATACATCTTAGTCTACATTGCACTGTAGAGAATCTATTGTTGATTTTATAAAATTATCTGTAAATAATAACTTCACTTTAAAATGCAACTGTCAAATATCACGGTTCAGTTGTACTCTCAAAGGAAACATTCATGTCGAAAGCTCCTTTCTCTTATAAAATAATCTACACTTGATTTTATAGACTAGGCCTTTCTGCTTGTGCGGTGAAAAACTTCTCAAATGCACTTTTGATGTTGGGTTGTATAAAAGTGTTTACTTTGGTTAAAATCGGACTTCCTTCTTTAATCGGATTTTTTTCGATTATAGATTTCGGATACTTATCAGACGCATTCCCATACAAAAATGTACGTAAAAATACTGTCAGACATGTGAAATTCCCCAAAACTCAGCCCAGCCGTTTCCGAGTCCATAAGGATTTCTCTCTCTATCTCTCTCTCTCACACCCACATACAGACAAACAGACAGACAGACAGACAGACAGGCAGATAAAGTTTCTTTTATATAATAAGTAGAGATAGAGATAGCGATACTTCTCGAGACGTCTTTTTAAATAATCAGTTCATTTCAGGCAATCCTGTACCCATTCCACCTATTAATTCCAATCCTTGTATGGTGACGATCTTCGTTCAAATAATGCGCTCTTAAACCTTCGAGTGGTTACCAAGTCTAATAGACGGTGACAAAAAAAAAAAAACAAACAAACAAACAAACAAAAAAAAAACAACAAAAAAATAAAAAAACAACAACAAAACCATAACAAAAACAAACAAGCACCATAAATCAAGCACATTATCTGCACGATTTTAAATCATTTAAAAAAAATAAAACTAATATTTTTTCACTTTTTTCGATCCATTTTAATTTATTGTTTTTTTTTTCCTATAAAATTATTTATTTGATATTGATTGAATCATTAATGATTATTTTTAAAAGGATCCGATCCGAAACATTCACAAATACAGTTGTATTCATCTATTATATAAAAGGTTAGTTGTGTGCATGTGTGTTTGCATGTCCAGGATCAATATAATTGTCATTATTAACATTATTTCCCTCTATACTTTTATTTTAACGGTGCCGTTCGTGAACAATATAATGTTTAATATCAACGCCATATATCTTCATACATTGATTTTAACCCTACTTTAGGTAGTGCACGTGGTGAACTCATAGCTAAAATTACATCATTACGTATTTATTATGTGATAACAGAAACTTTTGTTCTACTCGATGTTGTTTGATAGCAAATAAATTGTCGTTATCAACATAATTTCTCTTCATAATTTGGCAGTGGTGTGAACCTTTTTTTTATTAAAATTGATTTATTATATGTGGCTTGTAAGGCGGGGCAGAAGAAGGTAACAGAAACTTTTGTTCTATTCGACGTCGTCAGAGAGCAATAAAATTGTCTTTATTAACATTATTTGGTAAGTTATTGGGGGGGGGGTGTAACAACTTTTTGTTCTACTTGGAGTTATCTGGTTTTAATAAATGTCAATTACGATATAACATTTTATCTTGGGGAAAAATCAGATAACATCGTGCGTAGCTGACTTGAAGCGAGTTTGCGAAAAAAAAATACAAGCTTCGTTCGCGACCTTCTTCTCAGGTGTCTTAACTACAAGTAATAAAGAAGATAGTGACCTTCCACTAATGAGAAAGGTTTTTATAACAAAATAACCATCCTCTATCTACTTATTATTATTAGAAGTTTTCCTAATGTCTGTCTGTGTGTGTGACGCGGTTTATCTCAGCCTACATGCAACCCACCCATGCAAGTAAGGTACCGAAACGAAGCTTATGACCCAGCAGATGTTTTAGTGATATTTATATACATGTTTGGTGTATGGAAAAGCAAAAAAAAAAAAAAAAATAAAATAAAATAAAATAAATAAAATAAAAAATAACGATTTACTAAACGTTTTATTTACTGGATATTTTTCCGGTATACACCGGAAGTTATTATCTCCCTTAGTAAGTTCGATCTGTGTGTGTGACGCGGTTTATCTCAGCCTATAGGCAACCCATCCATGCAAGTTAGATACTGAAATGAAGCTTATGACTCAGCGGATGTTTTAGTGATATTTATATACATGTTTGGTGTATGGAAATGCAAAAAAAAAAAATAATAATAAATAAATAAATAAAATAAAAAATAACGATTTACTAAACGTTTTATTTACTGGATATTTTTCCGGTATACACCGGAAGTTATTATCTCCCTTAGTAAGTTCGATCTGTGTGTGTGACGCGGTTTATCTCAGCCTATAGGCAACCCATCCAGGCAAGTTAGGTACTGAAATGAAGCTTATGACTCAGCGGATGTTTTAGTGATATTTATATACATGTTTGGTGTATGGAAATGCAAAAAAAAAAAAAAAAAATGCAAAAAATAACGATTTACTAAACAACGTTTTATTTATTGGATATTTTTCTGGTACAGCTGGGCAAACTTGGGTTCTTGTTACTATAAATATCCAAATAGCTATCATTCGTGTTGGACGTTAGAAGAGCCTCCTCAGCTCCAGCAGCTACACTCTGGTAAGTTATTCCATTATTTACTACAATTTCTTTGGACTATTTTCATTGTCGACATAATTTCTCTTCATATATTGTGAAAGTAGGTGAGGAGAACGGAATCACCAAGAATCAAGAATGTCATTGTATTTTGTTCTACAGGTCGTTGTCTAAAGGCTATACATATGATATTACAGTATTACATTTAAAATGTATAGATCCAGTTTGCGAATTACGTTATTGTATTTTTCGGCACATTAAAATATGAGAGCAGAATAGGTTGGATGGAGGATAAAGGGAGGGTTTAGGAGAAGGACGGAAAAATGGGGGAAGACGGAAACTAGAAAGATAAAGGTGGAGAAAAGGAAAAGATGCAAGTTTAACATAAAGATGCTACACACATTATTAAACTTCTATTTTATATTTTACACACATTAGCTAACTTAATATAATATGGCCACGAGCAACTCGAGAACGGCCACCGCTATAAATAACTATAAATACGAAACGGCTTATCTTAACCACAGTTTCATGGTACATGCAATCATTGACATAGTCTGATTAAAAAATAATAAAGGTTTGTCTACGTTATTTCCCGTTTGAATTAAAATACATAAAAACAATAAAATTTTATAAAGTTACTTTCGATTATTGGATAGACCATGACATAGTTTAATTGTTCAGTATAATGCAGTTTTTTATTTTTGTGTATTTGATAAAAAAACTATTAAGAACATTGTGTGCGTATGATCGGCTGTTTTGATTCGGCTCGATTTCGACTTTGAGACAATTTTCATGTTAATATATATATATATATATATATATATATATATGTGTGTGTGTGTGTGTGTGTGTGTGTGTGTGTGTGAGTGAGTGAGTGTGTGTGTGTGTGTGTGTGATAAAAGCACGACCATCGGCTGCTGAAAATAGGATGAAACGCGGAAATGTCTATGTGGCTTGATTTGTATAACCTTCTTGGTTATTTGTTGGTTTATCCAAGCCTCAAGTCTGCAATTAGGCCAATTCCACACTGCAATGAGATTCCTATCCCAATGTTTAATGTAATCAAATTAGAATTGCCGGTTTCTGAAGAAGACCATGCCTCTGTTTTGTCCACTGACAGTAGTGAAGCCACTGTTACAGATGTCGGTCTTCCTCACTTCTTCACAGATTTTTTTTTCAAGTAGAACTTAATGATCTGACTAGTGATCTCAATTTTTTCAAAGAATCTTCGGAATTTTAGCTTCAAGACTTAACCTTCTATTCACACAAACACACATACTAATATATACACACACACACACACACACACACACACACACATATATATATATATATATATATATATATATATATACACACACATATATAAAATTTCTGCTCGTATATATATATATATATATGTATATATATGTATGGATACAAATATATGTATATATATATGTATAAAACATATATGTATGTATAATATATATATGTATATATATGTAAATATAAATGTATACCTATGCATATATATATGTACGTATATGTATATACATATGTATATGTATGTATATATACGCATATATTGTATATGTATATATACGCATATATTGTATATGTATATATATGTATATATGTATATATACATGTATATGTATATATATATGTATATATCTGTATATATATGTGTGTATATATATGTATGTATATATATATATATATATATATATATATATATATGACAAGACCAACCCGTTGTGATGAAAGATAGAGAGAGATGACGTGAATGAGCCAGAAAGAAAGGTAACAGTACCATATATATATTCTTACACATACATATATATATATGTTTGTGTGTGTGTACGTGCTTATGTGTATGTGTATATATATACATATATATAAATATATACTTATATATACATATATACATATATATATAATATATATGTGTGTATATATATATATGTACATACACATATATACATATATACACATATATATATACATATATATACACACCTATATATACGCACACATATACACACATACATATACACACATGTATATGCATATATACACATATATACACATATATATACATATATACATATATATACACATATACATATATATACATACATATATATAAACACATGAACATACATATATACACATAAATATACATATATATAAATATATATAAATATATACATGTATATACACATATATATACATATATATAAACATATATATATACATATATATACATATATATAAATATATATATACATATATACACATATATATGTACATATGTATACATATATATATATGTACATATATACATATATATACATATACACGTATATATATATATATAGATATATACATATATACATACATATATATACATATATACATGCATATATACATATGTATACATACATATATACATATATGCCTAAATATACACATATGTATGCATACATATATACATATATATGGATACATATCAATATACATATATGTATATATCTACATACATATGGATACATATACATATACATACATATATGCATACATATACATACATATACATATGCATACATATACATGCATATATGCGTATATATATATTTCTCTTTACATAAGCAGTAGTTTGTTGCTACACAGACATGAGCATGTTTCGGTCTATTAGTATTTACTAACTAGAGACTTCATCAGACAGCAACCCTTATTTTCGAAAATAAGGGTTGTTGGCTGATGAAGTCTCTAGTTAGTGAATTCTAGTAGGCCGAAACATGCTCATGACTGTGTAGCAACAAACTACTGCTTATGTATACACACACGCATACAAACGCACACACACACACACACACACACACACACACACACACACACACACACACACACACATATATGATGATATTTCTATAATTGCTTGCAATAACTGTCCTCTTTAAAAGTGCATAAATAAACTAGACTAAAAAAGTTGCTGTGTTGACCATGTTAATTACTGTTTTGTTTCCCGAATGATATTTTCTAAAATGTGCAGTATATTAACGTTCCAGTAGCGTAAAAAATGGCGGCATGTTATTTTCTATTCTTCGGGTTTATTGCACAATTCAGTGAACATGCAGGTGCGTTATTATTAATTGCTAACATCAAATCATTTTATTCATAATTCATGCGATTCAGGATATTCGGAAAATTAAAGAAAGAGGTTAAAAGTTCCCCCCGAAAAAAATATAACACAATTTTGATTATCTCTGAAGATAAAATTAACTTCCGAAAATGCAAAAATAAGAGGAAATAAAATCAATAAAAAATTTTTGTTACTACTTCTAATTTTCAATTATGTTAATATTTCTAATCCGTCAATTCTCCCAATTGCACGACTTGTCTCTTAAAAAAATAATATTATTACAATTTTTTTATTAAATTAAATGCATTTGACTTGCAACATTCAATTGAACTTCTCACTCGAAAAAAAGTAAATATTACACTTGACTACACAAAAGCATTATGATTTCAACAATTTTATAAAGTCAGCAACGTTATGAAGCTGTTCTTCAACAATATATATATATACATACATATATATACATACATATATATACATACATGTATATATATATACATACATATATATACATACATGTATATATACATATATATATAGACATATATATACATATAAATACATATATATACATATATTTACGTACATGTATGTATATACACATACATATATGTACACATATATAAATATATACATATATACACATACATATATATATACATATATATACACATACATATATATACATATAAATATACACATACATATATATACATATATTTACATATATATACACATACATATATATACATATACATATATATACATATATATATACATATACACATACATATATACACATACATATATATACGTACACATATACATGTATACATATATATACATATATATACATACATGCATATATACATATATCTACGTACATATATATACACATATATATTCATGCATATACAAAGATATATACACACATATGCATACATATATACACACATATATATATATACATACATATATATACATATATATATAAATATATATACTTACATATATATGCATACATATATATACATATATATATACAAATATATATGCATATATATACATATATATACATATATAAACATATCTATACATATATATACATATATATATTCATAATTATACATACATTTATTTATACATACATATATATACAAACATATATAAATATTCATTCATATATACATACATATATATACATACATATGCATACATATATATATACATATATACATACATATACATACATATATACACATATATATACATACATATATGTGTGTGTGTGTGTGCGTTTTGGTCAAAGATATCATACAGCTACTTTGGTACGAGGCTTTGTGCCATACACCTTATTCACCGGACCTTGCGCCATCCGATTACCACCTACTGCTACTCCCTTAATAATCATCTTATGGGAAATCTTTCACCAATGAAGCAGACTTGCGCGAAACGCATACGGAGTGCGTTGCGTCCCAAACCACCAAGTTCTACCGCAAGAGGATGGAACAGCTGAAGACACCTTGGCAGAAGGCGCTGGATGCTGATGGCGTTTCTTTTGAAACCTAAATGTAAGTTATACATGCCGTGAAATGTTTTTCTTTTTTCCTTTAAAAAAGAACAACAGTTTTTTGGATACCTTGTAAATATAACAGGTATCATAATCAATTAAATCCCGATCTTGGAGAGATGCCCAAATTAATTCACGGACTTCTCCGGAAAATAACAAACCGGATTTTCACCTAAACCCAGGATTACCAGATAGATGGAATCTCGCTATCGTCAACATACATAATAATGTATACCATTTAAATCAGATAATAATAATAATAATAATAATAATAATAATAATAATAATAATAATATATATATATATATATATACATATATATATATATATATATATATATATATATATATATATATATATATATATATTCAAATACTTTAATATTTTAATGTCATTACACAATAAAAATCCTGTCACGGTTCAATTGGTTATAACAATAACGAACCACTCATCATTCTTTCAAAAGTCATATTCTCAAATGAAGATGAAAAAATGATACAAAACATGGTAGATAAACTCTAAAATGTGTTTAAACTCTAAAAAAGATGACTTTATCAGTTGTAATATTTTGTACGATTGTTTTATTCGTCATCATTTCAGAATACAACATATCGAAAAAAAAAAAAACTTTTTCTGTCGCCTGAGGAGAGTTAGTTGTTATATTATTTGGAGTGAAAAACGATTTTAAAATAATATTTATTTGAATATAAACAAAAGGATACCTTGTACTTAAGTATTGTACAGTATTATAGAAACCTCGTTAAATTCATTGTTTTTTTTATCTTAAAATGTTCGTAACTCGGATTATCATGTTGTTGGAGTACTGTGATCAATTTTTCTTTCTCAAAAATGTTTATATATATATATATATATATATATATATATATATATATATATATATATATATATAAAATCTTTTGAGAAAGAATAATTGACCACAGTGCTCCAACAGCATGATAATAAACTTATATATTCATTTCGAATTATGTCAGATTAATCACATTGGATTAGAAAGAAAAATACCGAGACACAAAATCACAGCGATGATAAAATGTCTTTCTCCTTTATCTCTTTCTTTTTTCCTTCTCTCTCTCTCTCTCATATATATATATATATATATATATACATACATATATATATATATATATATATATATATATATCTTTCTCTCTCTCTCTCTCTCTCTCTCTATATATATATATATATATATATATATATATCAATTTATAAAATATATATGTCGATTAAGTTACACTGAATATTCCGCGTTTCATCCACTCTAGGATTCTTCAGGCTTATGCCTGAAGAATCCTAGAGTGGATGAAACGCGGAATATTCAGTGTAGCTTAATCGCCATATATATTTTATAAATTACTAACTAGCTCTACCTACGTATTGAGCACTTTTGAAGTAAATACTTAAAGTTTACGCATAAATTTATACTTTCGTATATTAATTTCATGTGAGTAAATGAAGTATATATATATATATATATATATATATATATATATATATATATATATATATATATATATATAACTCCAGTTTTAAAATTTTACATTCCAACGTCTGTTGAGTGTGCCGGGATTTCATCTAACCATGTGATGTCTGGGGTAAAGACCTTCTTACACTCTTCAACCTTATTAAGAATGCACATACTCGTGTTTTGTTCCTTTTTTCTCTCGAAATCTTATCCCTCTGAAGAGTGCTGACGAGTCAATATCTTATTATAAGCCTTTTTTTTTTATCCCAGACCGATATGGTCAAACATATAAAACGCAAGTACATCTAATAGAATTCTGTAACGTACTTTTCTTAAATAATAATAATAATAATAATAATAATAACAACAACAACAACAACAGCACGAATACTGATTATATATGTATATATATAAGCATATATTTATGTACGTATATGTACATATATATATATTTATACATATATGTGTAATGTATATATATTATATATGTGTATATTTATGCATGTATATGCGGATGGATATCTGGGATATCTTTAAATATATATGAGTATATATATATATATATATATGTGTGTGTGTGTGTGTGTGTGTGTGTGTGTGTGTGTGTATGTTTAACTTAAGTTATATCACAGGGAAATTATAAAACATCGAATTTTATAAAAGACAAAATATTATAAATCCGGAGTAAACATAAAAACTGTAGGTTAAATTGAGCTTAATGGTTAACCCTTAGAGTCAAACAGAACTAATATATTATAAATCAGTAGAATATAAAATACATGACATATCTAATATCATGCCACTAAAAATTCAACGCAAACCATATTTGTCCCGGTGTACATGCATATGTTTCTGAAATTTCAGTCTCATGATCACGTCCATATCAGGATAGAACACTTTTAATTATATGAACCTCTTTATCGGCAAATTAGTTGTTTATCAATACGGTACAGGTAATATTTACTATTATTTGAATTGTTCAGAATACTGTTTTCATATTGTTATTCTCAAAACGTTTCGGTCAATGTAACGTCTGCCCTTCACCAGGTATATCTTGTACGAATCTGGAATCTTTATCGAAATCGGGAGTCTACGGAATATCAAACAGAACCCTTTATTTAATTCGCAAATAATCCGTAGCGAAACAGATAAAGTAACAAATAAGATTTAGTTGTGAGTGGTATTCTTCTAGAGGTTGAAGTGCCGGTGATACTAAGAATACAATGATGAATGAAGACTTCTATCCGGTTATGGCTGACGGAATGAGAACCTGCTACTTCTGTGGATTAAATAAAGGGTTCCGTTCGAAAATTTTGTACAGATTCCCGAGTTTTACCGAAAAATTCCCGAGTTCAACAAGATACTTCTAAGGAAGATTAGAGGTTACACTGGGCAAAACGTTGTGAGAATAACACTCAATACTAGAATTATCCAAATTATCAATCCTCAGCAAAGTAGTCAGAAACATAATAGGTAAGGTCAAGAAATCTTGGTTTCCCGCTATAACAGGTCAAAGAAGGGGAGATAATAATGTTAAAAATTGATCGTTACAAAATATTAATTGCCTCATAATTTTTTTTTTTATTATGGTCGGATAAATGACATGTAAGTCTGCAACAAGAATTACTGTACGGAATCTAATAACATTGAAAAATTATGCTGATTGATAATTGGAACGTATCAATATGAATTCGGGAAAGTTTCTACACATCTTTGATCCTGAAATACGAATTTCAATTTTCCAATTTTAAAAAAAGTGCATAAAAAAGTGAAATGTCCGAAGATACCGTTGTCTTTTTTTTTTTTTAAACATGTTTAGCTAAATCATTGCTGCTTGTGTGTAACATAAAATCAAATCAACTTTTTTAAATCGGAATCGAGCCGAACCAAGACAGCAGAGTTTGTATAAAAAAGAGTGCTCAATAATTATTTCAGAGATAGCTTTATAGCAATAGTTAATAGTACATGCCGCTTGTATTATGATTTTACTCCAGTTTCATGATTCGACATATTATTAGAAGCGCATTAATACATCTCTCCATAGCAACAGAGAGTAGCAAATTCAGCTTATCTTACGATCTTAATGTAATTTCCAGGTTCAACATATTGTTCGAAGTAGAGTAATACATTTCTCGACGTTCCATCTATTTGGGTTAAGGTTTGTCTATATTAACACCATGGTATTTTGAGGTATTGTATATATCGTAGATACGACATTATCACATTGGCACACCGACTCCCGTATGATCACCGACGTTGAGCCTGATCAGTACTAAAATGGGCAACCATTTGGTAATCTCAGGTGCTGTAAATGCTCTGAAGTCTGGAAAGTGATGCGCACCAACAGGCTACATGAAATAATGCTGTGCCCCCACGACATTGAAGGGATTAAGGGATTCATTCATATGTATATCGTAGAAAGCAAACGCTTAATGTCTATTTGCACGAGTAATACGCTTTTTTTTTCTACTTTTGTTTTTACAATTCATAATAAATTATTGTTTGGTGTTATTCATTTGTAATTGTCCTATTTTCTATATATGTATGCAATATTTTTTTTAGATATTAACAATTAATAAATTAATTAATTAATAGAGGATGAATTATTAAGCACTTAAAAAATAGTCGTTGATTAATTTCCGGGGTCTGGGTAATTAACTAAGTAAAATATACTAAGTAAAAAGAAAAATATACGAAGCATAGGCAAGAGTTATAAAGGGGGAGGAAATGGCTGACTACTTGCTAGCTCTCTTACTGTTCCTTCCGATAGCAACCCCACTTGAGAAAACGTAGACAGTGTCTAGATCCTTCTTCTCCCTTCCTTCGCCGTGTTAGCCATACCACATTTTCTTTTGAATTCTAGGTTTAACCCTAACACATGTTTACAGGGGGCGAATTGATTTATGTTTCCTTTTATTTATTCATATTTAACTGTATAAATACGTTTAGACATCGTTTGACACACGCTCAAAGATATGATGAGTCATGAAACTGCAGTAAGATAAGCCACACTTATGATAATCAGTATAATATATATATATATGTGTGTGTGTGTGTATAAACATACATATATACATATATAATCGTTATAATATATATATATGCATATATATGCATATACATATATATATATGCATACATAATCATTATGATATATGTATATATACATATACACACATACATAATCATTATAATATATATATATAATCAGAGTCCATTTTCTGTAGGCTGTTTTTGAACCCAGTCAACGACGGATACTTTTGCTAGTATATATATATATATATATATATATATATATATATATATATATATATATATATATATATATACAAGAGAATGACCAGAATGCTCAATTATGTATGTAAGAGCAAATATTATTTTAATTTTAAACAACACTGTATATTAATAGTTTGATAGTTCATCAATAACCGCGATTTCACACACACACACACACACACACACACACACACACACACACACACACACACACAAAAAGAAAGAAAAAAAGCACCGGAAACTCAGTCCGTATGGCTTAAAGTACCAAGTGTGACTTAATCGCAGATGTAAATGGACGATCGAATTAAAGTATAGCGTTATCAATTTGGAGAATAGTGTGTATTGAATCCTTAATCTTTGGATCCGATGACACTTAATGAATAATAATAATAATAATAATAATAATAATAATAATAATAATAATAATAATAATAATAATAATAATAATCTCCGGACCAAGAGACGAAATGATAAACCATATAGTAAGTGAATGCAGCAAATTGGCCCAAAAAGAATACAAGAACAGACACGACCAAGTGGGAAGAGCAGTACACTGGGAATTATGCAAACAACTGCATCTCGAACGCGCAGACAAATGGTACAAGCATAAGTTAAAAACGACAATCACAAAATCCTATGGGACATGGACATACAAACAGACAAACTCATCCAAGCAAGAATACCGGATGTCGTAATAATTAACAAGAAAGAAAAGTCCTCTCAAATCGTAGACTTTGCTGTTTCAGTTGACCACAGGGTGAATATCAAAGAAAAGTAGAAACTGAGCAAATACACGGAGCTAGCCAGAGAGCTGAAAGGAATATGGATGATGAAAAAATAAAGATAATACCTATAATAGTAGGAGCACTAGGAATAATCCCGAAAAACTTTGAAAAAAGAATGGGAGAAATAGAAATAAGAGCAATGGCTGGAAAGATACAGCGAATAACAATAATGTTGAAATATTAAGGAAAACCTTTGAATGATGAGACTAATACACATCTGCTGCAAAGGATAAAGATGAAGGGTTACATGGAAACAAGAACATTGAAGCTGCATATCTAAAAGCCCGCTATCCCATCCTCCCATTGCCTCATCAGTGACCCCCCTCCCCCAAAAGAGTGATGCCAAATAGGTGAAAAGGGTCAAGAAGGATGGAAACACCAAGGAGAGAGTGCTGACCAGACTTCTACTGGACAAGTACGAAAAGAACTGGGAACTTGGGGAAGCTTATTACCACGCAAATACCAGTGAAGCCCAATGCCCGCTGTCAGCGACAAATCAATGGAAAGCGGCTATTGCGATAATGCAAATTTATTTGCACATGTTATCGGAAGAGGTGGAACGCACTGGAAATCTGAGAAGACTTGTCACTCAGTTTCTAGGGAACATCACAGGTTGGCTTCAAGGAGAGATGTCTGATAACCTGTGCGAAAGCTCCTTGTGAGCCAATAATAATAATAATAATAATAATAATAATAATAATAATAATAATAAACAACCACATAAAACTTGTATGCAACAAACTAGCCTCCTAAAGGATATAAGAACAAGCACGACTGCGTGCGTGGGGAAGGCATTACACTTGGAGCTCTGCAAAATTAACACCTCAAACATACGGGTAAATGGTTCAAACACAAACCGGAAACAGTACTAGAAAACGAAAATCACAAAATCGTTTGTAACATAAACAGATAGACCCATCCAAGCAAAAAGAGTGGATATCATAATAATTAACAAGACGGAAAAGAAACTCTCAAATTGTAGATTTTGTCGTCCCAGCAGGCCACAGATTGAAAATTAAAAAGATGGAAAAAAACGAAAGATAACTGGAAGAAACATGGAGCATTGAACAAAAATCAATATAATACTAATAATTGTAGCAACATAGAAACAGCCCCAAAGAACTTGGGAGAAAAGACTAAGAGAAACGGGATCAAGGGGAAAATTGAGACTATACAACGCTGAAAACAGCTTAAATCTTCAGGAAAACCTTTGAATGCGGAAACCAATCCACATGAGCTATAAACGCTTACCGGCTATATGAAAACAGCAACAGACGTAAAAAAAATAAAAATAAATGCAGAACACCACCACATGGACCCAGAAAACTGAAACTGCAAAATTGTAAGTTAAGTACCCCCCTCCCATAAAAAAAAATTGTAGTGTCGGTATCGACTGGCACTACACCAAATAGCCGACAAGGATCAAGGAGGATGGAAAAACCGAGGACAGGAAGCATTAACCAGACCTCCACTGGATGAGTGCGAAGAGGACTGGGATCTTTGAAGGATTGTTGCGACCCAAATTCCAGCGAAGACCAATGGTCGTTGCCATCGAGAAATCAATGACAAGCGGCTGTTGTGATGATGCAAATTCATTTGCAAAGGTTATCGAAAGAGGTTGAGAATACTGGTGATCTAGGGAGACTTATTGTCACCAAGACTCCAGGGGACACCTCAGTTTGTTGTCAGGGAATGATCTCTGATGATGACCTGTGTCAGAACTCCTACTGAGTACAAATAATAATAAT